>NC_077227.1:348882706-349218206 GCF_027887165.1 Monodelphis domestica
TTGGGGAATGGCTGAACAGATTGTGGTATATGTTGGTGATGGAATACTATTGTGCTCAAAGGAATAATAAACTGGAGGAATTCCATGGGGACTGGAATGACCTCCAGGAAGTGATGAAGAGAAAAAGGAGCAGAATCAGGAAAACATTGTACACAGAGACTGATACACTGTGGTACAATCGAACGTAATGGACTTCTCCATTAGTGTTAATGCAGTGTCACTGAACAATTTGCAGGGATCTAGGAGAAAAAACACTATCCTCAAGCAGAGGACAAATTGTGGGAGTAAAAACACCGAGGAAAACCAACTGCTAGACTACAGGGGTTGAGGGGATATGACTGAGGAGAGACTCTAAATGAACACTCTGGTGCAAATACCAACAACATGGAAATGGGTTTGAATCAAGAACACTTACTGGCTATGTGATAGGTGGGGGATGGGAGGGAGAAAATGATCTTTGTCTCCAATGAATAATGCTCAGAAATGACCAAATAAAATAATGTTAAAAAGAAAAAAAGATTTGTGTGAAAAGAATGTGCTTTGGGAGCAGCTAGGTGGCTTAGTGGGTTAAGAGCCAGGCCCAGAGACAGGAGGTTCTGGGATCAAATATGATCACAGACACTTCCTAGCTGTGTGACCCTGAGCAAGTCACTTAACCTCCATTGCCTAGCTCTTACCACTCTTCTGTCTTCCGCTCTTCTGTCTTAGAAACCAATATCCAGTATTGATTCTAAGATGGAAGATAAGGGTTTAAAAAAAATGTGCTTTGTTGAGTAAACTGTCAATTATTATATAAATGCAAGATATATAGCAGAATGGAATAGAACTGCATCACTGCCAACTAATGGTAATGGTCACTGTCTTAGAAAGTGAGATTTCTCAGGGCAGTGCAATTCACCCTCATTTTAAAATTCTTAAATTTCTAGAACACTGAAGTGTCCTCATTTTCTTTCTCTCTTCAATGGCTTTTCCAAACGCCTAACAAGACATCCCCTGAGGTTCTAATAATAGGATCACCATTTTAGATTAGACCCCGAAGAAACCTTTTAAACAATTTAATCCAGTTTCCCCTTTTTACCAAGGAAGTAACTGAAGCTGAGAGGGGTTAAATGATTTGTCCAAAATTACATGTATCTTGTAAATGTCAGAGGCAGATTTGAACCTATGTCTTCTTGACTTCAAGTTCAGCATTCTAAGATACCATGATGCTTCTCCTTACATTCTCTCCAGAGTAGCTCCATTCTCATGACTTTATTACCTTGATAGCTTATACCTTTCTATATTCCTACACATTTTAAGATCTTCTCTAATAATTCTATTAGGTATATAGTGAAAATTCTATCCATTCATTTTAGAATGCAGGCTGAAAGATAGTGGCTTAAGCATAGTAACCCATAATTTACAGATCCAGAATTCAAACCTAACTCCTAATGTTCTTTTCTACCACTCAGATATATCCAGTTTCATATGCCCTGTTAAGATCTCTCATCTAAACTCCAGTTCTGTATCTCCAATTCTAATGAACATATTTCTCTATATCCATTCCAGATATTACACCTTCTAAAAATCATATCCCAAACCAAAAACATGATCTCCCTATATTTTTTCTTAATTTTCAAGTTTCTGTTTATAGCACCTCTTTTCTTTCACCCATTTTTCTGCTTCTCTCCCCATAACAAAATAATCATTAAATGAAAGACAACATTATGGTAAAATTAGATAATATATGTAAAGTGTTTCACAAACCTTAAAATTTTATATAAGTATTAGTTATACTTGAAAATTTGGGGTCAGTTGAAATCAGTACCCTTAATGCCTAGGCCTGACCCATGCTTATTATGTCTCAGAAAACTTCACTTGACCACCACTGCCCGATCCACTCCTTTATTCTACATTTCAGCCAAACAGACTAATTTCTACTCCCAGACCATTGTCAACTTGAAATCTGGAGACTCCATAGTAATGTCAATCAATCATACTTCCATGTCCTTAGTTCCCCAAAAGATATACAAGTTCCCCAAGTTCTATTGTTCTTCAGAGGAAGCATCTAGCTCTGTGGCTTCTTCCAGTGATATGTTCTCGGAATCCCCAGGATAGTCCTTGGCACTGGACTCTGTATAGTGGCTGAATATTTGGACCTATTCGTCTCCTGATTAAAGTCTTGGTTTTTCTGACTACTTTAGTAGTTCTGTGTTTTTTCCAAGTTAACACTATTCTATCCTTTTTTCACTTCTGTGTATAATTGAAAATCTGTTACCCTAAAAAACTACATTTCCCGGGAACCCATTGACTTCCTGTCATTATGTACTTCCTGTAGACAAGGGATAAATTCAGTGGGGGTGCCTGCTCTAGGCTGTTTGGCTTCCTGGCAAGGATGGTGGTGGTAAGTATGGGGATTTTAACAGGCTGATTAGCTATGGGCACATGGTTTTATTTTGTATCCCTTTTGTTCCTTTATTTCTAATGATCATTAATAAATCTCTTAAAATATAATATTTTATTATTGAGATAAATTTTAATTTTTACATTGATGGCAACCACTAGTTGGAGAAAAAATTCTCAATTTTTTAAGATAGCCTAGATAAAAATTTTTTAAGCCACATTTCTCCTTCCAAGGCTTCTTGCTCCCCTATTCCCTACCCACACCCTTCCTAGCAAACTCTGAGAGAACTCCTAACTCTGTACCGGAACTGCTGCCTTGCTCCTGCCAGTTTGTTGGTTTGTTTGTTGGTTTTTTTTTCTTTCCCCCTTTTTGTGGGTCTCTTGCCCTACTGACTCAGCTGCTTTAGTTTGAGGGACTTAGCCCTGAACTCTTGGCTGAGAAGAGATAAGCCAATTCTCTTGCCTATCTGCTTGACCCAGCATTCCTCTTTCCTCTCTGCTGCCTCTGGCTTTGCTACTCCTGATCCCACTTGCTCCTGCTGCTAAATCCCAGTGGTCTGCTTCTGTTCCTGATACTGCTTGATCCTGCTCCTGCTCCTGCTCAGGCCCCTGGCCCCCAACTCCAACCCTGAACCTGTCTGCTGTTGCTGATCCTGCTGGGCTGCTGATTGCTGCTACTGAGAAGCTAGGAGTCCTTGGAGCCTCTCTCCAGACAGCTGGTAAAAAACCAGGGTGTGTTTTCCTTAGGCAACAATTAGCATCCAAACAGCAGGGGAAGCAAATTGTTCCCTAGCATTTTACCCCATGGGGGAAGGAGTAGGAAGGTTACTCTTCCAAACAAGGAATAAAATTTCAAACATGGCACACCCTATGAAAGAGCAGTGGATTGCCTATTTCAAACAGCTTCCAGTTTTAGGATATTTTTTCTTCCTACCATTCCTAGGTACACTGGTCCTTTTGATTATCTTGCCTAAGATTCATGGGAGAAATTCATCCCCTTACAACCTCTCGCCATTTGGGCCTGCCCAGTCTCTAAAATTCATCCAGTCTGGGATTCCACCACACCATGTTAAGCAAAGAACTCTCCTTCATTACAGGAGATCCCAGAGCTCTGACAGAAGGAATCTGAATGGATAGAGAAGGAATTTTAAAGAGTCTGGAGGTGAAATTTTTAAACCTCTTCAGACTCCATTGTTTTATGAAAGTCTCTGTATTTTATTGTATTTTGCTGATTGTTTTGTTTATGATTTAATTTGGTTGGTTTTAAGTTCATTTATTAATCTGATCAATACTATTCTGTTATACTGAATCATTTCCAACTGTGTTTTAACTATTAGATATATTCTGTTACCTTTCCCCTATTAACTACACTGAATAAAATATCATTGTATAAGCCCATAAAAACAGCTTTTAATTTCCCCATTTTGGCTTTGTTAAGTGTCACATAGAGGATGATGAACTCCGTCAATCTGGTTAACAACCTTTGAAAAATCTAATGAGCTAAATATCCCAAATTGATTTTAAGGGGTCTTTAGACATAATTAAATTTTTTTTTTCTCAATAACTCTGATCATTTTGCCTACCTATGAGTTATTTGTAACAAGAGGTAAAGAATCCATTTTAGTAGCTGAAGAGAAGCACTATTATAATCCCCACCTCCACATTTGTAAAAATGTGAATGGATGGGATATTACAGTCTCATACCAAAGGAGTTGGGAAGAAGATCTCAGGGCATGGTACCCGTGGATGGCTCCCAAGAAGGAACATCTCTCATTTATAACACTTCATCTCACTCTACTCTTCTACCAGAATGACCTAGATTCTTGGTGACATTTTTTTAGATCAAACATCAACAGTTCAGAGGTGTGTGTCTTTTTTTAGACTCCTCTGCAACATTTTTGTAATGATAGCAGTAATAGATTTAAAAAAAACAACTCAACCAAGGTTGAAAGATTGCTATACCTGAAAAACTTGTGACAAGTATACATTAGCTGCTAATGTCATACAGCAGACTCATGTAAATCCTAATGATAGTGGGTTTGTTTGCTATTGTCTTTAAATTGGATAACATAACTTTGGGGATTTTGATACTTCTTGAATGTGCATTACCTGCTATACTATTGTTCTTTATAAAAAACTGTAACTGTGAAAATCATTTGCACTCACACAGTAGATCATGGCCAAGTTTGAAAAGGAAATGGATCTCATTTTTGGTGAGAAACCTTGTATTCTACCTTTTCTTAGCAGATACAGTGTGTCAATGATTATAAGCTATATATTTTTTATTTTTAAAACTTTTTTATTATTGTTTTTCCTTGTATGTGCAATATAGTATTTCAGTTTTGTTTTTTGCTCTCCTTTTTGTAATTGAAGCATGTCACAAGTATTAAGAAGATTTTCTTTTAATTTTTTTTTAATTTTGCATTAATATAAGTTTAAAATACATTTGCCCTAATGTCAATGCATATCCAAAAAGCTTGAGTATAAAAATGATGTCATTTATTGTTTAAAAAAATATGGAACTTTGCTTAATGATTCTGTCTGATTCCAGAAGAAGGAAATACAAAAAGAGCCATTGCACAGTGCCAAAGAAGCACAAAGCTACTTGCAGAGTGCCAATAGAGTACAAAGTCAAAAAGACAAAACCAATCCTATGTGGATGGAAGACATTCTGCACAAAAATCTCAAGGATTAAATCATGTTTGAGACTCGAGGTTGTAGCTGTTTAACATGTGTTAAATAATGCATGTCTTCCTTGTACCACATACTCTATTTCAAATACATAACATCAATTATTCTGGCTCCATCCTGGCTCCCATTTGCTGCTAAAATCTAGTCCCTTTTCTGTCTTTCATAATGTGCAAACTTTCTGTAGTCCTGGCTACTGATTAGTTAAATGCAAAATTGCTTAGATCACTTTAATTGGACCCTGATTCAAGGACCTGTTATAGGTTTATTTTTCCTTTACTTAAAATTTTTACACATAAGACTTTGATAGTCTATATTTCATCCAGATGTTATCTTTTCTCTTTTATTTGGAATTTTTTTTATGTTTTTGATTTCTCTTGCCAATTGATTCGTACACCTCATAACTCAGCCATGCATCCCTACGTGATCCCTATTTTTTTCCAACATCCTCTTCAGGGGGAATGTATTATTATTCTAAAATGCAGAGTTTAAATTCTTTTTGAGAGTAATTTTAAGATAAGAAAAATGCTACCTCTCCAAATCCAGAAAGTGAACTGGTTGGAGAAGGCACCATGAAGATGTTTGCACAGACAACACATTGCACCAGAAGATCCAGATGAACTTTGGGATGTGGTGATTTTAACTGTGTGGTATTGAATTCATTTGTTTTGTATGTATGCTCATGCTGAAGGGGGTCTGCCCCCTATCTGGCTTTTTGTCAATGCGCCTAGCAATCATTGGTTTTGTTCTTTTTCCCTTTTATAACCAAATTAATATAATTTAAAAGTTGATTATGTTAAATGATCAAATTAGGGAGACTGGCCCCTTAAAATTTTCATCAGGGGAGGATGGATAATTTTAAATATTACCCTAAAAATCTACATTTCCCAGGAGTCCACTGACTTCCTGTTATTATGTACTTCCTGTAGATAGGGGATAAATTCAGTGGGTGTGCCTACTTTGGTTACTTTGGCTTCCTGTCGGCAAGCATAGTGATGGTAAGTAAGACTTTAAGGAAGCTGATTATCCATGAGTACGTGGTTTTTTACTTTGTATCCCTTTTATTCTTTTATTTCTAATTGATCATTAATAAATCTCTTAAAATATAACATTCTATATTAATGTAGATTAATTTTTAATTTTTACATCTGTGCCTTTGTCTACACCATAGCTCACTATACTAAATGGTGAGGATACAAATGCAAAAACAAGACAGTCCTTACCTTCAAAGGTTATAGACTAATAGGGGAGATTATGGCTACAGCAGAAAAGTGACCAGGAAGGAGTATTTTTTCTTGAAGTTACCTGGATGATAAGTGGAGGATTAATAGATCGCTATTCAGTAGCAATGATAACATTGATTTTGATTGTGGTTCCTGTCCACAAGCAACTGCTTATATCAGGCATAAACCTCATATAGGAGAATGTGTAAAATAGCATCCTGAAAATAAGAGGGATCAGGAAAGGCTTCATGTTGGAGATGCTACTTATATTTTCTCATAAATCCTCCCCAGGAAGTCTACTTTACATTTATTACATTAAGTTCATACTATGTAGTGTAAGGATAATTTAGGGTCGTGACCTAATCTAAGTTTGATTTTTGGTCACCAGGGGATATCCCAAATAAAATTCCGAAGTCAGTTTGGAAATCTATGGTGGCTTAATCAATATAGAAGGAAGAACTCAAGGAGAAGAGAGAGGAAAAGGGTATAGGATTTCACCCACCTGGCCTGTGCCAGGGGGAGTTCAAAATCCTCCACCACAAGGTTTCTGAAGAAGATTAGAGACTTCTAAGTGGATAGTGTTTGGAAGGTAAAGGAGGAAAAATCAGCCTAAACTCCGAGAGAGCTCAGAGAAGACACCTCACCTGAACTAGGTTAGTAGGTTTCCTCCAGTATGGTATCAAGGGAAACTTACCACTAAACTGGACAATAGCTTCCACCATGCCAAGATGCCGAAAGGCTCAGCACGCTTCCACCAGCCACCTCTCCACCACAAAAGAGGCCAGAGAGAGGAAATGATGTGAAATATATAGATGGTTATTGTAAACCTCAAAATTCCTTAGACTTATAAATGTTGGAAATTTCACCATTGGGATATTTCATACTTGGAAAATTTCTTACTGATAGTCTATTGGAATGGGAACCCCATTGGCATGGGAGGTTCCTTCTCTTCCCTTCTTAAGATTACTTTAGGACAGAAACCTTTTGCTGAACAATGGAAAGGACTTTGACCTATGCTTAAGCATAGAACAGGAATTTCTTTGAGTCATGATTGATTTTAGAATTGATACAATGGAGATACTTGGAATCAATCTCCACCCTATTCAGTCCTAACAGGATTGAGTAAGGGCTGCAGCCTAGATCAAAATTTAATTATTCCAATCTCTACCCTACTCAGGTTAACAGGATTTAGAAAGGGCTGTAGCAAAGGAGCAAAGATTTAATTATTTGAAAATATGACCTTCAACAGACATGTGCAAAGCCTCTGGGCGGTCCTGGGTTAAGCTAGAGCCTGCATTGGCACAGGGAAATTGATGGACAGTGATTGGTAGATGTGAGAACTGAGGGGAGGCAACTTGGATGGTTTCCTTAAAGATCAGGGGGGTCTGGAGACTCGGGGGTGGTTGAGGAGTTGATTGGAGTGGTGGCAGTGTACTCTGAGAAGCTTGCTCTGAAGGAAGCTGAAGGTGGGGGCCTCTGAGACTGTTTCTCCATTTTGGTCACGTGAGTAATAGGGACTGATCTCCTTTCTTTGCCCCAGCTATCTAAGGGTTTGGGCCTTTTGGCCCAGCCTAAACAGAAGGAATATTTAAGCCCTATTCCTTTCTCTCCCTTTTTCTCTCTCTCTATCTCTAATTCCTTTCTTCCTCCTATTGTAATTAAACTCCATAAAAGATTGACTGCAAACTTGAGTTTTCATTTAGGAATTACATAGCTGAATTCCTTGGCGACCTTAAATTAATATATATCAGTCTTTTAAAGTGATTCCCTTGTAACATCACTTCCCTGCATCTCACCTATACCAATGGTAGCTTAAGCTTGACTTGGGACAGCCCAGGGGTCTGTCAGATGTTTCTGATTTGTCATTTGCTAGCACATGTCTATCATAGGCCATCCTCCTAGATACTTAATCCTTAAGTAGGGGTGTAGACATTCCTGATTTTGTTAGGCTAAATAGGGTGGAGTAAACTAAAGTTCACAGTACTAGGGATTCTTCATTTGTATTTCTTAGCATTCCCTAGACATTAGCTGTCTATTTTCTGTCTCCCTCCTTGTACTCCCTCACTTTATTTCCAACCCACCTATTCCAGGTACATATCTCTCCAATGATACGTGCTTCTGTTGTGCAATCCTTCATTTATAATCTGCAGTCTTCTTTTATAATCATAATTTATAATCTGATTGGCAGTGGATAGAGCATTGAGCACAGTCAAGAAGACCTGAATTCAAATCCAGCCTCAGATACTACCTGTGGGATCCCAGGATGTCACTTACTACTGATTTCAACTGTAAAATGTAAATAATAATACCACCTACCTCCCAAAGTTATGATGAAGATCAAATAAGATAAGATTTGTAAAGCACTTAGTATGTGCCACAGGCATTGGGAAACAAAGGGATAAGATCATTTCTGCCCTCCAGCAGCCCATAATATCTCTCTCTCTCTCTTTTTTATTAAACATATTATTCTTTCACATTTAATTCAATACTTTGGACAGGCACTGTTCAAATAAGGTTGTCTCAATCTTTTAACATTATGTTAACATTATACCCAAGCCCTACCATGAAGTTGTAAAAGCCTTCTAATGCCATTTGGCCAATCACCCATTTATAACATTGTTCCTCTGAAACTGCTTCCTTCAGTCACTTTCTTTCACCTTTCTTTTCATTGAATCAGTAATGACTCTAAGTTGAGGTAGACTCAAAAGTGGACAACTTCACAAGCAGCTCATAATCTAATGGAGATATTATATTAAAAAAAATGAAAAGGGTCAGTGTACTATATATCAGGATGTTGGGAATTGATCTGAGGAGGTATGAGTCTCTTAGTTAAATAGTAGAGGATTTGAGAGGAGTTCTCCAATGTTCATCTTCTACCCTTTTCAACTAGAGGGAGAGAGGTGCTCCAGGAGTGCAGTCTCACATCTGCAACTGACTTTTAAACATCTTGAACTGGATGTGACTTCAATATTTTAAGTTCAGCATAAGTAAAATTGAATTTATCTTTCCCTCAACCCTCTCCTCTTCCTAATTTCCTAACCAAAGTCCTAATCATATACTCGGGCTTGAATCCTAGATATCATCCTTGACTCCTCACTCTCTCCCGCCATATTGAAACAAGTTGTCAATTCCTGTCATTTATACCTCCATAACACCTCTCTCTCTCTCTCTCCTCTCTCTCTCTCTCTCTCTCTCTCTCTCTCTCTCTCTCACGCACACACACACACACACACACATATATGTATATATACATATCCCATTTTAGCCTTGACACTGATATCACCTTGGTACATGTACCTATTACTTCATACCTGGACTATTACAATAGTTTGCTGATTTGCCTTGCTTTTAAGTCCCTTTCCCACCTCAATCCATCCTCCTCTTCCCCAAGGCATAGGTCCACCATGTCACCTACCCCTACACACACACACAATTCAATTAATTCCTGTAACTATTGCCTCCCAGATCAAAATGAAAATCCTCAGACTTTTAAAACCTTCTATAACATAACCCCTTCTGTCATGCCAGCTCTTTATTATTCCAGCTCTACGCTTTCACATACCCCTCAATCCAATGACATTGGCCTCCTCATAGTTTCTCAAACAAGCCACTCCATCTCTCAACTCTGGACATTTTCAGTGCCCTTCCCCTATGCCTGGAATTCTATCCCTCCTCGTCTCTGACTCCTAACTTCCCAAGTTGCCTTCAAATCCCTGATAAAGTTCTATTTTCTATAGTCTTCCTTAATCTTAGTACCTTTCCTCTGAGACTATTTTCAGTCTATCCTGTATATGCCTTCTTTGAATATAACTGTTTGCATGTTGTCTCAACCATGAGACTGTGAACTCCTTGAGTATATAGTCTGGTTTTTTGCCTTTATAACCCCAGCATTTAGCACAGTGCATAAAAGATATTTAATAAATGCTTGTTGTTGTTAAGGAAAAACCTCTAGTCATAAAAAGCACTGCAAATATTCCCAAATGTTATGCAGCTGCTCCCTCTCATCTTCCAACTCAATTCTGGACTTAGACTCATAATTCTGAGAGGCCCATATTGGGCTGTAGTCATATTAAGAAAGCCTTTGTGCAATTTACTTTTTGTTATTTTGCAAAAAATGTATATATTTAGTTTGTGACCACAAAAAACAAAGGAGTGGAGTATTTCCCAGTACTATACCCCCATGATGCTCTACAACCTTTTGATTGGTTTGGGGGAAAGGAAGAGGTTAAAATTTTTTTTCTTCTCTCCTCCTCTAGCACTTACTAAGTACAGTACTTATTTGATGGCTATACTGCTTTGTATCCCCAATATATTATCAGTACTGCTTCATATCATAGTTATTCCTTTATCTTTATCATTTTATTACAGTGGAAGTTCCTCAAGGGCATTGACTTCATTCTACATAGCTCTCTATCCCCTATAGTGCCTTGCACATAGTAATACTAATTAAGAATTTATTGAATATATGGAGATTTGGAATCCTCAGTGGTGAAGCCGAAACAGTATGCAACTGAGCAAACTACCCAAGAATGAGTATACAAAGAGAAGAGCAAGGAATATAATAGAAAAGAAGAAGGAGCTTAAAAGGAGCCAAAGAGATAGGAAGAAAGCCAGGACAGTGGAGTATATCAGAGCTGGTTCCTAGGATAGTTGTAACCATTAAGCAAGAAGAAAGGGAGAATGTGACCAGTGCCCAGGTGAAAATAGAAGCTGCTATGGAGCTGTAAGTATGTCACTCAAATTGACAGTTCTAACAGTTGTGACTGAGTCTCCCTCCTCCACCTTATCCTTACACCCAAGTAATTTACTATCTGCCAATTGCTAGATGTACATTTTCACTAGAGGGCTGATTTGCCTTTGAGTACTTATACCTGGCTGCTGTCTGTCTTCTCTGGGACAGACCCCAACTGGTAGAATGCAAACCACCAATTTGTCATAGAATCAAGTACAGTCAGACTTGTGTCTAGGACCTTAGGGCTAATCTAGTTCTATCCCTTCTTTTTACAAATGAAGTGAAGCTCAGGGAAGAAAAGTAGCCTGCCTAAAGCAAAATGCATTTCATTTTGAATCAAAACTTGAACTCTTTCTGCTTTCATGCCCATTGCTTTTTCCACTACATCCACATTTCCACTGGTCTCTAATCTTTATATCACTGACACCAACCACAACCAGCAACCTTTTCCTTCTGCTTCCTCAGCTGATGGTGGAACCTTGTAAGCTAGTCACACCTGGCTTAGGGTCCTATAAGCTAGGTTCCCACTGGCATCCCCCTTGGTCCACTAAAAGAGTTTATTTCCACATGAAGAGAGCCTCTGGTGGAAACAATGCTTACTCTGCAGCAAGAGCTGGCCACTCAGCAAGCTTAGAGTACTGCTTGCCAAAAGCAACTGACCTAGCTCACAAAAGAGAATTCCAGATAGCCTCAGTAAAAATGCTGTGGACTAGGTTACTCTCATTTCCCTTTGAGAGGAAAACAAATGGTTTCAGGAGCAGGTAGATACAAATGAATTACTTCCCATAAATGTAAGAAACATTTAAGAAGTTCTCAGGAAACTTTACAGAAGGCTCCCTAGTGTTCCGATCTAAACCAGATTACTTCTTGTCCAAAAAGACCTTTGTATCCTCATAGTTATTAGAACTAACCATCTATTTGGGTGGCCTCATACCAAGAACCCTTTGCTGAGCTGCTAGAAGGAGTTTTCAAATTAAAAAAAAAATTATATACTTAGCCACAAAAAACATTTAAATAAACAAATGCATCACAAAATTATGTACACACCTGCAAACTCCACCATTGTTTAAAAATATGTAAATTATATATGTGCTAATATAAACATCCTTTGCTTTTGAGTTCTCTTTATATTTGTTTTACTTGGGTCCTTTTTTCTCTCGATTTTGTGGCTTATTTTAAAAAATGTAATCATAGTATATGTTATTCTTATTCTCTTCTCTTTTCATCTTTTCATATGTTTCCCTTATTTTTTATATTTCCATTATTTGTAATTTCCAATAACATAATACACTCAAATATCACAATCTATTTAGTCATTTCCCCCAATCATTGCATTTGTATTATTTCCAGGGTTTTTTTTTTGTCACTATAAACAAAGCTTCCATGAATATTTTCATACATGCACAGATTTTTACCCTAGCAATAATACCCTTAGGGCCTACTCCTAATAATATAATCCCTGGGCCAATGAGCTGAGATATATTTCCATCTCATTTTCTTTTTCTTTTCTTCTTTTTAAAATTTAAACCCTTACCTTCCATCTTGGAATTAATACTGTGTATTGGCTCCAAGGCACAAGAGTGGTAAGGGCTAGGTAATGGGGGTTAAGTGACTTGCCCAGGGTCACACAGCTGGAACTGTCTGAGGCCACATTTGAACCTAGGACCTCCCATCTCTAGGCCTGGCTCTTAATCCACTGAGCTGCCCAGCTGCCCCCTCCTCTCATTTTCTAAAAAACAATTCATGGCTGCTCTAGCAATGTAATATTAGGTTTATTTTTCCATGTTCCTATCAACATTTAATTTGATTCACTTTAGCTGGTTTAGTTCTCAGTTAATATATATTACCAGGGCCATATTTATTTAGATTGGTCCTTAAGCCCAGACTTAGTCTGTTGCTAGGTCCATACTCTTCAAACCAAGTCTTTCCACTGTGGTCATACCCAGTGGAACTTTTGTTTCAATGCCATAATCCCTCAAGAGTGCAGGATTACCTCCATAATATGAGGAGTGTTAAAGTGAGACTTCTGAAGAATATTTATGCTCTCTACACCATTGTTGTCCCACGAGAAAGTTTGATTATGTATATGCTAAGGCTTAGATCTACTCACTTGATGAAGGTGTGTGGGCTCTCCAAATAGCTCTCATATTTAGTTTATCTAAGGTTCTGTTTCATCTCCTTATCTTCTTTCTTATTTATTTTTTTGGTTAGATTAATCTGTTCTACAAGGATTTTATTCAGGAACTCTGGAAGATTTTCCATCTCCTCGATTTGCTGCTTTGGACTTATCCTTAACTTTTCCCTATTACTTACCCTTTATATTAAACCAATTGCTAAGCTTTTTATATTCCAACTTCTATCCTTAACATTGGTCCCCACTCAAAAAGCTTAGTTTAGCCTTTCTGACCCTTATTAGAAAACCCCTCATAACTGGAATACCGGAACCCTTTTCAATATATCCTCCATATTCGTGCCAATTTAACATTGTTGAAACACAAATCTGACCATGTCCCTCCTACTCATCCTTATAACCCCTAAATCAAATATCTTCAAGAATTCCTACTACTTCTAGGATAAAATACAAAATCCTAGTGTTTAAGGCCTTCCATCACTTGACTTCCTACTTTTTCAGTCTTGTTTTATATTACTCTCCTTCAAAGACTCCATTTCAGTCAAACTAATCTGATAATCTCATAAAAGAAATTAAACAACACATAAATGTACTTTAAAAAAAAACCCAGGACTAAATGGATATACAAATTAATTTACTAAACATTCAAAGAACAATTTCATTAGAAATGGAGGAAGACAAGTTCCTACCAACTTCTTTCTTTGAGAGATATATGATTCTAATGCCAAGACTAGAGAAATAAAAAGCAGTGAAAGAAAAATATAGATGAATGGCTATAATAACATTTTAAATTAATTTATAGATTCAGTGGCATAACAAACTAAAAAAAGTTAACTTTGTATAACTAAAAAAAAAAGCCCAAAAGTCAAGAATCTTATGAGAATTAATGGAAAAAAATAGAATGAACAGAGCCCAATAATATTATCAGATCTTAAACTATATTACAAAGCAATAAACTTTGTTACTGATTAAATTTTGATATTTGATAAAACAAAAGACTGCCTACTGGGACAAAAATTGCTGGGAAAATTAGAAAGCATTCTAGTAGAACATAAGTTTAGATCATCATTCATACCGTATACTAGAATAAGCTCCAAATGGATATATGATCTAGATATAAAAGGTCACATCATAAAATTAGAGGAGTAGGCAAGGTGATATTTTCCATAACTATGGATAGTGAAAGAATTCTGGACTGAACAAGGACTAGGGGAAATTATAGGAAGTGAAATTGGCAATTTTGATTATTTGAAATTGAAAAAGGGTTTTTTACAAATTAAATCAATGCATTTAACATTAGGAAGGAAACTGTTAACTAGGAAAAGTCTTTGTAGTGATTTCTCTGATAAAGATCTGGCATCAAAATAAACAGGGAACTGCTACAAATATGTAAGAACAAGAGATATTCCCTAATAGATAAATGGTTAAAAACAATTTCCAAAGAAAATAAATACAATATAAACAACCATAGAAAAAATTCCCAAATAACAAATGAAAATTAAAATAATTTTGAAGTTAAACAGATAACAAGAAAAGGAAAATAACAGTTGTTGGAAAGGTTTGGGAGGACAACCATGCAAATACAATGTTGGTGGAGCTATGAAATGATCCAATCATTCTATAAAGCAATTTGTAATTATACTCAAAAAGTCACTAAATCCTTCAGCCCAGCAATACAGCTATTAAGCTTATACTCCAAAAAGTTCTAGGAAAGATGGAAAGGAAAGGCCCCATATGCACAGATATTTATAGCAGCACCTTTATTGTATTAATGAATTGGAAATAAAGTAGGTTAATTGGGGAATGGCTAAACAAATAATTGAATTTGAAAGTCATGAAATCTTATTACATCATAAGAAATGAAGAGAAACTTGAGAAGACTTATAAAACCAATACAGAATGAAATGGGAAGAATAAGAATAATTTACACAGTGACTACAATGTAAAGGAAAATGACAATGAATACTTACGAGCTATAATCAATAAAATGGCTAATCACAATTCCCAAAAACTTATGATGAATCAGAAAGCAGAGAGATGTCGGACTAGAGGTAAAGAATGAGACATATAATTTTAAACATAGGCAATTTTAAATTTTGTTTTGCATGACCATACAGATTTTTTTTTTTTTAGGAAGGAGGGTTTTTCAAGGGGAGAGGGAGAATTAGGAAGTATGAATAGTCATACCAAGAAAAAAAAGAAAATAGCAGAAATGAATGAGAAAAAAATAAATAAGAGAGCAAAGTTCAGAAGAGAGCACAGAGAAATAGAGAAGTATTAGAACTAGGATGTTAAATTTTAAATATCAAATTTTTAAAATTCACCATACTGTACGTAATAGTCAAAACTTTAAATTCAATCTTCTTTTTCTGTTTTTCTTTGTATAGAGAAATGTTTGGGTTTGGTTTTTGTCAGGTTCATAATAATTAAAATGGAAATTTAAAAAATCAAGTCAGAATCTGTGTGGAGGGTAGATTGAAGAAAGAGATTTGATACTGCAAGATCAATTAGGAGACTATTGCAACAATCCAGGTGAGAGGTGAGAAGGGTCCAAACTAGGGTAGTGCCTATGTGACTGGAGAGAAGAAAATAGATGGAAGACATATTTTGGATAGAGAATTGCTAAGAGTTATTAGATATGAGAACTGAGGGAGAAAAAAATTAAGTATCACTTTAAGGTTGCAAATCTGAATAACTGTAAGGATGATGTCTGCTACAGAAATAACAAAGTTGGGAAGAAAGAAGATTAGAGGAAAGATAATCAATTATGTTTGGGATATATTGAGTTTGAAATGCTTATAAGAACATTAATCTGTATGGAGAGATTGTGCTTGATCCCCAGCCTTGGTCGATACTCCCAAGTCAGAGAATTTCCATTCTTTTGAAAATTTTTGCTCCTTTGGTTATCAACATTTCTTCCTTCATATACAGAAAAGGATACCTCAGACATCTTTATGGGCAATTCTTTTTTTGTATTATTCATGAGTCTGTTTTCAAGTTTTTGTTATCTTAAGTCAGTCCCACTCATTCCCAATACCCATAGAGTGTATTTTCCTCTCATATAATCACTCCTCCACTGAGTTCACAGAGAACTCTTCTGTTTTCTCCCAGCTTGTCCTTCTATCTCTTGCTGTCCTCCAAAGAGACTAGGGTGGGTGATTCAAATTACCCTGGAACAGCTTCATGAAAGAAGTCCAAAAGGAATTGGGGAAAGGAAGAACTGTATGTTCATCAATATAGATACTTATGCTGAGAGATGAATATTTTGCTGTCCCTGGTGTAAAGGCAATGGTGAACTAGAAACATTGACTACTCTAGGGGGTGGGGGTTGAGTTTCATCCCATCAAAGACCAATCATTCCCAAATGTTTGTGTTGTCCATAATCTCAAAGTAATTTTTGATTCTGATTGATCCTTTTAAGCCTCCCTTGTGGAGCTTTAGGACATAATTCACTAGGGTTACTCTAGCTCTCTCTAAGGTTGTTGAGTTCTCATAAGATTCACTTCAGTTAATATGCCTCCTCCCCTTCCTTACTATCATAACCTTATAACTTAGATGCAAATATTGATGGTATGATTATCAAATTTGGGGATTAAATGAAACTAGGACAGATAATTGATATAGTATATAATAGATTTAGGAGCTTTAAAAGTCTGCTTGGATGATAGTACCAGTCTAACAAGATGAATTTTAGAAGAGATGGTTATAAAGCCCTATACTTTTGAAAAATATGCATACATGCAGGATTGAAGGGGACAAGGCTAGACATTTATGAAAAAAATATGGGGGGCTAGGAGAAGGTTAGTCATTGTCAAGTTCATTATGAATTAATTTAAGAAAGGCTTGGAATATGACATTCTAAAAGGCAAAGGAACTAGGTTTATAATCAAGAATCAAATGCCCAGAAAAACTGAGTATTGTAAGGGTAATTTTAGGGTTGTGACTTAATCTAAATTAATTTGGTTGCCAGGGAATATCCCAAATAAAATACCCAAGTCAGTTTGGAAATTTTATGATAGTTTAATTAATATAGAGGAAAAGAATTAAGGAGAAGAGAAAGGGAAAGGGTATAGGATTTCTCCTGCCTAGCCTGTGCCAGGAGGAGTTCAAAGACCTCCGCCATGAGGTCTCCTCAGATTAGAGGCTTTCCTAAGAGGATAGTGTTTGGAAGGTAAAGGAGAAAAGAATCAGCCTAAACTTCGAGAGAGCTCAGTGAAAATGCCTCACCTGAACTAGGCAACTAAGCTTCTCCCAGGATTTTATCAAGGAAACTCACCACCAAACCTGAACAAGAGCTGCTGCCATGCCAAGATGCCAAGATGCTCAGCACACTGCGACCAGAGCCATCTCTCCACAAAAAGAGACTGGAGAGAGGAAGTAGCACCAAATACATAGACCATTTTTACATCACTTTCCTGCATCTCACATGTACCAATGGTAGCTTAAGCTTGATTTAGGACAGCCCAGGAGTCTGTCAGTTGTTTCTGATTTGTCATTTGCTAGCACATGTCTGTCATAGGCCATCCTCCTCAATACTTAATCCTTAAGTAGGGGTATAGACATTCCTGTTTTGTTAGACTAAGCAGGGTGGAGTAAATCTAAAGTTCACAGTATATTTTTTCAGGGGAAAAAATGATCATTTAATGAAATCGAAGATTTCCATGCATTCCTGATGAAAAAGCCAGACCTAAACAGAAAATTTGATGTCCAAATATGACTCAAGAAAAGCACACAAAGGTAAATAAGAAAGAAAAAAATTAAGGAATTCAATAAAATCAAACTGTTTATATTTCTACATTGAAGGATGATATTTGTAACTCAAATTTTTTTTTTATCATTAGCAGAGCAGTTAGAAGGAATATATATAGAGGATATGAGAGTAAGCTGTTTAGGATGACATAATACACATAAAAATCAAGGGGTGAAAAAAAGAGGATTAGACTGAGAGAAAAGGGAAGAGGGAGGTAAAATGGGATAAATTATATCACTTAGAAGTGTGAAAAAAGGTGGTGGTCGGCAATACTTAAACCTTACTTTCATGGGAATTGGTTGAGAGAGGGAATAACAACTGTAAGGAATTAAATTAAGGGTTTCACTAAATATATGAGATTCTGAATTAATATTGTGGTCATAATTTAAAAATATTAGAGCTCAAGCCAAAATGACTTTTAATAGCATTAGATGCATCCTTTTAAGATTATAATGCAAGAAAAAATTAAAATCAATAAGGGTCCATGGAAAGATAAATTAGAAATTAATTGGAAACTAAATAATCTAATTCTTTTTTTTTTTAAACCCTTACCTTCTGTCTTATACTGTCAATTACTGTCAATACACAGTATTGGCTCCAAGGCAGAAGAGTGGTAAGGGCTAGGCAATGGGGGTCAAGTGACTTGCCCAGGGTCACACAGCTAGGAAGTGGCTAAGGCCGGATTTGAACTTAGGACCTCCCGTCTCTAGGCCTGGTTCTCAATCCACTGAGCTACCCAGCTGCCCCCTAAATAATCTAATTCTTAAAAAGGGTTGGGTCACAGAACAAATAAGAGAAACAATAATTTTATTATAGGAAAGATAATAGAGACAATATTATCAAAATTTATAAGATATAGGCAAAACAGTACTTAAAATTTTTATATCTTTGAATACATATCAATAAAATAGAGAAAAAGCAGATCAAGTAATTGAACATGCAACTAAAAAAACTGGAAAAAGAACAAATTTGAAATCCCCAGTTAGAAAATAGTATGGCAAAAATTAGGACTAAATTAGTAACTTATACCCTATACAAAGATAAGGTCAAAATGGATATGTAATTTAGACATAAAGGGTGCTATTATAAATAAATCAGGGGAACAAAGAATAGATTACCTGTGAGATTTGTGGAGAAGGGAAGAATTTATGACCAAACAAGAATAGAGGATATTACAAGATGGAAAATGAATAATTTTGATTATATTAAATTAAAAAACGTTTTTCACTGACAAAACCAATGCAACCAAGATTATATAGGAAACAACAAACTGGGAGGAAAAATTGCAACAAATTTCTCTGATAAAGGTCTCATTTCTCAAATATATAAAGAACTAAATTAATTTTATAAGAATATAAGTCATTCTCCAATTGATAGATGGTTAAAGGATATACACATCCCATTTTTAGGTGAAGAAATCAAAGCTATCAATAATCATATTAAAATGTTCTAAATTACTCTTGATTAGAGAAATGCAAATTAAAACAATTTCAACTTACTACCTCACATCTATCAGACTGATCAATATAAGAGTAAAGGAAAATGATAAATGTTGAAGGGGATGTGGCAAAATTGGGTCTTTAGTACATTGGTGGTGGAGCTGTGAACTGATTCAATCATTCTCGAGGGCAATTTGGAATTATGCCCAAAGGGCTTATAAAACAATTCAAACCCTTCAATCCAATAATACCACTCCTGGGTCTGTATCCCAAAGAGATTTTTTTTTTAAAAGGAGGAAAGACCTACTAGTACAAAAGTAGTTGTAGCTTCTCTTTTTGTGGTAGTAAAGAATTGGAAATTAAAGGGATATCCATAGATTGGGGAATGATTGAACAAATTGTGGTATATGATGGTGATATTATTATGTATTATGTATATATTATGTATTATGCTATAAAAATGATGAACAGGGGAGCAGCTGGGTGGCTCAGTGGATTGAGAGCCAGGCCCAGAGACAGGAGGTCCTGGGTTCAAATCTGGACTCAGATACTTCCTTGTTGTGTGTCCCTGGGCAAGTCACTTAAACCCCCAGTGCCTAGCCCTTACCACTCTTCTGCCTTGGAACCAATACCCAGTATTGATTCTAAGATGGAAGGTAAGGGCTTTAAAAAAATGATGAACAGGATGATTTCAGAAAGACCTGGAAAGACATTCATGAATTGATGCAGAATGAAATAAGCAGAACCAAAAAAACATTGTACACAGAAACAGTAATATTGTGGAATGATCAACTGTGATAGGCTTAGCTATTATCTAGGACAATTCTGAGGGCCTTATGACAAAGAATGCTACCCACCTCCAGAGAAAGAACTGTTGGAGCTAGAATGCAGATAAAAAAATGATCAATTGTTCATTTGGATTTATGTTTTGAGATTTTGGTTTTATAAGATCACTCACAAAAAATGAGCAATTTGGACATTTGTTTTGCATAATAATACATGTATAAAATAGATCAAATTGCCTACCAACATCAGGAGGGAGAAGGAAAGGGAGGGAGGGAGATAAGTTTGATCATATTATAACAGTTAAATGAATAACTCCAGGTTCTTAATTTCTATAGAGTATATTAACAATTACTTGAAATAAAGAAAGCAGATAGGTAGAGGTTTAAAGTCTATTTTCTAATATAGTTCTCTGATCACATGGTTGCTTCACCTGCATGGCTCTCAGTCAGCCTCCCACACTGACATTGTCCAGGGAATCAAGAGTATGCTTGTCTCCACACTCCCTCCTTTATTCTTTTTTTTTTATCATTTCCAAACATTATTCATTGGAGACAAAGATCATTTTCTTTTCCCTCCCCACCCCCCCACTTCTCCCATAGCCAACGCACGATTCCACTGGGTATCACATGTGTACTTGATTCGAACCCATTTCCATGTTGTTGATATTTGCATTAGGGTGTTCATTTAGAGTCTCTCCTCAGTCATATCCCCTCCACCCCTGTAGTCAAGCAGTTGCTTTTCCTTGGTGTTTTGTCCTCTGCTTGTGGATAGTGTTTTTTCTCCTTGATCCCTGCAGATTGTTTAGGGACGTTGCATTGACACTAATGGAGTCCATTACATTCGATTTACTATTGTGCTAAAAGGAATAATAAAGTGGAGGAATTCCATGGAGACTGGAACAACCTCCAGGAAGTGATGCAGAGCGAGAGGGGAAGAACCAGGAGAACATTGTACACAGAGACTGATACACTGTGGTACCTCCTTTATTCTCTCTTAGTGCCTCACACTAAATTGTTAAATTTTCAGTGTAAACAGTTACATCTCAGAAATCTGCAAACACTACAAATAGGACTTGATTTATTATTTCCTTGGTTGTCTGGACATAGGACAGTTTTGGAAAAAATGTTAATAAAGCAGATTAGACATGTGTAGGGCATTTTTGGAGAGGAGGTTCCTAAATATTATCAGTACAACCTTGTGTAGAGGGCTCTAAAGATCCAGGGCTTTGAAATTCAAAGATTCAAGGAGGCATAATCTTGGGAGGAGGAGTGATCTAATCTGAGACCAAGCAGGGTAGACCATTTCATCCTAAAATATAGCAGAAAGTAGAGTTTGGCCTTGGCATAAAGCCCCACTTCAGGAACTAAGCCAGGAGAGAGAAGGAAACAAAAGAATATACATGTCTAAAAAAATCAGAATCCATCTAAAGATAGCTTAAAATAGAAAATGACAAACCTCACGTAAGTAATGGACTCTCCATTAACTAAGAGGCTAAACAAGAGTCAAATGATTCCATAATGCAATAAGAAGTATTGTAATTAAACCAAAAGTTTGAAAAATAGAAGACTATATAAGGTAATTGTTATAAAAAATAACTCCCTGGGAAAAAAAGTAAGGGGATATAATTTAAGACTTATTAAATGAAAGCCATGATAAACATGCTAGACCACTATATTCTAAGAAATCTGAAATGAAACTGTTCAGATCTATTGGAACCAGAAGGTAAAATGAAGAGAGAAAGAATGCCCCTATAACTTCCTGTAAATAATCTCGAAGGGAAAAGTTCCAGAAATGTCATAGACCAAATCCAGAACTCCTATGTCATAGAAAAAATATGGGAAGAAGCCAAAAATTAAGATTTTAAGTACAAAAGAGGTATATTAAGGATTATATAAGATTTTTTTATTATTATTATTATATTTTATTTGATCATTTCCAAGCATTATTCATTAAAGACATAGATCATTTTCTTTTCCTCCCCCCCACCCCCCATAGCCGACACGTAAATCCCCTGGGCATTACATGTTTTCTTGATTTGAACCCATTGCTATGTTGATAATATTTGCATTAGAGTGTTCATTTAGAGTCTCTCCTCTGTCATGTCCCTTCAACCGCTGTATTCAGGCAGTTGCTTTTCATTGGTGTTTCCACTCCCATAGTTTATCCTTTGCTTATGAATAGTGTTTTTTTCTCCTAGATCCCTGCAAATTGTTCAGGGACATTACACCGCCACTAATGGAGAAGTCCATTACGTTCGATTATACCACAGTGTATTAGTCTCTGTGTACAATGTTCTCCTGGTTCTGCTCCTCTCGCTCTGCATCACTTCCTGGAGGTTGTTCCAGTCTCCTTGGAATTCCTCCACTTTATTATTCCTTTTTCCACAATAGTATTCCATCACCAACATATACCACAATTTGTTCAGCCATTCCCCAATTGATGGGCATCCCCTCGTTTTCCAGTTTTTGGCCACCACAAAGAGCTCAGCTATGAATATTCTTGTACAAGTCTTTTTGTCCATTATCTCTTTGGGGTACAGACCCAGCAGTGCTATGGCTGGATCAAAGGGTTGACATTCTTTTGTCACCCTTTGGGCATAGTTCCAAATTGCCCTCCAGAATGGTTGGATCAGTTCACTACTCCACCAGCAATGAATTAATGTCCCTACTTTGCCACATCCCCTCCAGCATTCATTACTTTCCTTTGCTATCATGTTAGCCAATCTGCTAGGTGTGAGGTGATACCTCAGAGTTGTTTTTATTTGCATCTCTCTGATTATAAGAGATTTAGAACACTTCTTCATGTGCTTATTAATAGTTTTGATTTCTTTATCTGAGAACTGCCTATCCATGTCCCTTGCCCATTTATCAATTGGAGAATGGCTTGATTTTTTGTACAATTGATTTAGCTCTTTATAAATATGAGTAATTAAAGCTTTGTCAGAGGTTTCTATGAAGATTTTTTCCCAATTTGTTGTTTCCCTTCTGATTTTAGTTACATTGGTTTTGTTTGTACAAAAGCTTTTTAGTTTGATGTAGTCAAAATTATTTATTTTACATTTTGTGATTCTTTCTATGTCTTGCTTGGTTTTAAAGTCTTTCCCTTCCCAAAGGTCTGACATGTATACTATTCTGTGTTTACCCAATTTACTTATGGTTTCCTTCTTTATGTTTAAGTCGTTCACCCATTTTGAATTTATCTTGGTGTAGGGTATCAGGTGTTGATCTATTCCTAGTCTCTCCCACACTGTCTTCCAATTTTCCCAGCAGTTTTTATCGAGTAGTGGATTTTTGTCCCAAAAGCTGGGATCTTTGGGTTTATCGTATATTGTCTTGCTGAGGTCGCTTTCCCCCAGTCTATTCCACTGATCTTCCTTTCTGTTTCTTAGCCAGTACCAAATTGTTTTGATGACTGCTGCTTTGTAATCTAGTTTAATGTCTGGGACTGCAAGGCCCCCATCATATGTGTTTTTTTTTTCATTATTTCCCTGGATATCCTTGATCTTTTGTTATTCCAAATGAACTTTGTTATGGTTTTTTCTAAATCAGTGAAGAAGTATTTTGGTAGTTCAATGGGTATGGCACTAAATAGATAAATAAGTTTGGGTAGGATGGTCATTTTTATTATATTGGCTCGTCCTATCCATGAGCAGTTAATGTTTTTCCAATTGTTCAAGTCTAGTTTTAGTTGTGTGGCGAGTGTTTTGTAGTTGTGTTCATATAGTTCCTGTGTTGTCTCGGGAGGTAGATTCCTAGGTATTTTATTTTGTCTAAGGTGATTTTGAATGGGATTTCTCTTTCTAGTTTTTGCTGCTTTTTATGCTGTTTATGTATGAAACCCCTTTCACTTAGGCAACAAACAACCCAATTAGGCAACCCTCACTGACAATACTGCCTAGATTACACTTAATTAACAGTGAGAGAAACCTGGAAAAAGTTTTGGTCTTGTCCTACTCCCCACATGTCTCTAGTTTTAAAATTAAGTGAGGCATAAAAACAAAAACAAAAACAAAACAAAACAAAAAACCCAATCCTGTGTGGCCCACTAGGAAAATGACTTATATATATATAAATATATATATAATATGAATACTACATTCTACAACATTTGTATAGCAGTTGAAGAATTAGGGACATTAAAGATTTCAGAATACCTCCAATTTCTTATGTTATTGGGTAATTTCATTTTTATACTCCTAAATACAGTGATGAGAAATGCTAACTTGAAAAAATTGGAAGCTAAACTATAGGAAAACATGGAAAAATCTGAAGCTAAAATACAGGAAACATGCAAAAATTTGAAGCTAAAATGCAGGAAAATATGCAAAACCAATTGGATGACTTAAAATGTTTCTTACAGGATCCCCACTAAAACCATGTCTGAACCTGACAAACCTGTTTCTGAACCTATAAATGAGGAAATTTCCTCCTCTGAAATGGAGATGGAAAACACCTCTCCTATAGCTCAGCTAACATACTTGTTCTCTCATGGTCTGCAAATCTTTGCAGAACTTAATCCCTGAGACCCTTCTCCTGAAACCCAAACTTCTGAAATCCCAGTTTCTCCTGTTCCTTCTCTTACCCCAAAACCAATCCCAGCCTCAAGGAAATCTTGTCCTAAAGAAACTCATTCTAGGCAAACTGACCCACAGGTACCAAATTCAACTAGAGGCCTTTTTCCTCTAAGAGAAGTACCTGAAATAGGATGCAGTGAGGATGTGGTGACTCTAAGGCACAATATACCATTTACTCCCCAAGAAATAAAAGAATTCACATGAAATGTGAATATATGAACATATTAACAAGATCCCTTTCTGGTAACAAAAAAAGATGACAGACACCAGGAGAGTAGTTTAAGACAAGTTAGAAGAATCTTTGTAAACAACTCTTGCAAAGCAATTAAGAATTATTTTAGAACACAATGCCCAAGATGGTCAGATATGGACCTTGAAGAATTGCGAAAAACAGCTATATATGTTTTAAAGGGAAACAAGGAAAAGGAGGAAGAAAATAATGATGACATAGAGGAAATAAAGAAAAAAATGAGATATTTAATAGATAGGATGACTAAATTAGAAAGTAGGCATGATAATGAACCAACGACAATTGCCCCTCTCCAGAAATCCAATTATCAATCCATTACTTGCCACTTCTGTGAGAAGAAGGGCCACAAAATGATGGAATGTAGAACCTTTCTTAAGATAATTGGAAGGAATACACAGTTTAATAATAGCTTTAGAAATAATAACTATAGAAATGATGATAATGGTCATAGAAACCAGAACAACTAGAATGATGATAATGGTCAGAGAAACCAGAATTCTAGAGATTCTAGAAATTATAATAATGACTATGGAAATAACTATAATGAATATAGAAATAAGAACTTTAGAAATCAGAATTATAGAAATAGGAATTGGGAAAATAATGACAATGCTCCAAATGAAGAAAATGATAATACTCAACAACAATATATGAGAAATGGTGCTCGTCCAAAAAATACTCGAGGAGCAAATGCCCCTCAGGGGGGTGCCCTTCAGGGGGACACTTTTCAGGGGGTGCCCAAGGAATATCCCAAACATAATGAAGGTGTCTGGGGGGGGCTGGGGCACAGGAACCAGGGAATACAACCTTTGATTTCCCGGACCCTGATGTCCTACTACCCTTTGTCCCTATCCACTGTCCTCCCCTTACTAATGAACCCCATGTTACCTTGAAGGTGGGTAACACTTATTATGATTGCCTATTAGACACTGGAGCTACCAGGTCTGTATTGAAGAATGTACCAGATTTAAATTGTTATTCCGTTGATTCACAAAGTGTAATGGGAGTATCAGGAATACCCCAAAGAGTTGATAAACTTGCCCCTAGAATGGTGTCTGTAGGACCCCTAGAGGTACAACGTTCCTTTCTTTTGATGCCTGGCTCCCCTTTAAATTTGCTGGGGAGAGACCTTCTATGCAAACTCGGAGCCACAATAACTTGTTCACCAGATGGTTCTTTATCATTGGAAGTACCAGAGGAATCTTTAAATTTACTCCCTGTACTTCTCTCGGAAAATCAGGAGGCAAAAGAGTCTTCCACTTTTGAAATACCTAAAGATATACCGGAGTCTCTTTGGGTCACATCTTCTTCCGATGTAGGCTTACTTAAATCTGCTGTTCCTGTGCAGATAAAAACTAAATCTAGCCCACCTCCTTCTATCCCTCAGTATCCCCTCTCAAAGGAGGCAATTGAGGGTATTACACCAGTTATTAACTCATTAATAGAACAGGGAATAATAATCCCTTGCAAATCTGAATACAACATGCCCATCCTGCCAATTAAAAAACCAAAAAGAGGGCCCGATGGCAAGCACCTCTATAGATTTGTACAGGATCTAAGGGCAGTGAATAATCACGTTATAAAGAGACACTCCGTAGTTTCTAACATACATACTATTATTTCATCTATTCCTAGCACAGCTGCATACTTTACAGTAGTAGACTTGTGTTCAGCTTTCTCTTCCATACCAATACATGAGAACTCCAGGCATATTTTTGCTTTCACCGGGAAGGGCTCAAAATATACCTGGTGTCAGCTGCCACAGGGTTATGTCGAAAGTCCGAGCTTATTTGAGCAAATTTTGAGCCAAGACACAGACAATATAACATTTTAAAATAGCAAATTAATCAAATATGTAGATGATCTACTCTTGGCTTCAACAGATGCAAAAACATGTCAAGAAGATAGCAAACACCTTCTTTTGTAATTGCACAAAAGAGGACATAAAATCTCTAAGGATAAAGTTCAGTAGTGTCTCCAAAAAGTAAAATATTTGGGATTCATCTTGACTGCGGGTGCTCATTATATTTCTCCCAAACGAATTGAAAATATTCAAAATTTAAGCTCTTCTACTACTAAGAAACAATTGAGAGCAATTTTAGGAGCAACAGGGTTTTGTAGACACTGGAGTTCTTGCTATGGGGAAATTACTAAATCCCTTATAGCACTAACAAGGGATTTGGTCCCTGAACCATTTAAATTAGAGCCAGAACACCTGTCAGCTCTATCAGATCTAAAATAGGCTTTTCTGTCTGCCCCTGCTCTAGGCATCCCAGATTACAACAAGCCATTTACTTTGTATGTGCATGAGCGAAGAGGGGTAGCTTCAGGTGTTTTAGCTCAGACTTTGGGACCTTCTCAGTGCCCAATTGCTTATTATTCTGCCCAACTGGACCCAGTAGCATGAGGAGCACCACCATGTCTTAGAGGAATAGCTGCTACAACCTTACTAGTGACAAAAACTGTTGATCTAGTATTGGGATGCCCATTAACAAATTATGTGCCCACATGAGGTAGAAGAATTGTTGCTAAGTCATAGAACACAGGCATTCTCAGATCAGCCAATTACAAGGTATGAAATAACCTTGTTAAATATAGAAAACATATCCTTGAAAAGCTATACAACTCTTAACCCTGCCACCTTGCTTCCAGATTTACCAACTTCAGGAGAACCATTACACAGTTGTGAAACACTAGTGTCCATGGCAGAAAAGCCTCCATCTCAACTGACTTCACCAGAGAGCCTTCCAGCCAGATACTGTTCCAAAGGGCCTCTCTCCAGAGCCTCCAGAGGGACAGAGTCCCCTTAGAGGAGCTCCAGCGAGACGTCCTTAGAGATTGTCCTCCAAAAGCTTCCCTTCTCCAGAGCCTCTCTCAAGAGATTCTTCCCAAGTGATCCTCATCAGAGATCCTCCAAAAGGATATATCCTCAAGAGATTCTGCTTTTTCTTATATAGGGGTTTTTCTCCCATGTCACCTCCCCTAAGTCCCTACATCTACCAATCACTGTAGAAGCTTTCCAAAGGACTGCCCATCTAAATTCCTGCTAAGTCGACCAAGATCCTCAGTAAGTCTGAAGGAGAGAAAACACAGCTGAGTCAACTAATCTCATCAAGAGAAAACTTGCCCGACCCTTTTAGGTATCTAGCATCCCATTGTATCAATTCTAAAAACAGGCCTGGCTCAAAGAACTCCCACCATAAGCATGGATCCAAGTACTTTCTTTGTTGAGCAAGGAGTTTTCTCCCCTAAAGCAGTCTTAAGTACGGGTGGAGTACTGGCAAGTTTTCACATCAAAATGGGGAATGTTTCTCAGTAGGGAATTTGTTCCAATTAAGAATTCCCCAATGGGGAAATTTTTAACATTCACAAGTCTGAGAGATTTTAAGGTTCACAATGGATAGCCCCTGGTATAACTACTGTAGTCTCTGAAGTGTGTACAGCCTGCTCTACCTGTCAAACATATAACCAACATGCATTTTGTGGCAAAGCCTTTGGTGGACATCCTCTGGCTTACACACCTTTTGAGCACCTACAGATAGATTTCATAACAACGCCAAAGGCTGGACATTATAAATTTTGTCTAGTCATAGTAGATCAACTGACCAGATGGCTGGAAGCATTTCCTGCAGCCCAAGCCACAGTGGCTTTTGTTGCTAAGGTGCTTTAAAAGAGAATATTTCTCACTTTGGCCTACCATCATGTATTGATTCAGATAGAGGAAGTCATTTCACTGATTCTGTCCTAAATCAGATATATTCTTGCTTGGGGATAACTCCCAAATTTCATGTACCATATCATCACCAGAGCTCAGGCCAAGTTGAAAGAATGAACAGAGAACTTAAAACTATGATTGGCAAATTATGCACTGAGACACATTTAAAATAGCCTGAAATTCTCCCTCTGGCCCTATTTTATCTAGAATCAGGCCTAGAGGAGACCTATAAATCTCATCATTTGAGATGCTTTTTGGACATCTACCTATACAGATGTATATCCCCTGCATATACATCACTATTAGGGTGAGATACTACTATTGCTTCCTACATAGAGAAATTATAGCACAAATGCTATATGGACTCATGCATGGACTCCATGAATTCGGAGCTGCAGTACAAACTGGACCACTAGACTTTTCACTTCATGACCTGAATACAGGAGATAAGGTATATAAAGAATTTTAGAGTAGTTAGAAGAATCATGCATAGGAAAAGATTGGGGCATCAAGACGATATGGAGAAAGGGGGGGAAGAAAAAGGGAGGGGGGTATCAGTGATCTTACTAAGATATATTTCAAGAAATAGAAAAAATCTAAATAGAATAATCTTTGTCACACAAAGATACACAAGGGAAAGGGGAGGGGAAGGATTCTATAAGAAGGAGAGGAAGAGAGTGTGAATTGGTATTTCATAAACCTTACTCTCATCAGCTCTGAGAGGGAAGAACATCTAGATCCAGTGGGATCTTGAATTCTATCTTATCCAACAGGGTAAGAGAGAAGGGGAAATTAAGGATAGGTAAGGGGGAGGGAGTATAAAAAGGGAGGGAAGGAGAGGGGGAGGGGGAAGGGAACAAAAAGGGAGGGGCTAGAAAGGGAAGCATATCAAGGGAGGGGATTAGGGGGACTGATCTAAAGTAAATCACTGGTTTAAAAGGTTATAGCTAAAGAAGAAAGGTCACAATTAAGGTAGGATATCAAAATGCCAGGGAATCCACAAGTGACAATCATAACTTTGAATGTCAATGGGATGAACTCCCCCATAAAACGTAGACAAATAGCAGAATGGATTAGAATCCAAAACCCTACCATATGTTGTCTCCAAGAAACACACATGAGGCATATAAATACTCACAAGGTCAGAATTAAAGGATGGAGTAAGACCTTCTGGGCCTAAATTGATAGAAAGAGGGCAGGAGTTACAATCATGATATCTGACAAATCCAAAGCAAAAATAGACCTGATTAAAAGGGATAGGGAAGGTAAATATATTCTGTTAAAAGGGAATATAGACAATGAGGAAATATCACTAATCAACATGTATGCACCAAATGGTATAGCACCCAAATTTCTGATGGAGAAACTAGGAGAATTGAAGGAGGAAATAGACAGTAAAACCATATTAGTGAGAGACCTAAACCAATCACTATCAAATTTAGATAAATCAAATAAAAAAAATAAATAAGAAAGAGGTAAAAGATGTGAATGAAATCTTAGAAAAATTAGAGTTAATAGACATATGGAGAAAAATAAATAGGAACAGAAAGGAATACACCTTCTTCTCAGCACCACATGGCACATTCACAAAGATTGATTATACACTAGGTCACAGAAACATGGCATACAAATGCAGAAGAGCAGAAATAATAAATGCAACCTTTTCAGATCATAAGACAAAAAAAATAATGATCAGTAAGGGTACATGGAGATCCAAATAAAAAATTAATTGGAAATTAAATAATATGATACTCCAAAATCAGTTAGTTAGAGAACAAACCATAGAAACAATTAATAATTTCATTGAGGAAAATGACAATTGTGAGACATCCTTTCAAACCCTATGGGATGCAGACAAAGCAGCACTCAGAGGAAAATTCATATCCCTGAGTGCATATATTAACAAATTAGGGAGGGCAGTGATCAATGAATTGGAAATGCAAATAAAAAAACTTGAAAACGAACAAATTAAAAACCCCCAGAAGAAAACCAAACTAGAAATCCTAAAAATTAAGGGAGAAATTAATAAAATCGAAAGTGATAGAACTATTGATTTAATAAATAAGACTAGAAGCTTGTACTTTGAGAAAACAAACAAAATAGACAAAGTACTGGTCAATTTAATTGAAAAAAGGAAAGAAGAAAATAAAATTAACAGCATCAAAGATGAAAAGTGGGACCTCATCTACAAAGAAGAGGAAATTAAGGCAGTCATTAAAAACTACTTTGTCCAATTATATGGCAATAAATATACCAACCTAGGTGATATGGATGAATATTTAGAAAAATATAAATTACCTAGACTAACAGAACAAGAAATAGAATTTTTAAATAATCTCATATCAGAAAAAGAAATCCAACCGGCCATCAAAGAACTCCCTAAGATAAAATCCCCAGGGCCTGATGGATTCACAAGTGAATTCTATCAACCATTCAAAGAACAGCTAATCCCAATACTACACAAACTCTTTGACATAATAAGCAAAGAGGGAGTTCTACCAATTTCCTTTTATGACACAAACATGGTATTGATTCCAAAGACAAGCAGGGCAAAAACAGAGAAAGAAAACTATAGACCAATCTCCCTAATGAATATAGATGCAAAAATCCTAAATAGGATACTAGCAAAAAGACTCCAGCAAGTGTTCAGGAGGGTCATTCGCTATGATCAAGTAGGATTTATACCAGGGATGCAGGGCTGGTTCAATATTAGGAAAACCATCCACATAATTGACCACATCATCAAACAAACCAACAAGAATGACATGATTATCTCAATAGACGCAGAAAAAGCCTTTGATAAAATACAACACCCATTCCTATTAAAAACACTAGAAAGCATAGGAATAGAAGGGTCGTTCCTCAAAATAATAAACAGTATATATCTAAAACCATCAGCTAACATCATCTGCAATGGGGATAAACTAGATGCATTCCCAATAAGATCAGGAGTAAAACAAGGATGCCCATTATCACCTCTACTATTTAACAATGTACTAGAAACACTAGCAGTAGCAATTAGAGAAGAAAAAGAAATGGAAGGCATTAAAATAGGCAAGGAGGAGACCAAGTTATCGCTGTTTGCAGATGATATGATGGTCTACTTAAAGAATCCTAGAAAATCAACCAAAAATCTAGTCGAAATAATCAACAACTTTAGCAAAGTTGCAGGATACTAAACAAACCCACATAAGTCATCAGCATTTCTATATATCTCCAACCCATTTCAGCAGCAAGAATTAGAAAGAGAAATTCCCTTTAAAATCACCCTAGACAATATAAAATACATTGGAATCTATCTCCTGAGACAAACACAGGAACTATATGAACACAACTACAAAACACTCGCCACACAACTAAAATTAGTCTTGAGCAATTGGAAAAACATTAACTGCTCATGGATAGGACGAGCCAATATAATAAAAATGACCATCCTACCCAAACTTATTTATCTATTTAGTGATATACCCATTGAACTTCCAAAATTTTTTTTTACTGAATTAGAAAAAAACATAACAAAGTTCATTTGGAAGAACAAAAGATCAAGGATATCCAGGGAAATAATGAAAAAAAAAATACAAAGGAAAGTGGCCTTGTAGTCCCAGATCTCAAACTCTATTATAAAGCAGTGGTCATCAAAACAATTTGGTACTGGCTAAGAGACAGAAAGGAGGATCAGTGGAATAGATTTGGGGTAAGTGACTTAAGAAAGGCAGTATATGACAAATCCAAAGACTCCAGCTTCTGGGACAAAAACCCACTATTTGACAAAAACTGCTGGGAAAACTGGAAGACAGTGTGGGAGAGATCAGGTTTGGATCAACACCTCACACCCTACACCAAGATAAACTCAAAATGGATGAATGACTTGAACATAAAGAAGGAAATTATAAGTAAAATAAGTGAACCCAGAATAGTATACATGTCAGACCTGTGGAAAGGGAAAGACTTTAAGATCAAGCAAGAAAGAGAAAGAATCACAAAATGTAAAATAAATAATTTTGACTACATCAAATTAAAAAGTTTTTGTACAAACACAGCCAATGCAACCAAAATGAGAAGGGAAGCAACAAATTGGGAAACAATTTTCATAACAAAAAACATCTGACAAAGGTCTAATTAATCAAATTTATAAAGAGCTAAATCAATTGTACAAAAAATCAAGCCATTCTCCAATTGATGAATGGGCAAGGAACATGAATAGGCAGTTTTCAGCCAAAGAAATCAAAACTATTAATAAGCACATGAAAAAGTGCTCTACATCTCTTATAATCAGAGAGATGCAAATCAAAACAACTCTGAGGCATCACCTCACACCTAGCAGATTGGCCAACATGACAGCAAAGGAAAGCAATGAATGCTGGAGGGGATGTGGCAAAGTTGGGACATTAATTCATTGCTGGTGGAGTTGTGAACTGATTTAACCATTCCAGAGGGCAATTTGGAATTATGCCCAAAGGATGATAAAAGACTGTCTGCCCTTTGATCCAGCCATAGCCCTGCTGGGTTTGTACCCCAAAGAGATAATAAGGAAAAAGACTTGTACAAGAATATTCATAGCTGCACTCTTTGTGGTGGCCAAAAATTGGAAAATCAGGGGATGCCCTTCAATTGGAGAATGGCTGAACAAATTGTGGTATATGTTGGTGATGGAATACTATTGTGCTCAAAGGAATAATAAAGTGGACGAATTCTATGGAGACTGGAACAACCTCCAGGAAGTTATGCAGAGCCAAAGCGGAGAACCAGGAAAACATTGTACACAGAGACTGATACACTGTGGTACAATAGAAAGTAATGGACTTCTCCATTAGTGTCAATGCAATGTCCCTAAACAATCTGCAGGGATCAAGGAGAAAAAACACTATCCACAAGGAGAGGAAAAATTGTGGGAGTAAAAACACTGAGGAAAAGCAACTCTTGGACTACAGGAGTTGAGGGGACATGACTGAGGAGAGATGTTAAATGAACGCCCTAATGCAAATAACAACGACATGGAAATAGGTTCGAATCAAGGACACATATGATACCCAGTGGAATTGCACATTGGCTATGGGTGGGGTGGCGGGAGGGGGAAAGGAAAAGAAAATGATCTTTGTTTCCAAGGAATAATGTTTGAAAATGAACAAATAAAATAATGTTTAAAAGTAAAAAAAAAAAAGAATTTCCAGTGTACTGGAGCAACTCAACCTTTCTGGGAAGGGCCATTCCAAACACTGTTAACTACTCCAACATCTATAAAGATTGGAGAGAAGGACTCTTGGATTCATTGCTCACATGTAAAGAGAGCATCTTCTGTTGAGACTGATTGACTGTATCCTATCACATGCATTGGAGATAATAATCCATTGACAAGTGGATGCTTTTTTTGAGAACACATTGAATTCCTGTTTTTCTCCCCCTTGTTTTTATTGTTACTTTTCTTGTATTTTAATTAGAATATTTGATTTTCCCCCTTTTTTTCTCATTTCTTGTACTAAAGGTACATCCAATTAACATTTTTTCTGTAGTAATATAAGTTTAATATATATATATATATGTATATATATATATATTAGCTATAATATCAATGCATACCCAAAAGCTTTAAACTGTGGGAACCTTCCATTTATTGATAAAATGCTAAGGGACTGTGATTAATGTTTGTAGGAAATGGGATTAAAAAAACAAGGAGCACAGACTTAACATGAATAGTGCCAAAAAGAGCAGACAGGTAAAGAAACTGGTGTGAGACTCCAGGTTGTGACACTTGACATATGTTAAGTCATAGGACTTCCTTGTATCTACACTCTTTTTTAAATACTCAGACAAGTACCGAAGTTTGGCTATCATCCTGGCTCCCCATATCCCTAAGAATGACAAAAAATCAGACCAGGGAATAACATTTCCCTATGAAAATAAAATTCTAGATCTTTTTCTTCTAATAGTATGGCAACTTCTTGTAGTCTTGGCTGCAAATGGATAAGTGAAATATTACTGCATTCTGTCCTACAGACTTGTGGGATAGAAATTTATTGAACCCTAATACAAGGGCCTATTATGAATTTATTCTTGTTTACTCAACATTTTATATACATAGATTTTGATATTTTGATTCTGATTTTGAATTTTTTCCTTTTTCCCAAAAGTTTAACTCTCTTCCATTTTTTTTCTTTATGTTTTTGCTTGTTTTTCTCTTCTTTTGATAATTAACTCATAGAACCCCATAACTCAACATTGCATCCTGAGCTGAACTGGATGTTTCTTAACACCCACTTAAGAGGAGATTGTATTTTGATAAAAATCCAAGATTTAAATTGTTGTTCTAGAAATATCTTCAAGGAAAGAAGCTTGCTAACTCCTAAATCCAGAGAATGGACTGTTGCAGAAAGATGCCAGAAAACCTACACCATATCAAGAAGATCTAGAACAAACTTTGAGTGTGATTGATTGAACTGAAGTTTGATTGAACATTTAATTGAATGTATACTCTTATGCCAAAAGGGGACTGCCCCCTAATTGGTTTTTGTCAATGCACCCAGCAAACATTGGTTTTCCTATCTGTATTTCTTCTATTTCCCTCTTCTATCTAACTATTGTAGTTTCCTCTTAGAAGGTGAAATTATATATGTACCTGTAGTTAGAAAATTTGGAGGTGCAGGATGATTATGTTTAGTGATTAGCTGGGGAGACTAGTCTCCCCATCATCATCAGGGGGGATTGTGAACTTTAGATTTACTCTAACAAAGCAGGAATGTTTACACCCTTACTGAAGGACTAAGCATTGAGGAGGATGGCCTATGACAGACATGTACTAGCATATGACAAATCAGAAACAAGTGACAGACCCCTGGGCTGTCCTAAGTCAAGCTTAAGCTACCATTGGTACATGTGAGATGCAGGAAAGTGGTGTAAAAATGGTCTATGTATTTGGTGCTACTTCCTCTCTCCAGTCTCTTTTTGCAGAGAGATGGGTCTGGCGGCAGTGTGCTGAACAACTTGGCATCTTGGCATGGCAGCAGCTCTTGTTCAGGTTTGGCAGTGAGTTTCCTTGATAAAATCCTGGAAGAAGCTTAGTAGCCTAGTTCAGGTGAGGCATTTTCACTGAGCTCTCTCAGAGTTTAGGCTGATTTTTTTCTCCTTTACCTTCCAAACACTATCCTCTTAGGAAAGCCTCTAATCATCTGAGGAGACCTCATGGCGAAGGTCTTTGAACTCCCCCTGGCACAGGCCAGGCAGGAAAATCCTATACCCCTTTCCCTTTCTCTTCTCCTTAAATCTTTCCCTCTATATTAATTAAACCATCATAAAATTTCCAAACTGACTTGGTATTTTATTTGGGATATTCCTTGGTGATCAAATTAATTTAGATTAAGTCACAACCCTAAAATTACCCTTACACTTGACTATTTATAATAAAAGTTTGGTTTTTCTTTTTCCAATGGGTATAGTTGAGGGGTGGGTCAAGGAGTGAAAATAAATACTTCTTAATTGGAGAAAAAAAAGTTGTGTTTTTTTAAAGGAAAATTAATTCCTATGGTCCATGATTAGATCCCTCTAATACCAAGATTCCATGATTTTTTCTTTCCTAACCCATATAAAAAGATTCCAAGTCCTCAGTATGGGAACTATTCTTGGCAAGCACTACAATTTAATAAAGACAAACTACTGAGTTGAGAATGTTTCATATTCTCTTTTAATAATATTTATTAACCCATCACTCCCTTTTAATAGATATTTTAAAATTATGCCAGGGGGTTCAACTAGTTTACCTGTAGTCAGCAGAACAAAATGCATATGAGAACATTAAAGATGTGTCCTGAAAGAGAGGAAAGTTATATTCATTTCCTCCCAAGTCACTGAAATTCTGACCATACCTACCTCCTCTATGATGTGCTGCTCTTGTTGTCTAAATCTATTATGAATGCTATAATTAAACAATTTAAATACATATTCATATATATGTTTTATTCTTAGTAGTTCCTTCATCATGAAAATTTAAGGTATTTTATATTACCAATTTTCATTTGTCAAGAATGCATTGGATACCCATTATCACCTCTATTATTTAACATTGTACTAGAAACACTAGTAGTAGCAATTAGAAAAGAAAAAAGAAATTGAAGGTATTAAAATAGGCAAGAGGGAAACTAAACTATCAATCTTTGCAGATGATATCATGGTCTACTTAAAGAATCCTAAAGAATCAACTAAAAATCTAGTGTAAATAATTAGCAACTTTAGAAAAATTACAGGATACAATATAAAGCCACATAAATCACCAGCATTTCTATATATTTCCAACACAATTCAGCAGAAAAAGTTAGAAAGAGAAATTCAATTTAAAATCACTCTAAAAATATAAAATATTTAGGAATCTATTTGCCAAAACAAACACAGGAATTATATGAACACAACTACAAAACACTTTCCACACAATTAAAACTAGATCTAAATAATTAGAAAAACATTAACTGCTCATGGGTAGGCTAATAAGCTAACATAATAAAAATTACAATCCTACCCAAATTAATTTATTTATTCAGTGCCATATGTATCAAACTACCAAGAAATTTTTTTATTGAATTAGGAAAAAATATAACAAAGTTCATTTGAAAGAAAAAAAGATAAAAAATGTCAAGGGAAATAATGAAAAAAAATGTGAAGGATGGGGGCCTAGCAGTACCAGATCTTAAACTGTACTATAAAGCAGTCGTCATCAAAACAAAATGTTACTGGCTAAGAGATAGAACGGAGGATCAATGGAATAGATGTGGGGTAAATGTCCTCAGCAAGACAGTCTATGATAAACCCAAAGGTATCAGCTTTTGGGACTAGAACCCACTGTTTGAAAAAAACTGCTGGGAAAACTGGAAAATAGTATGGGAGAGATTGGGTCTAGATCAACATCTCATACTCTATACCAAGATAAATTCAGAATGGGTAAATGACTTAAATATAAAGAAGAAAACTATAAGTAAATTAGGTAAACATAGAATAGCATACTTGTCAGATCTATGGGAAAGAAAAGAATTTAAGACCAAGCTAGAAATAGAAAATATCACAAAGTGTAAAATGAATAATTTTGATTAAATTAAACAGTTTCTGTACAATCAAAGCCAATGTATCCAAAATTAGAAGGGAAGCAACAAATTAGGAAAAAATCCTTATAATACAAACCTCTGACAAAGCTCTAATTTCTCAAATAAAAGAAACTAAATCAATTTTATAAAAACTCAAGCCATTCCCCAAATGATAAATGATCAGGGGACATGAATAGGCAGTTTTCAGATTAAAAAAAACAAAACTACCAATAAGCACATGAAAAAGTGTTCTAAATCTCTTATAATTAGAGAAATGCAAATCAAACCAACTCTGAGGTACCACCTCACACCTAGCAGAGTGGCTAATGTGATAGCAAAGGAAAGTAATGAATGTTGGAGAGGATGTGGCAAAATCGGGACACTAATGCACTGCTGGTGGACTTGTGAATTGATCCAACCATTCCTGATGGCAATTTGGAACTATGCCCAAAGGGCATTAAAAGACTGCTCTTTGATCCAGCCATACCACTGCTGGGTCTGTACCCCAAAGAGATAATAAGGAAAACTACTTGTACGAAAATATTTATAGCTGCACTCTTTGTGGTGGCAAAAATTGGAAAATGAGGGGATGCCTTCCATTTGGGGAATGCCTGAACAAATTGTGGTATATGACGATGATGGAATACTATTGTGCTCAAAGGAATTATGAACTGGAGGAATTCCATGTGAACAGGAATGACCTCCAGGAGTTGATGCAGAGTGAAAGGAACAGAACCAGAACATTGTACATAGAGACTGATACATTGTGGTACAATTGAATGTAACAGACTTCTCTACTAGCAGAAATGCAATGATCCAGGACAATTCTGAGGGACTTATGAGAAAGAACGCTATCCATAGTCAGAGAAAGAACTGTGGGGGTAGAAAGACAGAAGAAGAAAAATTTCCTTGATCACATGGTTTGATGGGGATATGACTGGGGATGTAGACTCTAAATGATCACTCTATTGCAAATATTAATAATATGAAAATAGGTCTTGATCAATGGTACATGTAAATTTCTTGTTGGCTATGGGAGGGGGCAGGGAGGGGAAGAAACGAATATGAATCATGTAACCATGGAAAAATATTCTAAATTAATTAATTAAATAAAATTTTAAAAAAAGAATGTATTTGCCTATTGGAGTTTGATTTTTTTAATGTTACTTTCTTAGGCTAAGGGACCCCCTTACTTAAACAGAGCAAAGATGAAAGGCTCTATAGCTGAGATCTAGCTTTAGAGAAATATACAGGCAGATTTTATATCCCTGTGCCACCCACCTCTCAAGCACTAAAATAAAATGTAAAAAAGGAAATAATTTACAGTGAAGGTGGGGGCAGTAAATAATTTTTAGCATCGGAAAATACCAATGAATGCCTCAGTGTGGTCATGACCCTGCAGAAAAGTGACATCTCCAAAAAGATAATGTAAAACAATGAGGAAGTGGGATTAGATTTACAAAAATTCATCAGCAATCCACTTTTCAGGAATATGTTTCTGAGTGGGTTCCAGATAGAGATTGAGGCCCCTTCCCTGATCCTGTGACTCTATTCTAAAAAGTGAGGATCATCTGTGTCTCATATTCTATTGTATCAAAAGCCTCAAGACAGGCACAGGGAACCCTGCCTGCGTATCTCTGTTCCCTCCCCAGTTCAAACCAAAGCCAAGTTCCCAGAGCTCTTTGAGAGGAACTAGTTACCCTTATCAAGGAACTGGCTCAACCCAAGAACTGAGCCAGATTCTTGAATACCAGTGATAAGAAGAAATACAATATAGTAGAAAGAATGTACTGAGCTGAACCCACGGATAAGGTAGGGTCTAGTCCTGGTTCCACAATTAACTTATGCCATTTTGGTCCAGTTGTTATCTCTTATTTTGCTTTAGTTGTTGCCTCAGTAAAATGAGGGTTTTAGGAATGATTTCTAAGTGCCTTTTCAGCTCTGACATTCTGCTTCCAAACAAGTGCCCTTCAGAAGGTCAAGAAAAGAATGTTTGTTCTTGGGTTGTCAAACCAGACTGCTGCATGTTAAAATATCTGCAGCTAGAGCAAATGGAAGGCACTATTTCCAGGGTAAGCATTAGAAATTTGACTCAAGATAATAGAATCTTAAAATAGTACCAAGGCTACAAACTAATTTTGAAACAAAAATATCAGCAAATGCACCTGTTAGTCTGCCCTTTTGTTATAAATTGAGCTGTTATTTAATGATAGCTCCTCTTTTTATGGTCCCTTTCAGATGCAACAACTGCTTAAAGCAGATTTGTACCTATGTCTGGAGAGATATTAAAAGATTCATAACATATTGTCAAAGTTACACTGCATTACATCAGCAGTATGCTGAAACAAATCAACTTCAGGGATCTTGGGAGAAATCTATTCTCCACTGCTGTATTTCCTATTATAATAACTCAAATTCATCTGCTATTTCTCTTCCAATCCTCACAAAACCCTTAGGGTACAAGTGGTGCTAGAATTATTATCTCTGATTTGCATATTTGGAAATTGAACTTAAGAAATGAGATGTGTAAGGTAATACAGTACATCTAACAAGAGACATCACTAGGTTTGAACTCAAATTTAGATCTTATTTTGTCTGGTAACCTTTCCATCTTCCTCTGTCTTCATCTCTTTATCTCATCCTATCTCCTCTACTTCTTCTTTCCTCTTTCTTTCTACCTTCCCCACACTGCTCTAATCCTCAAAGAATCTCAGCATTGAAAGGAACCTCAGAGACAATCTATATTTAACCAGCCCTAGACACTGGTGATACCATCTATAGCAAATCATTTGTCTTCTGTGCACCTCAGTTTCCTCATATGTAAAAGAGATGAGTTTCAGGCAATGGAAATGAAAATAGAAAGAAAAATAAAATTGAATGCTCTTAAAAATATTTTGTTTTTGCCTTGGGGCACATCCAGACCAACTCAATTGAACCTAATCCCATCAGGACTCCTCAGAGCTCAGGGAGGCCAGGAACCCCCCCCCCCCCCCAGTGCAGGGCCTCCCGCAAGGACAGGAACCTCAGGGTGGGCAAAGGCACTGGGGTACCTCGCCAACAGTGGAGAAGCAGCTGGAGAGAACTGGAGAGAGCCTGGGCAGCTTCAGCCTTCCAGGAGTCTTCGGCCTCAGAGCACATACAGCCCAACCCAGTTGAACTTAATCCAATCAAAAGCCTCCAGAGGACAGGGAAGCTAACATTCCTCCCCTAGAGACTGTACCAAGAGATCTGACAAAGCTCCAAGAGGGGAGACTGACAGCCCCAAAACAAAAAAAAAATGAGAGGAGCAAGAGCACAGACAAATATGGGGAGCAAAGAAGGGGTAAACCCGAGGAAACAACAGAAAAAGAAAAAAGAAATTACAATAGACAGCTTCTGTATGGGTAATGAGCAAAGAGGGAATGAAACAGAGGGGGAGGGATCAACAAATGAAAAATCAGAAATCCCAGCGAATTGGATACAGGCTTTGGAAGAACTCAAAATGCAATTCAAAACACAATTAAGAGAGGCTGAAGACAATTGGGAAAAGAATTTAAAAAACTAAGATAAATCATCTGGAAACAGAAAATAGTGTCTTGAAAGCCAAAATCAACCAGCTGGGAAACGAGGCAAAGGAGATGAAAGATGAGGTGAAGAAGATGAAAGAGGAGAAAAAGGAGATGAAAGATGAGGTAAAGAGGATGAAAGATGACCTCCAAAGAAAATCAGACCAAAAGGAAAAGGATGACCAAAAAGCCAAGGATGAAATCCAGTCTTTAAGAACCAGAATACAACAACTAGAATTAAGTGACCTCACAAGGCAGCAGGACACTATAAAACAAAACCAAAAGAATGAAAAAATAGAGGAAAATATGAAGTATCTCATTCACAGAACAGAGGATTTAGAAAATTGTTCAAGGAGAGACAATTTAAGAATCATTGGTCTACCAGAAGACCATGACAAAAGAAAAAGCCTGGACATCATACTACAGGAAATGATTAAAGAAAACTGCCCCAATATCCTAGAACAAGAGGGAAAAGTGGAGATTGAAAGAATCCACATATCACCTCCTGTACTTAATCCCCAACTTACTACACCCAGGAATGTTATAGCCAAATTCAAGAACTATCAGACCAAAGAAAAGATATTACAATCTGCCAAGAAGAAGTCATTCAGATACCATGGAACCACAGTGAGGATAACACAGGATCTGGCTGCATCCACACTGAAAAAAAGAAAGGCATGGAATATGATATTCCGGAAAGCAAGGGAACTAGGTCTACAACCAAGAATCAACTATCCAAAAAAAACTGACTATATCAAGAATTCGTAAAGAAAAGACCAGACCTAAACAGAAAATTTGATGTCCAAGCACAGAACTCAAGAGAATCATCAAAAGGTAATTAAAAAAGAGGGAAAAAAGAAAAACAAAACAAAACCAAAAAAAATTTTTTTAAGAGACTCAATAAGTTAAAATGATATGTATCCTTATATGAAAAGAGGTCATTGGTACCTCTTAAAAACTGTTGTTATTACCTGGGCAGCAAAAAGAAGTACACTTAGAGGGAACCGTGACAATCTGTATAGGATGAAAGGACAAGACATAAATAGGTATATAGATATATGCATGCATAAATACATACACATGAGTATGCACATATGATACCCAGTGGAATTGTGTGTCAGCTATGGGAGAGGTGGTGGGAGGGTGGGGGAGGAAAAGAAAATGATCTTTGTTTCCAATGAATAATGTTTGAAAATGACCAAATAAAATAATGTTCAAAAAAAATTTTTTTTAAAGAAAAAGAAAAACAAGAAAAAAATGACATATTTTGTGAACTGGAGGAATCCAATGTGAATTGGAACAACCTCCAGGAAGTGATGCAGAGTAAAAGGAGCAGAACCAGGAGAACATCATACACAGAGACTGATACACTGTGGTACAATCGAATGTAATGGACTTCTCTACTAGCAGCAATGCAATGATCCAGGACAATTCTGAAGTACATATAAGAAAGAACTCTATCCACATTCAGAGGAAAAACTGTGGGAGTAGAAACACTGAAGAAAAACAACTGCTTGAATACATGGATAGATGGGGATATGATTAGGAATGTAGACTAAACAATCACTTTAGTGCAAGTGTTAATAATATGGAAATAGGTCTTTATAAATGATACATGGTAGGGGGTGGAAGGAGAGGAAGGAAAGAACATTATGTAACCATGGGAAAATATTCTAAATCAATTAATTAAAAATTTTCAAATAAAAAAAAAGACCTCTACTTTCTCTGCAGCAAGATATTTCACTTTTTGCACAGTTCTAATATTTATTAATTTTTTTATTATATCCAGCTATAATCTACCTCTCTGAAGCTTCTACTTAGTTGTTCTATTTCTATCTTCTGGAACCAAGCAAAATAACTCTAATCCTTCTTCTAAGAAACATCCTTGAAGATCAATGATGGTGGCTTCATGGAATTTGCTGAAGAAAGTTCAGTTGGCTTGGTAAAGTTGATTGTTCAATTTTCAGTGTGAATATTTATACCTTAGAAATGTTAAAAATTACAACTCAAGGGTAGAGTTATTGTTTTATTGTATAGATTTAAGAAAGTGTTAATAATGCAGATTAAATTTTAAAAAACTTTTTAAAAAAACCACCATTACTTTCTGTCTTGGAATCAATACTATGTATTGGTTCCAAGACAGAAGAACAGTAAGGGCTAGGTAATGAGGGTTAAGTGACTTGCCCAGGATCACACAACTAGGAAGTGTCTGAGGCCAGATTTGAACCTAGAACCTCCTTTCTTGCTCTCTTTTCACCAAACTACCTAACTTCCCCCCAGATTAAATTTGAAAATATGAGAGTGTATGTTCTCCAGACCCCCAGTATCCCCTCAGCCTAGTAATTAAAGATATTTAGCAGCACACTCCTGTACTGATCTGCAAACATTGTTTGAAGCCACCAGGATTGCAGAAGAAAGCTTAGGCAATGAAGGCATCACCAAGCTGAAGACCTAGTGACTATCGGCTAATAATGATGATGATCATGGTGGTGATGATGATAACTGGCATATAGACAGTTTTAAGGTTTGCAAAGTGCTTCATTTCCACAGTTTCATTTGAACCTCATAATAGCCCTGAACCTTAACTGTAATCTTACTATCAGGGAAGCTGACACAGATGGATTGTTTGAGCTCAGAAGTTCCAAAATGAAGTGGGCTAAATCTTTGTAGTGTCCTTACTAACTCAAGCACAACTATGGTGACTTCCCAGGATTGGGAGGCGAGTGTTACCTGCCTACCTAACAAATCAGCATAGATTGGTAAAACCTGTGAGTCAAAGGACCATGCTAAATAATAATGGGATTTGGCCTGTGAGTGACTGCTGTGCTTTATCTTGGGCAAGAAAGGGATATCTAGATTCAAAACAAAAGATCAAATGCTGGAATACTGCTGCCATGCCTGCATTAAATTGTCTTGAGGCTAAACTCTCCCATTTTCTTGAAACATTACTAGTATGGCACAATATCTATGCTTTTGAACCAACCTGGTGACCCTCAGAAGAATGTCCTCCAGTAAATCAATGTCATTCCCAATATGAGAAGCTTAAATTGAATACCAAGCCTCAGATGTGGTTTATCCAGTGTAAGGTGTATGTATTGCCCAAATAGTTTATGTATATGCTCACCTGAGTTGTCTAATGTCTTTCTTCAGGTGACATGAATAATTATTTCTGAAATCTTGTCCACTCCTCTCCCGGATGCTTTGATTTCTTGCCTGGAGGGAAGCAGGAAAAGAGACCATGAGGTTACTCAGTGTTCCTCTGATAGAGGGATGCCAGACTAGAATTATATCTTTATCTGTTACCACCAAAATATTGCTAGTCTAAGGAATTTTTTTTCTTAGATTCAAGTCATTTGGGTTATCTCTTAGTGAGGAATGGGTAGCCCAATCATATAACCAAACGATTGCTACTTTCCCACCAAATACAAGAATAAGGAAACTCCAAATGTAGAGAGGTTCATGAGTGATGAGGGCAGATGTATAGCTAGAATAGAAGCAGAATAGAGATCTCTAGTCTTTTCTTCCCCTTCCCTTCTCCAAGGAAGACTTTCATTCCTGCTAGGAGGAGAAGCAAGCAGGTGGGGCCAAAGGTCACTTTATTATCAGAGTAAAGGGGTACCAAGATAGGATTATATTTATCTGTTTCCTTAAATATTATTAATCTAGGGGGAATGGCCAAGTTCAATCTAACTTCTGATCACTTTGTTATTGGAGCAGAGGGGCAGGTGGACCCCAAGCTTTATATCTAAGATTTGACCCCCCAAATTCCAGTTCCACAATGAACACACACAGAACAAATAGCAAAGAAATCCATTTATTCAAATCATAGCAAAAGAGAAATCAGAGAAGGCATGTATAAGAAAAACATATATAAGACAATATAGAGTTGAAAGAACTCTCCCCCTGGGGCTAGATAACTCAGCTCAACTAAGAGTGTCCTTGATCTCACTGGAGGAGAAACTTCTTGCAGTCTTTGTAACCGTAAGCTGGGGTAGGGACATGATGGAGATGGCTAGCCTCCATTCATGTCTTCCTAGAGTATTTTCCTTCAGCATCTTACCATTTTTTTTTTGCTTGAAGTAGGAAGCCAGTAACTCAAAACAACTTAAAGCTCAGAGGTCTGAGCCCTCCAGCCTCAGGAGTCCTGAAAAAGATTCCCTTTGAAGAGTCCCCAAGAGTACTGAAGGCTGAACTTGTACTGTTCTCAACAGCTCTGCCCTGTTCTTTATGTAGAACAGGGCATTCTTCTCCAAGGAGAGAATCCCATTCTGATGGGCTTTTAAACAGTGGTTACCTTGTTACACAAAAGGCCATCACAAATATTGAATAGTGTGTAAATTCATTTATCTAAATAGATAGGAAACAAAAATCAGAGAGATTATACAGATTATAATATAGCAGACAACACACAGAGACAATAAACTTTCCCACTCAAGCTAAGAGATCTCTTCTCAACCAAGTGAGAGAAGTCTATTTCTCATTCAAATGGAAATTTTCTGAAGACTCTAGGAAGAAAACTTGGAAATCAGGGACATGTTTAAGGAACTGGTTTCCCTTACATGTATGATTTCCAAAGTCTGTAATCTCTATAAATCTCTCTCCCAAAGAGACATTGAAATTTTGTGTAATCTTTCACCAAGCAGAAAAGAAGAATAATATATCTTTTCTCTCATTAATGCTGCCCCTTATGAATTCATACACTGGGGAGTAATCTTCATTCACCAGTGAGGAGAATGTTACACAAATAAATGCTTCAGCTTGAGTCTTGAGTTCCACCAGGCCAGTGTATCACCTCCCTCATCTTGAACACTTTGTCCTAACAAATGTATCCTTATAGTATAATAAGATAATGTGGCAAATAAGGAACCAGATAGTATAATGAAAAGAATGGCAAGTCAGAAGATTAGGGTACAAATCCTATCTCAGATACTGACTAGCTGGGTGGCTGTGGGTAAGCCATTAAAGTTTTAATAGTTTCAATTTCCTCAGTTGGAATAAACAGATAAAAATAAGAACTATTGAAAAAGAGTATGGTATAGAGAATTAGTCTTGGAGTCAGGAAGACTTGGGTTCAAAATCTCAGCTCTAACATGTATTGGCTGAGTCAATCTAGGCAAGTCATTAAGAATGGCAGAATACTGCCCTTTGATCCAGCCATAGCACTGCTGGGTTTGTACCCCAAAGAGATAATAAAGAAAAATATTTGAACATAAATATTTATAGCTGGGCTCTTTGTGGTGGCAAAAAATTGGAAAATGAGGGGATGCCCTTTGATTAGGGAATGACTGAACAAATTGTGGTATATGTTGGTGATGGAATACTATTGTGCTCAAAGGAATAATGAACTGGAGGAATTCCATGTGAACTGGAACAACTTCCAGGAATTGATGCAGAGTGAAAGGAGAAGAACCAGGAGAACATTGTACACAGAGACTGATACATTGTGGTACAATTGAATGTAATAGACTTCTCTACTAGCAGCAATGCAATGATCCAGGACAATTCTGAGGGACTTATGAGAAAGAACACCATCCATATCCAAAGAAAGAACTGTGGGAGTAGAAACACAGAAGAAAAATGACTGCTTATCAGATGGATTGGTGGGGATATGATTGGGGATGTAGATTCCAAACAATCACCCTAGTGCAAATATCAATAATATGGAAATAGATCTTGATCCATGACACATGTAAACCCTGGTAGAATTGCTTATTGGCCATGGGAGGGGGGGGAGAAAAGATCATGATTCATGTAATGATGGAAAAATATTCTAAATTAATTAATTACATAAATAAACTTAAAAAAAAAACAGAATGGCAAAATAGTTGCTAATCTAAATTGGATAAGAAAATATCCTCTTTAGGAGTTTCCCCCAACAATGAAATCACAGGTATAGACCAAAAAAAAAAAATGTGTGTACTATCTATATATCATGAAGTTGCTTTATAAACCTATTATGAAAGTGTAAGTTATCAAAGTGACTTTTAGCTGGGGCAGCAAGGTAGCACAGTGGATAGAGTGCCAGGCTTGGAGTTAGGGGCACATGGGTTCAAATTGAGACTCAGATACTTCCTACCTGTATGACCCTGGCCATTACTTAACCACGATTAACAACCCCTTCCTGCTCTTTTGTTTTAGAATTGATACAGATAAATAAGGTAAGTATTAAAAAATTATATTAGCTAGCTATATATTTAAATTATACATTAACTAATTAATAAAAATGTGGGCTAATTTTAGTTAACCCATCATACTGTTGATTCATATTGTACTTGTGGCCCCTAAAAACCTTAGATCTTTTTTTACTCAAATTGTTCCCTAGTTACATACCTCTAATCCTGTAATTTTACTGATGATTAAAAAAACAAAACAAAACAAAAAAAAAAACAAATGTAGGACATCACATTTATCTCCACTAAATTAAATCTCTACTAACTAAATTTGACTTAATCTTCTAGTTAAGATCTTTTTAGATCATGATTTTGTTGTCTAATGTTTTATCTATTCTTGCTTTGCCTCAACCACAAGTTTGATGAACATTCATTTATGTTTTCCTTTTAGGTATTGATAAAAATATCTAACACTGGGTCAAGGTCAGATCACTTGAGTATTCTACTATATGCCAGAGATCCCAATCAAATTGATTCATTAATCATTTTCCTTTAAGTCTAGTCTATTCAACTGGTTTCTAATCTACCTAATTACATTATCATTTAATCCAAACTTCTCTACCTTCTTAATGAGTGAATTTGTCAAATGTCTTGCTGAAATCTGGTTATGGTAGGCAGATGGCATTCTCCTGATTTTATCTGTCTAGTGTCTACATCAGAAGAAACAATATGAGGTTAGTCTGGAATAATCTGTTCCAACCCACATTAGCTCTTCCAGAGCTCCCTTCATAAATACTTTGTAAATACTCACAAACCATTCCTCTAATAATGCTTTCTAGAACTTTCCTAGGAAACAATGTCAAACTTACTAGTCTATAGTTTGAAGAAGCTATTTTCTTTTTTGAAAATTGGAACATTTTGCTTATGACTCAGCAGCTCCCCTGTGCTACATAATTTTTTTTAAAAAAAACCCTTGCCTTTTGTCTAAAAATCAATACTAGGTATTGGTTCCAAGGCACAAGAGTGGTAAGGAATAGGCAATGTGGATCAAGTGACTTGCCCAGGGTCACACAGTGTAAAAATGGAGATTTGAACTCTGGACTCCATTCCCCAAAAGTCCTTGCTCACTTCCCAAAATGCCTTGTAACCTCACCTGGGCCAAGAGATGGGGTATTTAACCTGGTTGTAAAGGCTTCTAGGCCCTCTTTTCTACTTCCACTTTAGAGCAGACGTGTCTCTCATGATGTGAGTGAAATTTAATTGGGCCTCTTGGCCCACCTGGCACGTGCCTTTCTTACTTGTATTTTCTTTATATTTTAATCTTCAATAAACCTCTAAAATTATAATACTCCTTGCAGAGAGAACTAATTTCTACCTGCCTCAGTTTCCCTAAAATTTTAACTCTTACAACAGCTAGGAAGTGTCTGAGGGTAAGACTTTAACCCAGGACCTCCCATCTATGGGCCTGGCTCTCATTCCACTGTGCCACCCAGCTGCCTCATGTTTTGCATAATTTTTTAGATATCACTGATTTAAAAAAGCTGCCTTCACAGTCTCAATTCTTTTCAATACCTCCAGCTGGTGGCTTTAATTCAAAAATTATATGTTCTCTTCCTAGCTCCTCTCTCCCCTTTTCTCCCTTCTTTACCTCTATTCACTATCCCTCTTCCTTTATCTCTCTTCATTCTTTATAAGTGGAAAAATAGTGCTAATCTGAATTGGGTAAGAAAATATCGTCTATAAGGAAGAACTGTGGGAGTAGAAAAATGGAAGAAAAACAACTGCCTGATCACATGGGTTGATGGGGATATGATTGGGGATGTAGACTCCAAACAATCATCCTAGTGCAAATATCAATAATTAGGAAATAGATCTTGATCAATGACACATGTAAACCTGGTGGAATTGCTTATTGGCTATGGGAGGGGGAGAGGGAAAGATCATGATTCATGTAATGATGGAAAAATATTCTAAATTAATTAACTAAATAAAAATTTTCAATTTAAAAAAAGGAAGAGAATTTGCAAACTTCCGGTCAAGATGGCAGCTTAGAGAAAGCTAAAGTCCAGATCTCCTGAAACCCTTCCTTACTGATCTCAAACCAAATGCTCCTAGGGCACCGAAATTCAAAACGATCAACAACATAGACCCCGGGAGTCCTTCTCCTGGACCTGGACCTGAATAAAAGGTACGCCCCCCCCCCAAAAGCCAGAACCCGAGACCACTCGTACCTAAGGGGTAGGCAGAAGGAAGGTCCTAGGACTCATCCCCGCAACCCAGAGCGCCGAGTCCTAGTCCGAGGCAGCAGAGGCAACTTCAGAGCCCCACAGCCTGCTATTCTGAAGACCACATCCTGAAAACAACCTGATCCAGTCGAGGGGGCACCCAGACAGCAGGGAAACAGAGAGAGAGGGGGGGAGCTTGTAACCCCCTGGCTGGATCCTTCCATGGGAGTCTCACGAAATAAAGTCCCTGCCTCAAGGCATACTAAATTCAACCCAGGGAAAATTAATCTCATTAGGAGCCCTCTGAGCTCCTGGAAGCCTAGGCCCCTCCCCCCGCATAGTGCAGGAGCTGGCCGGCTAAGGCACAGGAACAAGGGCCAAGCTAGGCTTAGAGCGTGGAAGTAAGGCAATGGAGAAGCATCAGGAGGGTACCGAGGAGAGGAGGTCAGTAACAGGGACACACCAGCAACTCCTGGCTTCCCGGGAAGACAGAACAACAACTGCATAGAACAGACAATCTGCCTAGGGCTAAAACCTCTGAACGCCAGACAGAGATAAGAAAAGCTAGTTACCCCCCCCCCCCACTCAGATAGAGATGGCAAGCTCCACAGAAGCACAAAAGTCCCAAAATTCAAAAAGAAACAAGAAGAAGGGGGCGACTTTGGACACATTTTATGGAGCAAAAATACAAAACACAGAGGAGATAGAAAAGGAAACACAAGCAAATGCTCCGAAACCTTCCAAAGGAAATGGAAACTCTCCACAAACCCATGAAGAATTTGAATCTGAAATGATCAAAAAGATGGAAGCCTTCTGGGAGGAAAAGTGGGAAATAATGCAAAAGAAATTCACGCATCTACAAAACCAGTTTGACCAAACTGTAAAAGAAAACCAGGCTTTAAAGCAAGAACTAATAAAGCAAAACCAAAAGAGCAAGAAATTGGAAGAGAACATAAAAATATCTCACCGACAAGGTGACAGATCTGGAAAATAGAGGGAGAAGAGATAATTTAAGAATAATTGGACTTCCAGAAAAGCCAGAAATAAACACCAAACTCGACATCGTGATACAAGATATAATCAAAGAAAATTGCCCAGAGATTCTAGAACAAGGGGGCAATACAGCCACTGACAGAGCTCACAGAACACCTTCTACACTAAACCCCCAAAAGACAACTCCCAGGAATGTAATTGCCAAATTCCAAAGCTATCAGACAAAAGAAAAAATCCTACAGGAAGCCAGAAAAAGACAATTTAGATATAAAGGAATGCCAATCAGGGTCACACAAGACCCTGCAAGTTCTACTCTGAATGATCGTAAGGCATGGAACATGATCTTCAGAAAGGCAAGAGAGCTGGTCTTCAATCAAGAATCAGCTATCCAGCAAAACTGACTATATACTTCCAAGGGAAAGTATGGACATTCAACAAAATAGAAGATTTCCAACTTTTTGCAATGAAAAGACCAGAGCTCTGTAGAAAGTTCAATATCGAAAATCAAAGAGCATGGAATACCTGAAAAGGTAAATATGAAGGAAAGGGAAAAGGAGAAAAATGTTATCTTCTTCTTTTACTCAAACTCTCTTCTATAAGGACTACATTTATATCAATCTATGTATACTAACATGTGGGGAAAATGTAATGTGTAAATAGGGGGAAAAGAAAGACCAAATAGAATAATCTTTCTCACACAAAGATTCACATGGGAAGGGGAGGGGAAGAAAACTCCTATAAGAAGGAGAGGAAGAGAGTTTTTACTTAAACCTTACTCTCAGGGAAAACAACTCTGAGAGGGAAAAACATCCAGATCCATTGGGATCTTGAATTCTATCTTACCCAACAAGGGTAGGGAGAAGGGAAAACCAAGGGGGGGAGGGGGAGAGGGAAAACAAAAAGGGAGGGAAAAAGAGGGGGGAGGGGAAGGGAACAAAAAGGGAGGGACTAAAAAGGGAAACATCAAGGGAGGGGACAAGGGGGACTGATTCAAAGTAAATCACTGGACTAAAAGGTAGAGCCGAAGAAGAAAAGGTTAGAATTAGGGAAAGCTATCAAAATGCCAGGGAGTCCACAAATGACAATCATAACTTTGAACGTGAATGGGATGAACTCACCCATAAAACGTAGATGAATAGCAGAATGGATCAGAATCCAAAACCCTACCATATGTTGTCTTCAAGAAACATACATGAGGCAGGTTGACACCCACAAGGTCAGAATTAAAGGATGGAGTAAGACCTTCTGGGCCTCAACAGACAGAAAGAAGGCAGGAGTGGTAATCATGATATCTGATAAAGCCAAAACAAAAATAGACCTGATCAAAAGGGATAGGGAAGGTAATTATATTTTGTTAAAAGGGACTTTAGACAATGAGGAAATATCATTAATCAACATGTATGCACCAAATAATATAGCACCCAAATTTCTAATGGAGAAACTAGGAGAATTGAAGGAAGAAATAGACAGTAAAACCATATTAGTGGGAGATTTAAATGAACCATTATCAAATTTAGATAAATCAAATCAAAAAAATAAATAAGAAAGAGGTAAAAGAAGTGAATGAAATCTTAGAAAAATTAGAATTAATAGACATATGGAGAAAAATAAATAGGGATAAAAAGGAATACACCTTCTTCTTAGCACCACATGGCACATTCACAAAAATTGACCATACATTAGGTCATAGAAACATAGCACACAAATGCAGAAAAGCAGAAATAATGAATGCAGCCTTCTCAGATCACAAGGCAATAAAAATAATGATCAGTAAAGGTACATGGAAAACCAAATCTAAAACCAATTGGAAATTAAACAATATGATACTCCAAAACCGTTTAGTTAGAGAAGAAATCATAGAAACAATTAATAATTTCATCGAGGAAAATGACAATGGCGAGACATCCTTTCAAACCTTTTGGGATGCAGCCAAAGTGGTAATCAGAGGTAAATTCATATCCCTGAGTGCATATATCAACAAACTAGGGAGAGCAGAGATCAATCAATTGGAAATGTAAATAAAAAAACTTGAAAGCGATCAAATTAAAAACCCCCAGTAGAAAACCAAACTAGAAATCCTAAAAATTAAGGGAGAAATTAATAAAATGGAAAGTGATAGAACTATTGATTTAATAAATAATACAAGAATTTGGTACTTTGAAAAAACAAACAAAATAGACAAAGCACTGGTCAATCTAATTAAAAAAAGGAAGGAAGAAAAGCAAATTAACAGCATCAAAGATGAAAAGGGGGACAGCACCTCCGATGAAGAGGAAATTAAGGCAATCATTAGAAATTACTTTGCCCAATTATATGGCAATAAATACACCAATTTAGGTGATATGGATGAATATATACAAAAATACAAACTGCCTAGACTAACAGAAGAGGAAATAGAATTCTTAAATAATCCCATATCAGAAAATGAAATCCAACAAGCCATCAAAGAACTTCCTAAGAAAAAATCCCCAGAGCCTGATGGATTCACCTGTGAATTCTATCAAACATTCAGAGAACAGTTAATCCCAATACTATACAAACTATTTGACATAATAAGCAAAGAGGGAGTTCTACCAAACTCCTTTTATGACACAAACATGGTACTGATTCCAAAACCAGGCAGGTCAAAAACAGAGAAAGAAAACTATAGACCAATCTCCCTAATGAATATAGATGCAAAAATCTTAAATAGGATACTAGCAAAAAGACTCCAGTAAGTGATCAGAAGGGTCATCCACTATGATCAAGTAGGATTTATACCAGGGATGCAGGGCTGGTTCAATATTAGGAAAACCATCCACATAATTGACCACATCATCAAACAAACCAACAAGAATGACATGATTATCTCAATAGACGCAGAAAAAGCCTTTGATAAAATACAACACCCATTCCTATTAAAAACACTAGAAAGCATAGGAGTAGAAGGGTCGTTCCTAAGAATAATAAACAGTATATATCTAAAACCATCAGCTAATATCATCTGCAATGGGGATAAACTAGATGCATTCCCAATAAGATCAGTAGTGAAACAAGGATACCCATTGTCACCTCTACTATTTGACATTGTACTAGAAACACTAGCAGTAGCAATTAGAGAAGAAAAAGAAATTGAAGGCATCAAAATAGGCAAGGAGGAGACCAAGTTATCACTCTTTGCAGATGACATGATGTTCTACTTAAAGAATCCTAGAGATTCAACCAAAAAGCTAATTGAAATAATCAACAACTTTAGCAAAGTTGCAGGATACAAAATAAACCCACATAAATCATCAGCTTTTCTATATATCTCCAACACAGCTCAGCAGCAAGAACTAGAAAGAGAAATCCCATTCAAAATCACCTTAGACAAAATAAAATACCTAGGAATCTACCTCCCAAGACAAACACAGGAACTATATGAACACAACTACAAAACACTCTCCACACAACTAAAACTAGACTTGAACAATTGGAAAAACATTAACTGCTCATGGATAGGATTAGCCAATATAATAAAAATGACCATCCTACCCAAACTTATTTATCTTTTTAGTGCCATAGCCATTGAACTCCCAAAATATTTCTTTACTAATTTAGAAAAAACCATAACAAAGTTCATTTGGAATAACAAAAGATCAAGGATATCCAGGGAAATAATGAAAAAAAAACAGATATGATGGGGGCATTGCAGTCCCAGACATTAAACTAGATTACAAAGCAGCAGTCATCAAAACAATTTGGTACTGGCTAAGAAACAGAAAGGAAGATCAGTGGAATAGACTGGGGGAAAGCGACCTCAGCAAGACAATATACGATAAACCCAAAGATCCCAGCTTTTGGGACAAAAATCCACTATTCGATAAAAACTGCTGGGAAAATTGGAAGACAGTATGGGAGAGATTAGGAATAGATCAACACCTCACACCCTACACCAAGATAAATTCAAAATGGGTGAATGACTTAAACATAAAGAAGGAAACCATAAGGAAATTGGGTAAACACAGAATAATATACATGTCAGACCTTTGGGAGGGGAAAGGCTTTAAAACCAAGCAAGACATAGAAAGAATCACAAAATGTAAAATAAATAATTTTGACTACATCAAATTAAAAAGCTTTTGTACAAACAAAACCAATGTAACTAAAATCAGAAGGGAAACAACAAATTGGGGAAAAAATCTTCATAGAAACCTCTGACAAAGGTTTAATTACTCAAATTTATAAAGAGCTAAATCAATTGTACAAAAAATCAAGCCATTCTCCAATTGATAAATGGGCAAGGGACATGGATAGGCAATTCTCAGATAAAGAAATCAAAACTATTAATAAGCACATGAAGAAGTGTTCTAAATCTCTTATAATCAGAGAGATGCAAATAAAAACAACTCTGAGGTATCACCTCACACCTAGCAGATTGGCTAACATGATAGCAAAGGAAAGTAGTGAATGCTGGAGGGGATGTGGAAAAGTAGGGGCATTAATTCATTGCTGGTGGAGTAGTGATCTGATCCAACCATTCTGGAGGGCAATTTGGAACTATGCCCAAAGGGTGACAAAAGAATGTCAACCCTTTGATCCAGCCATAGCACTGCTGGGTCTGTACCCCAAAGAGATAATGGACAAAAAGACTTGTACAAAAATATTCATAGCTGAGCTCTTTGTGGTGGCCAAAAACTGGAAAACGAGGGGATGCCCATCAATTGGGGAATGGCTGAGCAAATTGTGGTATATGTTGGTGATGGAATACTATTGTGGAAAAAGGAATAATAAAGTGGAGGAATTCCATGGAGACTGGAACAACCTCCAGGAAGTGATGCAGAGCGAGAGGAGCAGAACCAGGAGAACATTGTACACAGAGACTAATACACTGTGGTATAATCGAATGTAATGGACTTCTCCATTGGTGGTGGTGTAATGTCCCTGAACAATCTGCAGAGATCTAGGAGAAAAAACACTATTCATAAGCAAAGGATAAACTATGGGAGTGGAAACACAAAGGAAAAGCAACTGCCTGACTACAGAGGTTGAGGGTACGTGACAGAGGATAGACTCTAAACGAAACTCTAATGCAAATATTGACAACATGGAAATGGGTTCGAATCAAGAACACATGTGACACCCAGTGGAATCACAGGTTGGCTATGGGGGTGGGGGGAGGAAAAGAAAATGATCTTTGTCTTTAATGAATAATGCTTGGAAATGATCAAATAAAATATTATTTTAAAAAAAAAGGAAGAAGAAAATATCCTCTTTAGAAGTTTCCTTCACTAGTGAAATCACAGGTATAGATCAAAAAATGAATAACATGTTCTACCTACATCACGGGGTGCTATAATGAAAATGCAATGTAAACCTTAAAGCATTACAAAAATGTGTTATTTCTCCTCTTTCCCTATCTACATCTTTCTCTTTCCATCTTCTCCTTCTCCCTCTCCTTTTTCCCCTCTCATCACTCCTCCATGTAATATATACATATTTAGGAAATAAAGATCATTATTCTCCATTTTGTAGGAGAATAAACTGAGATACAAAACTGTTAACTGCTTAAAAGCGTTTAGAACTCTGCCTAGCAGGTAGTAAGCGTTATATAAATATTAGCTATTGATGGGTATTATTTAAGCAGCACTGGAAGCACTTCCCTGAGAACTGGATTTTTATCCCTTCTCCTTTCTCTGCCTCTCAATTTCCCCATTTGCAAAATGAGTGGGATAACCTGATGACAACTATGGGCTCCAGTGGATTTCAGTAGAATCTGTCAATTCTAAAGTAGAAAAGCAAACATCAAAAAATTCATGGATTAAAGCCTATATTAGACCTTTCTTTCCTGAAACCCCTGGGAACGAAGCTTAATTAGAGGTTGCGGATGAATGACAAATGAAGGGCAGGAATACCCGTTGTCAGCCAGGATTCCACCACTGGCTAATTGCCCCAAATTGGCTGCTCTGTCAGCCTTTGGGCAGACTATAGCACTCTCAGTCTTTCAGCCTGGGGAAATAAAAGCAATCTGAATGACAATCAACAAAAGAGCTGGGGCTGTTCCTGCGCATGCACATTACAGTGGAGGCAGGTCCTGTCCCGACTGTCAGCCTGCTTCTGCCTGCTCCGTGGGCTGGCCATGGAGAAACATTCAGTTGCTTGTTAATTTTTTTTTTTCCAGAGACTGAGACTACCTTGAGCAGCCTGAAACGAGAGGAGAAGGCTGCGGGAGTCCTGTTCCCTGTGGATTGGGAGGTAAGTTGAAGATAAGTGCTAAGAGCTAGGAATAGTCAGAGATCTCCTCAAAACAGGTTGCTTGGTTAGGAGACAGCTGAGTGATGCCTGTCGCCATAGGAGTTCAGTGGGAAGACAGATCACCCTGCTGAGCCCCCCGTCACTCAGCCAGCCTGTTGAAGGGCGAGGAGTAATAGGGAAAGACATGGCTTGTCAGGAAGGCAGGACAGGACCCCCACAGGCTGGGCCCGAAAAGGAGATTCGAGGCATTGTTTCTAGGGCAGGCTGGGAATACTCTGGAAGTTTACAAGGACAATAAAAAAAAAAGGCCACTCTCCGTGCCAAAAGTCATGGTTTAGTTCTGAAGCCAGTCTGTGATTTTTCAGGGAATTGAATTAAGCCCTTTAAAAAGCAGGTGGTGTCCTGATAACAAAAGCCTAATTTGGCAGCTATGCAAATCTGGGTCTGTGGGCTGAATGAAATTGGGGCATATCTCTATGATTTTAGCTTATATAAATTACATTTTAACAGGGAAGCCCGAAGGAAACTCGAGTTCAAATCCTAATTTTGCCAACCTATCCCAGTGACATTCGATAAGTCATGTGACATCTACGAGTTTTAGTTTCCTCATCTTTAAGGTGAGGATAACAACACTTATACTGACTATCCCACAGCATTGGACTAATTATCCAATGAAATAATGGGTGAGAAAGGGATTTATCCTACAGTTTATCATATTATTGTTGTTGTTACTGTTCATAGCCCAAGTACAGATATCCCTTGCTTAATGAAATAAAATGATTACCTGTAAAATGAATCCTATTTCCCCATTGATTACACGGTTGAAGATGCATTGTGATGGGAAGGGGGAATCAGTCTTTTGTTATAAACAGCATCATATTTAGTACAACAAACCCTTAAAAATTAAAGTGCCTCCAAGATGCAGATCAGAAATCATCCATGCATAAGCATCTTATGCAATCCTTTCCCCATGTCAGTTAAAGACTTTTATCCATATGAGATATGCAGTTCATTTTTATTAATGTTCTAATTAGCTTTTAACTTCATCTTGAGACAAGAAGTTTTATTTCTCAGAGGTTTGTAAAAATATACTGCTTTACAAAAATTATCCTGGATTTTGTTACAAAACTTTGGGTTTTGTTGGGTTGTGCAACAATGTCAGAATATTTCAAGTTATTGACCTAATATCAAATTTCTGTTATTATTTTTATTGTCTTTATGATCAACCTGATAAAAGTTTATGCAAAATCCAGTTAACCTTTTTCTTCTTCTTCCTCAGAATCCCCTACAGGGTTTATGTCTATGTGTCCCCCAAAAAATTATTTTGAAGTTTTTTAAAGGCCATAAAGGAAAAGACCTTTTTGTATATTAACTCTGAAATTTCACTGAAAACTGTTAGAGGCAATCAGGAATAGTGGAACACTGGATTCAGTGTTCCTTGGGTTTTTTGGTCTTGACCCTGACAATTACCTTGCTGATTTTTTTAAACATTTTTTTTTAGCTGTGTATCTTTTGCAAATTACTTAACTTCTTTGAACTTGAATTCAATGATCTGGCAAAATGGAGGTGGAAATGTTTTCTTTAAGGAAAGTGCATTGTAAACTAAAACATGCTGTTTAATTGTGAATATTAATATGAAAATAATGAGAAATAAAGAAAAATATTTAAAATAAATAAAGAAAAGATAATCCTTTTACTTTTGCCCTTCATCATTTCTCTTCCCTTCTCCAATCAACTGCAACCTCAGTCATCTCCTCTTCCTTCATTCAACTCTTCTTATCTGTCAGTTCCTTATCTATGACATTTATACTAACATTATATACATGTATATGTCTTTTATACAAACATTTAGAAGTCTTCCCTCATCCTTAAGAATATACATACATGCATAAAACATATATGTATATTCAATAGATTCAACTATTCACTCTAAATAGGGCTTCTGTGAATTTTTTCCTTTTTGATATGTAGGTAATTATTTCAATGCAATTAGATCCTTTTTCAATCCTATGTATTTTCTATATTTTGAGTTGGGGACCAAAGGATTCAAGAGATTGACAAAGAAGTCCCTTACACACACAAAACGATCAAGAATGTCTGATTTAAATTATTGTGGTATATCACCTCTGTTTTTTAGCCAGACTCCTGAAAGACCTGTCTAGATTCATTGCCTTCACTTACTCTCATTCACTTCCAAGGTCACATAGGAAGGCAGTGGCAGAAACCTAGAGCTTTTTGCATTAAACTATATTTTGATTGGTTGGGGGTGTGAGGAGGTGAAGCTATAAAATGACAGGAGTAAGAAAAGACAGGAAAAATCATTTAAAATTTTTTTTAGAAATCTAAAATTCACCAGATTGCCCTATTAGCTGCATGTCTCTGGGCAAGTGACTTCACTTTTTCCTCATCTGAAAAATTGAACCTTTGAGCTAGGTGATTTCTAATGTCCTTTTCAGTTGTAAGATCATGATGCTGGGTTGTTCTATAATGATCACTAGATTTAAACTTGGAAGAGTTGGTGTTGAGAAAGTGTCATGTTTAGAGAAAGGCACAAGATTACCAGGATAGTGGGGAGACTAAAGACCATGCCATGGGAACATAGTGTCATAGATTTAGAGTTGGAAGGGGCCTTAGAGGTAATCCAGTACAATTCATTTATTTGAAGAGACTGAGTTCCACAGAGATGAAGTAAATTTCTCAATTTGTCAAGGTGAGGACTGGATGCCAGGGCCCCTCATCTTAAATCCAGTGCTTTTTCTATTGTACCTTGATGTTTTCCTTAGTGTCAATGAAAGGAACTGAGGAAGTTGTACCAGGAGAGGACAAGACTTGAGGTTGCTGAGAGGTTATGATGATCTCATGCATTAAAATGCTGGAAAGGTTATTAAAGCTGATTTTCTTTGGCCCCAGCAGAAGATAGTAGGGAAGGAGAAGTAGAAAGGCATATTTTAGTTCTTTATAAGGAAAAAACAACTTAAAAAAAAACCCTTACCTTTCATCTTGGAATCAGTACTATGTAGTGGTTCCAAGGTTGAAGAGCAGTAAGGACTAAGAAATTGGGGTTAAGTGACTTGCCCAAGGTCGCACAGTTAGGAAGTGTCTAAAGTCAGATTTGAACCTAGACCCACCTCTGGGCCTGGCTCTCAATCAATCTCAGCACCCAACTGCCCCTCCCAAAACAACCTTCTTAAAGCTTTCTTCTGAAAGCAATGAGCTGCTTTAGGGAGCAGTGTTCTCCTTGTCACTGGAGAATTTCAAACTGGCAAGGTGATCCCATGTTGTGAATGTGATTGCTTTCCCAATTTAAGTATGGATTGAATTAAATACCCTCCAGGGGCAGCTGGGTGGTGAAGTAGATAGAGTGCCAGGCCTAAAGTCAGGAATACCCATCTTCCTGAATTCAAATGTGGCCTCAGACACTGTCTGGGTAGGTAACCCTAAGCAAGTCACTTAACTGTTTGCCTCAGTTTCCTCATCTATAAAATGAGCTTAAGAAGGAAATGGCAAACCACTCCAGTATTTTTGCCAAGAAAACCAAATGGGGTTATGAAGAATCAGACAAAACTGAAATGATTCAATGATAGCTACCTTCTAAGATTTTTAACTCAGATTTTAGGATGCTTAATCCCAGTTCTGATACTCACAGGCTGCATGCCCCTGGAAAATCATTCCCCCTGAACTTTGCCTGTGTTTTCCAGGTCTTGATCCAGTCCTGATGGGGCAAAGACAAATGTGGTCTAGAGGGAAAAACTTGATAAAATTCAGGGAAAATCAAGAATTATACTGGGCTACTTAATTGGGGCCAAAAAGCCAATCAACAGGCTGAAACTGGAGCTGGTCAAAAGGGAGTATTCAGGTTAGGGTCATAGACTGCCTGGAATAATTGGTGTTATTCAGTGGAGAGCTCCAGCCTTTATGCTAGAGGAATAAGATTGTCACTTAATAAGATGCAGAGCTTTTGCTCCCTCACAAACTGTGTCCTCACCTTTTCTTCTCTGAGAAGGCTCCAGGTCCAGCTCTGCCTAAGAAACTGCATTGTAGCAAAGAACATTCTCTCTGATTTATGCAAATTAGGCTATGACCAAGGAAATGTTATCTAGAATTACTGGCTCTCTCTGAAGAAGACTGGTGGCCACTACCCTTAAAACAGCAAGGGCTCAAGTGGAGGAAAAGGGATATTGTTCTTGCTCTCTACTGTGGTTTCCAGACCATTTCAGTCCCATTGTAACACCCAAGCTATCTTTGCATTCCATCAAAATGGCTTACTTGCTAGTCATGAAACTAACTGATCATTCCACCTTCTACACCTATGCATTTGCACAGGTGTTGCCTCCTTCCTGCCATGCCTATAATCTATTTTCTTCTTCCCCTTCCCTCTTAGAATCCTGAGCTTTCTTCAAGATTCAACTCCAGTGCCACTTTGAATGGAAGTCTTTCCAAATGCCCCCTTAGTGTTCTTTGCTTTTGTTTACATTTTATATCTCTCACCTCCAACACCTTCCTTAACTTCACTTCCACCCCCCAACCCCTCCACTCCTTGAGGACAGGAACTATTTTTCAAAGTTTTTGTATTTTAAGAGCCTAACACATAAGAGCCTTGCATAAAGTAGGTTGTTATTAAATGCTTTAAACTTTTTTTTATTTTTATTTAAATTTGTTGAATATTTTCCTCTTCTGGACTTTGTGTTGGGGATGAGTGAAAGCACTGAAATTCTTCTGAGGTTCTTGAAATTTGCTCCTGCCATCCTCTTCTCATTCTTGTGGCTGCTATCTGTTAACCATTGGGTTGTTTTCACTTTTTCTGTTTTAGAAAGAATTTTTTTATGAATAATATTAATTACAAATATGATAGATTCAATTTTATAAATATTTACATTTCAATTACATTTCAATCCATTAAATGTTGTAACTTTTCAATCATTCTTTTAATATGCATTAGGATTCTTGGTTGTCCATTTGGTCTTATTTATTATTACTTTAAAATTTTTTTAATTTTATTATTATTTTTTACCAATTACATGTAATAGCAAATCTCTACATAAGTTTCCGAACTTATATGATCCAAATTGTGTCCTTCCCTGCTTCCCTTCCCACTCCTGGAGTTGGCAACAACTCAATCTGGGTTTTATATATATATATATATAATCATGCAAAACATTTCCATATTGCTCATTTTTGTAAGTGAATAATCTTATAAAACCAAAATCCCAAAACATAAACCCAAATAAACAATTGAAAAATCATATACTTTCATCTGTATTCCTACTTCAACAGTTCTTTCTCTGGAGGTGGATAGCATTCTTTGTCATAAATCCCTCAAAATTGTCCTGGATCATTTTACTGCTGAGAGTAGCAAAGTCTATCACATTAAAAATATTCCACAATATGACTACTACTGTATACAGTGTCTTCCTTGTTCTGCTTATTTCATTCTGCAGCAGTTTGTGTACGTCTTTCTAGCTCCTTCTGAAATTATCCTGTTGTTCATTTTTTACAGCATAATAATATTACATCACCATCATATACCACAATTTGTTTAGCCATTCCCTAACTGATTGACATCCCTTCAGTTTCCAATTCTTTGCCACCACAAAAAAGGACTGCTAAAAATATTTGTACAAGTAGGTCCTCCCCACACCCCTTTTTTTCCTCTTTGGGATACAGACCTAGTAGTATTATTTGATCAAAGAGTATACATAATTTTAGAGCCTTTTGGGTATAATTCCAAATTGCCCAATTCCAAATTGCCCTCCAGAATGGTTGGATCAGTTCACAACTCCACTAGCAATGCATTAGGGTCTTAGTTTTGCCACATCCTCTCCAGTATTTATCATTCTCCTTTACTGTCATTTTGACCAATCTGAGAGGTGTGAGGTGGTACCTCTGAGTTGTTTTAATTTAAGTTTCTTTACTAACAAGAGTTTTAGAACATTTTTTTCATAGGATTATTGATGGCTTTGATTTCTTAATCTGAAAACTGCTTATTCATATCTTTGGACAATTTGTCTATTGGGGAATGGCTTGCATTCTTATAAATCTGACTTATTTCTCTACATAGTTGAGAAATGAAGCCTTTATCAGTTTTTTTCTAGTTTGTTGTTTTCTTTCTAGGTTGCATTGGTTTTATTTGTACGAAGCTTTTTAATTGAATATAATCAAAATTATTCATTTAATATCTTATAATACTCCCTATCTCTTGTTTTGTCATCAATTCTTCTTTTCTCCAAAGCTCTGACATATAAACTATTCTGTTCCCCTAATTTACTTATATCATCCTTTATGTCTAAATCTATGATTACTTTTTTATAGTCATAGTTAATTTGTACTTGATCCTTCTGGTTCTACTTTTTTCATTTTGGGATATTTCATGAAGGTCTTTCCGTTTTAAAAATTCTTGTTCCATTCTATTTTAAAAATCTATTAACTTACCACAAATTATTTAACCATTCCCTTATCAATGGACATTTTTTAAAGTGGTTTTTACTTTTTATTGCAATTATAAATAATACTACTATGAAAACTTTGAACTTTAACACCTTCATGATAGATATACTCAATAATAGAATTACTGAGTAAAAGGATATTATTATTTTTATAACTTTTACTTTGTACTTTCTGATTAGAAAAGAAATTAGAAAGTTTCTACTCCTTAGTAATTCTAGAAGCAATAAATAAGCCCATCTTTGGCTGAAACTTTACCAATATTTAGGGAATTTTTTTGTCATTTTTTTCTTTTAATTATTTTTGCCAATTTGATGAAGATGTAATGGGGCCTAAAAGTTGTTTTAATTTGTGTCTCTTTAATTATTTGTGGGGTACAGCATTTTAGAGCACAATTAATCGATTGTGTTCTCTTTTTGTAAATTATCTGTTCACATCCTCTGACATTTTTTTGTGACACAGTTTATGTCACATTCTTTGACTCATTTTGTGCTTGTATGATTTTAATATTTCACTATATATGTTAGATACCCAGTTTTGTGATAGTTTCCATAAATATTTTTCTCAGATGTTATTTTTCCTTGGATTATTTCTGTTGCATAGAAAAAAATTAATTTTAATGTAATTAAGCATTTCTCCGTTTTCCTAAATATGTTTTCCTACTATCTTAATAGGAATTATTACATCTACTTCATTATTGGGACAAATGTAAACATTTTCTTCTGTCTTTATGCTTATATTTTTTATTCAGTTGAAATTAATTTTTAATATGGTATGAGATATGAGTCTAAATCACTTCTCAGCAAAGTGGTAGTCAGTTTTGCCAATAATATTTATTAAATTACATATGCCTTCTTCAGTTTTTACTTTACTTTCCATAGGTTTTCCAAGAATTAATCTTGAGTATAAATTTAGTCAGATGTCATGTTTTATTCCATTGGTCTATTCTTTTCTTAGTTTTGATCAAAATTGCTTTCTAAAAAGTTTTAAAAGTATGAGTGAAAAACTATACTCATCAGTTTGTTTCCCCATTTCCCCATTATGCCCCCTTCATTACCCATTTGTTTTTCTATTTCCATTTTATAATTTTATTCTATTTCATGAAGCGATTGATATTTTAACTGGTATTATATTAAATATGTAAATTGATTTGGGGAATATTGTCATTGTTAGATAGCTAAAATGCTAGATTTGCATAAAGACAGAGTTCAACTCTCTTTTCTCAACTCTCCCTAGCCATTTTATTAGCTGTTTAATTCTGGGAAAGTAATTTAATCTCCCTGGGACTCAGTTAATATTCCCTGCCTTCTATGGAACTCTAGTAGTCATTCCATTTTTTGTGTGTATCTTCAATGTCTCCATCTTCATTGACTCATTTCCATGTGTCTAAATATATGCTCATGTGTCCTCAATCTTAAAAAAAAGGCTTTTCTTAATATCTTTAGTGCATCTGATGATCACCCAATTTCTTCCTCCCTTTTATCACTAAATTTATGGGGAAAAATTGTCTTACTAAATGTTGCCACTTGTCACAATTATAAAACACCTACCATAGGTAGTCACTGTGCTATGTACTGCAGACACAAAGAAAGGCAAAAAAATGGTTTCTGTTCTCAAAGAGTTTATGGTCTGATGGGGGAGACAACATGTAAATACCTATGTACAAACAGGATACCAATAGGGTAAACTGGAAATAATCTGGGGGTAAGTACTAAGATTATAGAAGCCTGACAAAGGCTTCTTTTAGCAACTGAGACTTTAGCAGAGATTTGAAGGAAATTGGGGGAAGACTAGCGTCACCCACAAGGAAGGAGAGAGTTTCAGAGGATAGTCAATGAAAATGCTCAGAGTTAGAAGATACAGAGTCTTGTTTGAGGAACAGCAAGAAATCTATTGTCACTGGATTGAATAGTATGGGGATTGGGGTCTAGTAAAATGTTAGGCACTGAAAAAAGGAGAGGGTCATGTTGTAAAAGGCTTTAAAAGTCAAACAGGAGTTTATATTAAGTCCAAGAGGTAATAGAGAGCCCCTGGAGTTTGTTGAATAGGAGGGACAAATAGACCTGCTCCTCAGGAAGATCACTCTGACAGCTGAAAGTAGGATAGGCTGAAGCGGGAAGAGAAGGATGGCTGGAAGAAGAATGGAAGAAGAATATTGAACTAACCCAAGTTTGTGTTTGATAAAGCCAGTGTAGTGACAGTGTCAGAAGAAAGAGGGAGAAACTCGACAACTGATTGGATATAGGGGGAGAGAGATAGTGAGGAATCAAGGATGACACTTAGTTTTCAAGCCAGAGTGATTAGGAGGGTGTTAGTGCCCTGGACAGTAAGAGGGAAGTAAGGGAAAGGATAGAGTTTGGGGAGGAAGATAACCAAGTTCAGCTTTGACTATGTTGAGTTTAAGAAGTTAATGGAACATATAATTGGAAATGTACAAGGTGTAGGTCAGGAGAGAGGTTAGGGCTAGAAAAATAGATTATCAAAATATTGTTCATGTTTGACAACATACGCCTTATTCCAACACCTCTAATCCACTACCTCTCTGCCAAGAGGAAGGAAAACTATTTCACTTTCAGTTTTTTGAAGTCCCTATGGCTCATTTCTTGCAGTGGATATAATGCTGAACCTAAAGTCAGGAAGAAAGGTTCCTGAATTCAAATCTGGCCTCTGGTACTTACTAGCTCTGTGACTCTAGGCAGGTAATTTAATCTTGTTTGCCTCAGTTTCCTCATCTGTAAAATGAGCTAGAGAAGGGAATGGCAAACCACTCCAGGATCTTTGCCAAGAAAACTCCAAATGGGGGGCAGATGGGTAGCTCAGTGGATTGAGAGTCAGGCCTAGAGATGGGAGATCCTAGGTTCAAATCTGGCCTCAGACACTTCCCAGCTGTGTGACCCTGGGCAAGTCACTTGACCCCCATTGCCTAGCCCTTATGACTCTTCTGCCTTGGAGCCAATACACAGTATTGACTCCAAGATGGAAGGTAAGGGTTTTTTTAAAAAAATAATAAATTTAAAAAAAAAAGAAAACTCCAAATGAAATGATGAAGAGTCTGACACAACTCAGCAACATTGTTCATTGCATTGGTCTCCATGGTTGAGATCTTGTTAAATTTTCAGTGTGTGAACAGTTATACCTCAGAAATCAGTAAATGTCACAAATCTGGGTTGTCTGGACATAAGAAAATGATGATGAAATGTTCATAAAACAGATTAAACCTTAAAATGTATCCTTTTCTGGAGGTGGGAGGATATCTTGTTTTTAAACATTTACCAGCAGACTCCTGAGAAAGATTTCAAAAGGGTTCAGCTGGGATGAGATAACAAATTTGTATCCCAATCTCGTGGCACAGTGCCATAGAGATAGTAAACTAAATTATTGTTTGTTTGGTTAGACATAGATACATATTTTTGCTGTATTAAGTAAAGGTCACTCTACTTCTTTGTTTTGGGGAATTTTTAACATAATTGAGTACTATATTTTATGTAAGGTTTTTTCTACCTCAATGGCAGAATCCCAGGTTTCTATTATTAATATGAGTTACTATGTTAATTATTTTCCTAACAGCAAACCATCCTTGCATTTCTGGTATAACTACAGTGTTGTCATAATGAATTTTTGAAAACATATTGCTACATGTATAATTATTTGCCTTCTCAAGGAGGGAGAATAGGGGAGAGAATTTGGAGCTCAAAATTTAAAACAATGCTAGTAATTGTTTTTATATGTAATCAGGAAAAATAAAATACAAATAAAAAATTGTTATAATTATTTTTTGTCAGTCTTTGGAAATTGTTTCATACCTTGTTTAATAGTATTATTGGCCTATAATTCCACATCCTCCCATTTTAACTCTTCTCCACTTTGGGAAGGACAATGTTTGTGTCTTTGGAGGTTGGGATGTTATCCTCTTTTTCTGTTTGAAAATATGCTTATCTGTGGCATGGGGATTATTTTGTACTTTAAATTATTTAATATAATTCACTTGTGAATGCATTTGGTGCTTGAGATTTTTTTTTTCACCAGAAGTTCTTTTATGATTTCTCAAAATTTTCCTAAGATCAGATTATTTATCATTTTGGCATTTTACATTAATTTCATTAGGGTTTTCACTTTTGTTGACATTCTATACCTTCTAAACATGCTATACATGGATTTCTGATCATTTTATTTCCTCTATTTGTGGTTATTTCCCCCTTTTCCTTTTGTATTTTATAAGTTTAATTTGTTCCCTTTTAAAACATGGTTTTCATTTCTTCTATCTAAAGTTCTTCTCACCAGTGACTAGCTGGCTAGAGTCAAGAATTGTATTCAACTCTCATCTCTGACATACACTGACTACTGGATGTAGGGCAAGTGATTTAATCACTGACTGCCCAAGGTAGCTCTTTAAGACAATAGCAAAATGCTTATATGCTTTGAGGAATGAATGGTGTTCCTCTCCTGGTTTGGTCTACCCTGAGGAAATCCCAAGCTTAATTAAAAAACAAGCAAACAACTCATATTTAATTAAATTTGGGGGGTTATTACTTTGTTGATATTCTAGGCTTAAAAAAATTACATGTTCCAACTGTCCTCTTATTTGCTAATATATATTCAGGATATAATTTCCCTCTTAAAAACTTCTTGAGCTGTGTTCCATTAATTTTGGTTTGTTAGTTGTTTTCCCTCCTTCCAATCTCCCTTCTCTAACTAGCTTTTGCTTATTCTGCTTTGTTATGGAGCCCACTAATGTACTTATGCAATATTAGACACAACAATAGGACACTGAGGTAACATACAGAGCAGATAAGTAGAGTGCTAGGCCTAGCATCAGGAAGATCTGAGTTTGAATGTGACTTCCAACTCTCACTAGCTGTGTGACCCTGGGCAAATCACTTAACCTCCCTCAACCTCATCTATAAAATGGGGATAATAACACTTATCTCAGAGGCTTCAAGTTACCAAAATAATTACCCTGTTGCTCTGGACTAACTATTCTCTCCCTTCCTCATACATTTTCATTGGGTCTCTGTTTTCTTATAGAAGAAAATATGAACTCCAGGTATTTAAAGTCCTCTCTCCACAAACTTTTTAGTTTTATTTCATATGTAGAGGTTGTACCCCCAAATTTTCTAAATACTTCTTTTTTTAAAACCTTGATCTTCTGTCTTAGAATCAATAATAAGTATTGGTTCCAAAGTAGAAGAGTGATTAGGACTAGGCAATTGGGATTAAGTGACTTGCCCAGGATCACACAGCTAGGAAGTGTCTGAGGTCACATTTGAACTCATGACCTCCTGTCTCTAAGCTTGGCTATCTGAGTCTCCTAGCTGCCCCTCTCTCTATACTTATACAAGTTTTTTATTCAGTAATATTTTTCTCCCCCAAATCACATGTAGAAGTCATTTTTAGCATTTGTTTTCTCACATTTTGAGTTCCAAATTCTTTCCCCTCCCTCTCTCTTCTCCCCTTTCCCTGAGATAGTAAACAATTTGATATGGGCTATATATGTGCTAATATGTAGTGCATATTTCCATATTTGTCATATTATGGAAGAAGATACATAGCACTAAAAATAAAGTTAAAAAAATAAGCCAGCTGAAAATGGCTTTCTTTTGGCTTTGAAAATATCTTTTTAGCAGGATGTGAAATACCCTTGAAAAGTTAATTCTATGACCTTGTCTTGGGTACATCTGAGTTAATTCCATCTTGTTGATTAAAATCCTGGATACTTAATTGGATCTACACTTCACTGACATGAATTTAACACCTAGGCTGCAAACAAACTTTAGAACAGACCTTTAAAGTTAGTACTAGAGATCTGGAAGAGTAAGACTATTGACTGGAAGAAATGGAAAAGAGTGGACATGGAACTAACAGTTGGGGCAAAGAGAGTCTTTACATCCCAGAATGTCCCTTGGGGAACCAATAAGCCCAGAGATGACAATAGTGGCAGGACAAGAAATGAGCTCTTAGACTCACAAGAGGAGCTTCAGGACCAGGCCAAGTTCTTAGACCAAACATGAATTATAACCAAGGAGGATCCAACTCAGACCTTGTACTTTATTAGTATTGTGAGTTATAGGGATTATGCTAGTCTGAAAGAAAAGACATTAACTTTTTAGTGAATCCCCTCCCACCCCCAGCATCCCCAAGGCTACCCTCTTTGTTTTGGGAGGTACAACCATTTAGTAGTACTATAAGTCTTGAGAACTGTTTAGGTTCCTGGGATGAGGTGGGTGGGGCTCACTGTTGGGGTAAATTATTTAGTTCTTTGGCAGGCCCATATGGGAGGAGGCATACTGAAGTAGCATTCCATTTTCTGTCTTTTCTTTGACATTTTGTTCCCCAGAGGGCTTGCTTGGGAGTTGTGAGTGTGTATTCCTTTGTAGAGAGACCTATATTCTGGATGTATTCTGATGCTAAGCTATGTTCTGATGTTCCAAAGGGACATCCTCATGGAGGAGGAGGGATAAACCAAAGAAAATATTTGAAAAAGATGACCCAAACTTATAAAAACTTTAAATTCTGGATCATGAGTTACCATCATTATAACACTTTACGTATTCCACTGATCAGTAAAATTAGAGTACTCCATTCTTCCTCATTTTCACCTGTCACATTTCCTTTGGGTTCAGCCTGGGTGCCATTATGAAGCTTTCCTTAACTGTACCATGATCCAACCCTCTTCCCAGATGAAAGAGTCCTTTCTCACCTCAAGTTTTTCTAAAGCACGTATCTTGATCTCTTCTCTTCTTCATTGTACTATCATATTTTATGCATCTTTGAGGGCAGAAGCTTTGTCATTTTTCATCTTTATATCTCTACCCATTTGAACAATGCCTTATTCATAGCAGGCCTTTAATACATCTTCATTAAGTGTAATAAAAATGAACTTCTCTCTGTACCAGTTAGAGCTCCAGAATGTTGACATTTCAGGGTGTTTTTCATCCAGATCTGGAGGAGCCCTTTAGCATTCTAAAAAAGCCTGAATTCATTTGGGGGACAATTATTGTCTTTTGGTGTTCTTGGTGATGTGTGGTTTGTAGAATAAGATCCAGGTCTAAGGAAGTTATAAAGAAATATTAACTCTGTCCAGGCCCTACACAGAGTAGGAAGTCAGTGAACATAGCTGACTTCAATATATATATAATTTGTTTAGGGAGAAGGATTTTTGTTTCATTTTTCTGAGAGAAGCCTTGCCAGTTCAGAGAATGTAATAAGAGAAATGCCAAGTTTGCTCTGCTTGCATTTGGTTTTGTCTGCATTAGAAACCAGTAACTGAATTAGTAAAATACTGAATGAATCTCTTAATCCCTTGCATTGTTAAAAGCACTAAAGCACTTTACATTTTATCGAGCTGTGTTATCATATACCTTATCAAATCATGCTCGCAACAGCCATGTTGTGGTCAGACAAGGCATAAGGTACAACTGGGCTCATAATTTTAGAACGACATTGATAAGCTTGAGAGAATCCAAAGGAGGGCAGCCAGGATGGTGAAAGGCCTTGAGTCTGTGCCGTATGAGTATCTGATGAACAGACTGGGTATGTTTAGTCTGAAGAAGAAAATCCTTGGGAAGAGGAGGGGGAGGAAGAACATGATAACTGTGTTCAAGTGTTAGAGAGGCTGTCACATGGAAGAGGTGAAACTTGTTCCATTTGATCCCAAAGGGCAGAACCAGGAACAATTAGTGTAAGTTGCAAAGAAACCAATTTAAACTAAATGTCAGGAATAATTTCTGAACAATGAGAGTTGTCCAAAAGTTGAAAAGGCTACCTCTCTAGGAAATGGGTTTCCTTAGAAACAAGGAAGAAACAACCTTCAAAGGCTAGATGTCTGACCACTTTCCTGATATTTTAAGAGTGGGAATTGTAGATGTCATCTCATTTGATCTTCACAACAACACTGGGAAGCATATATTATTTTTATGACTTAAAAAAAAAAACTATTATTAGAAACAAAGGAGGGAACTAAGATAGACAGAAGTTAAGTGACTGGCCCAGGATAAACAGATAGAGAATGTCTGAGTCTAGATTTGAACTCATCTTCCTAATTCTAGGTTCAGCAAACATTATGTCACCAAATGCCTCATAAGTGAAACTCAATGGTTGCTAAGGTCCTTTCCATCTCTCAGTTTCCATTTCTCAGAGGAAAAAATTGAAACTAATTGAGAAATCAAATGACTTATCCAAGGTTAGGAGGCTATGATGCACTTGAACTAGTACCTTCTGAAAACTATGCCTCTTGAGTCCTAGTCATGCTTTTGTTGTTGTTGTTGTTACTATGTGGCAAATGGCCTTAGGACTTGATAAATATTTCTTGATCTTGAGTACAGAAACTGTTTCTTGTTTTATCTTGTAGTGGCGAACCTATGGCACACATGCTTGGGGTGGGGAATATCAGAGCCCTCTCTGTGGGCATGCCTATTGTTGCCCTAGCACAGAATTTGCCAGAATTAGTTCCTAAAAAGCCAGAGGGACTAGGGGCCAGGCTGCTCCCCTCCCCCTCTCCACACACATTGAGGACATAACCTGCCCCTCTGAAAGATTTGCTATCATTGGTATATGACCTAGCTCAAAGCATTGTACTCTTTGTAGGGAGTAGGTGGCTAATAAAATGTCCTCTTATTTGTTAAATTAAATGACAGAGACTTGCAGTTTCATTTATAATCCTCTCTGTTTTATTAAATACATATGAAAGTGCTCATTCTAGTTGATGCTTGTTAAATTCTCAAATTTTAAAATGGAAAAAAAAATCCAAAATAATTGAATGAGTACAATTTAATTCTTAGGGCTAGGGTGGATGGCTAAGTATTATTGACCTTCCCTACCTTGCCTTCAGGAAGAAAAGAACCTTTATTTTATATCAACTATTTATAAAGAAACATATGTCTTCCTGATTACAACTGGGTCTAATTTATAAGCAGAGAAGTAGGTTGAATCATCATAAATTCTGATTAGGTGGGATCCAACTGTGTCTTCTTATAATCAGGTAAAAAATAGAAGGACAAGCTTTTGTAATCAGTTCAGGGTAGGGCTTCATACCAGAAATGGGAGGCATTTATAGTCAAATCACAGACAAGATTCACTGGGTCAGGAATCAAATAGGACCAGACTGACTGGTGGTGACAACCCATATGATCACCTTTCTCTCTTTACCAAAGTTCACATGATCATAGATATAAAGCTCAAAGGGCTTTAATAGATAAGGAAACTGAGGTCTATTAAAGTTAAGTGAGTTGCCCAGGACCTGCAGACAGTAAATGTCAGAGGTGTGATTTGAACCCACTTCTGACTCCAAAGCCATTCATTCCACCCTATCATCCCACTTGCATTCCATAGGCACTCTATTTTTAGGGTGTGGTAAAGGCAACTTCCACTTTCCCACTATGGCATAGATGTAACCCTGGCTTTTAAAAACCATGTCAGTTGAGTATAGCAGAGGCCCCAATAGACCCCAGCCTAGCAAGCTGGCAAGACTTTGATGAGCACTGGCCCAAGGGTGATGTAATGTGGTACATGTGATGTCTATCTATGTGATACTATGTGATAGACATCTAAAGATTCCATAAATAGAGGTTCATCTTCAATTTGTGAAAGTTTCTGATTGTAGTGACTTACAAAACTATTCACTAGGGTGTCTGGGGAAAGGGAAGCAAGGGTTGGGTTCTGTATCAATCATGGGGAGAACTTCTTCCTATAACACCAGTAATCTTTGGAAATTGGAGGAAGGTAAAAGCAAGGAATCACTGTGGTCTAGGACAAATAACCTTGGCTGGTCTGGGGATCCAGACTAGGAAACTGAGACTGAAGCTTCATCTGTCCATGGTCTAAGCAAAGATTAGAGGGTGGAATATATAAGGTAATATTAGTGAGGAAGGCAATAACAACTGGAGGGGACTCTGTAAACAGTGACACTTGTACTGAGTCTCTGCCAAGAGACAGAGATGAAGAGGAAGAACATTGCAGGCATAGAGAATAGCTGATGGAAATGCATGGAGACAGGAGATGTTAAAGTCCTATAGGAAGAACAGCAAGTGGGTCAGTAGGTCAGTATCATAGAGTAGGTAGAAGGTAGTAATGTTACTTGAAGGGGCAGGTAGGTGGCTCAGTGGATAGGCAAGCCTGGGGATAGGAGTTCAAATTTGGCCTCAGACACTTCCTAGTTCTATGACCCTCAGCAAATCACTTAATTACAGTTGCCTAGACCTTACCACTCTTCTGCCTAGTATCAATTCTAAGACAAGAGGTAAAGGTTAAAAAAAAAAAGACTAGAGTCAAGAGGTGATGAAGGCCTGTATTTAGCTGTTAGCTGTGAGTAGAGCAAAAAGACCTAAAGTAGAGATGTCATATAGTTAGATAATCCAAGATTTAGTCACTAATTGGATATTTGGGGTGAGTGAGAGTGGGGTAGAGGATGGGAGTGGAGAGGTGAAACATTGATTACTGGAAGGGTAGTAGAATTGTTACCAGGAAAAGAGATGGGTTTTGTAAAAATTAAAATTAACTATGATAATAAAATATTACATTTTAAGAGATTTATTAAAGATCATTAGAAATAATAATAATGATCTTCTGGTGCAACGTGTGGTCTGTGTAGGCATCTTCATGGCTCCTTCTCCAAAATGTTCACTTTCTGGATTCAGAGAGATAGAATGTTTCTTATCCTAATATTACTCTCAAAAAGAATTTAACCATTGCATTTTAAAATAATAATACATTCCCCCGCTAAAGAGGATGTTGAAAAACACAGGGATCATTTAGGGATGCATGACTGAGTTATGAGGGATATGAATCAATTGACAAGAGAAAGAAAAAACATAAAAAATATCCAAGTAAAAGAGAAAAGATAACTTCTGGATGAAACATAGATTATCAAAGTCTTATGTGTGAAAATTCTAAATAAAGGAAAATAAACCCATAACAGGTCCTTGAATCAGGGCCCAATTAAAGTGATTTAAGCAATTATTCATTTACCCAATCAGTATCCAGGACTACAGAAAGTTTGTCACACTATGAAAGACAGAAAAGGGACTAGATTATAGGAGCAAATGAGAACCAAGATGGAGCCAGAATTGAGATACTTGGTAGGGTGTGGGACAAGGAAGACCTGCCTTTGACATATGTCAAGACAGTCGGAACCTCAAACCCCAAACAGGTTCAAGTTCTCTTGTTTTGGCTCAAAAATACATCAATCCCACAGGGATTGGTCTCTTTGACTTTGTACTTGATAGGCACTATGCATGTTAGCTTTGTGCTTCTTTTGTCACTGTTGCAATAGCTCTTTTTGTATTCCATTCTCCTGGAATCAGACAGAATCATTAAGCAAAGTCCCATAATTTTTTAAGCAATCATGTAACCTGTAATAGATAGTTTGTGATGTGGAACTGGAGCTTAAAAAGATGACTAGGGTTGGATATATAGCTTTAAGAATCATCTATGTTAAGATAATTGGACCCGTGGGAGTGGATGAGATCACCAAGTGAGAGTGTAGAGAAAAAAGAGAGCACTGGGCAGAACCTTTGGCTATATGTACAATTGAGGGAGAAACATGAATCATGATTCAACAAAGGGAACTGAAGTATTTTCAGAGAGGAGGAGAACCAAGAGAAAGCAGTGTCATGAAATCTAGAGGACAGAGTTCTGTTCAGGAGCAAATGGTGGTCCTGTGCTATACAAAGGATTAGAACTTAGAAAAGATTATTATACGCAACAATTAATAAGTCACTGGTAATTTAGGAAAAAATAGGTTCAGTTGAGTGATGAGATGATCAATGATTTAATTGCCAAATTAAACAATCTGATTAATGTTAAGTAATATTAATTGAATCATACCAGATTACATAATTAAGAAGAGAGAATGAGTCTAGTGATTCATTCTCAGGAATTGGGATCCAATTCTTTCATTTTCTACTTAGAAACTTGGTGACCTCCACAATTGGACTAACTGCTGTTTTTATGTAGAGACGCAGATGTGTACCTGAATCTTTCAACAAACTGGAAGATATTTCCTATATGCTGTCATATGTAGTTATCCAGTGGCTAAAATGCTATAATCCTTTTAAATTAATTGACTTATTCATACATTTTGATGGGTTGTTATGGAAACTCCTAAACAGCTAGTGTATACATTGTTCATTGATTTAATTTGAGGTATCTAGGCCCTCTATAATTACATTGAAAAAGGGGTAGAATTCCAACCCTTATATTTTTTGAAAAAATAGAGGCCATTAACCCAGAGCTCCTTCTTTTCTCCTCTACATCCTAGAACCCCTTGACATCACTCCCCTCAACCATTAACTCTTCCTTTCCTTAGGTACTTGATGAAGAGGTGACTTTTTTCACTGAGACCAATTCCTCTTCTTCTACCTATGTTCCTATCCCTTTATGCCTGCTTTTTAATAGATTTCTTGGACATTTATTTCCATTCTCTCTAAGCTTTAGTCTCTACACACATAGATTCATGCCCTACTTCCTACAAACCTGCCCAGGTTTCCTTAATCCTTTGCTTGATAATTCAGTGCCCTCAAGCCATTGTCCTATATCTTTCCTTCCTTCACACAACCTCCAAAGTGATATTCCTAAAGCAAGGGCCCATCCATATCACTGGCCTGATCAGTAAGCTTCAGTACCTCCCTATTATGTCTAGTATCAAATATGTAGTCTTCTGTTTGGCATAAGATCTTCATCTTTTGGTTCCAAACTACTTATCCAGCTTTACCAGAAAAATACTCTCAGATCCAGCCAATCTGGCCTTACTTATTCTTCATAACATTCTACCTTTCAACTTGCTCCCCTTATACCAGTTGTCTCCTTTCCTTAGAATGCATTCTCCTTACTTCTACCTTTTCCATTGGTTGAGACTCTGTCCAGAGTCACCTACTTATTTGGGTCTTTCATCTATAACCAGAAAAAATTGCCATATATTTATTTTGTAAGTAATTTGTATTTTCATATGTATTTACATGTTTTACCTAACAGTGATGGTGAACCTTTTAGAGATGGCATGCTAGGCCCCAAGCCCACCCCCAGACTGTCAGGCCACTCCCCCCCCCACGACCATGTGCTATGCCCCCCCCCTTACCCCACCTGGGGGAGGGAGAAAGCATTCCCATTGGGTTGTTAGGCAGAGGGATGGGTAAAGTGATGAATGTCCTCAGTGAATGTAGAGAGGGGGAGGGGAGTGGCCTGAGTGCTCTGCTCCCCTCCAGCTCTGCTGCCTATGAGCTGCCCACACTTTCCCTCCTGTGCATTCTCACTGGCTGCTGGGCAGAGGGGGAGGGATGTGAAAAAATGTCATTGGGCATGGTCGAGGGAGGGGAGCAGCTCCACCTGAGTCCCTCTGCCTTTCTAGTAATTAACTTGGTTGGGGGGTGGGGTGGCTGAGTACCCACAGAGAGTGCTCTATGTGCCATATTTGGCACCTGTGCCATAGTTTTGCCATCACTATAGTAGAAAGTAACCTTCTTGTGGGCAGGGATTGTTTCATTTTTTTCTGCATATCTCCAGTATATAATATGTTCTTGTAAATTGACTAACTCTTGAATGTTTTTGACTTTTTCATTTTTTAGGGCTTTCTGTCATGGCCAGTTACCTGGAAAGTGAGCCTCCCTCTCCTGGGGAGAGCTCAGGAGATGAAAGTCAAGGGGTTGAAGCAACCAGAATCTGTGAAAAAATGAAACTGAATCAGAGACTTGCAGCAAAGGAGCTGGTCAACACAGAGGCCAAGTATGTGCACAATCTCCAACTCTGTGCTTCTGACATTCGGAGCCATCTACATGAGGTAATGAGCATATAGGGGTGGAGAAAGGCAAGGATTATTGTCCTCAGGTCACCATTGATCCTCTCAGTCAGTAACCTTCCAAGAGTGGAAGGAATGAGGTCTCAGTACTCTAAGAAGGCACCCACTAACTACTGCCAAGTCTAGCCCCAAGTCTAGCCCCACATATAGTACAGGGAAAGGAAGCAAATGATTCTTATCTCTATTATCTCTTTCTTTAAAAAAACAAACAACTCTTACTTTTTGTCTTAGAATCAATTCTGTGTATTGGTTCTAAGACACAAGAGCAGTGAGGGCTAGGCAATGGGGGCTAAGTGACTTGCCCAGGGTCACCCAGCCAGGAAGTGTCTGAGGCCAGATTGGAACCTAGGACCTCTTATCTCTGGGCCTAACTCATTATTCACTGAATCACCCAAGTGCCCCTTGTACCTATTCTCTTAAGCAATGGATGTTCTTGTTTTCCTGCTTAGCTTTGCTATTTATAACTTATGTAATTATGGGCAAATTACATGCCCTTTCTGTGTTTCGTCTTTGAGCAAGAGAGTTTATGACTGGGACTATATCCAAGGAGGTTAGTTGGCAGCAATAATAATAGTAGTAACAATTTACATTTATAAAATACTTTGTATGAGGAGCTTATTTACATTTATAAAATACTTTGTATGAAGAGTTTCACAAGCATTATTTCATTTGAGTCTGAAAATAGCCCTGTAAACTAAAGACTAAAGGTTATCTCCATTTTACAGATGAGCAAAAAGATTCAGAGAGGTTTAGTATTCAAAGTCACCCAGCTGGTAAGTATAAGAGATGGGATTTGAATTAGGTTCTTTCTGATTCCAAGGTTAACACTTGATCTGCTATGCTATGTTGCCTCTGGGGGAAAGAAAAAGGACAATATGGATTAAAATGTTCAAGATGGCATTGTATGTGATCACAAAAAGTAGGAGAGGGGAAAGGAAGGGAAATGTATGCCCAACTATGAGGGAACAGCTGAACAAATTGTGGCACATAAATGTTACAAAATATTACTATGGATATTGTGAATTCAGAGAAATGTGGGAAGTTAAGGTAGAATCAAAAGAACAAGAAAGGGGGCAGCTAGGTGGATAGAATGACTGGAGACAATAGATCCTGGATTCAAATGTGACCTCAGACACTTCCTCATTGGGTGACCCTGGGCATGTCACTAACCCCAATTGCCTATCCGTGACCACTTTTCTGCCTACTAAGACAGAAGGTTAAAAAAAAACCAACCAAAAACATGAAAAATGACCACAAAATGCAAATTCAGTCCATCAGTGAACTAGTATTTATTAAGTACCTACATTATGCCAGAAACTGTTAAAATCTCAAGGTACAAAGAAAGACAAAGAAGGAACTAAGCTCTGGTTAGTACAGTGGTCTGTATCAATATCCTGCTATCAAAACCCTAAGACACATTCCTTCCTTTTGTTAATTTATAAATAAATTCTTTGGGGGAAATGTACTTTGTAGGAGATTTGTTTGCATGTTTGTTTTGTTGGAAAGTTGTATCAAAAGCATTATTGGTAAATTTTTGCTTAATGTCAAAAAAAGAAGAAAATTGTTATAGTAAAAAAGAAAGATAAATGAGGAAATTGGACTAGATGATCTCTGAAGTTCCTTCTAGTTCTGAATTTTAGGATTTTGAGAGGTCATTGTGATTCATTCCATCTTCCTACGAGGATAGGGATTCCTTGCCTGCTCAACAGAGTTCATGCCAAAAAGCAAATTGATCTTGTCTGATTCTTGACCCTAGTCTGCCTCCCTTATGATTATGTTGTGGTGAAGTGAGTTTGCTCTGGTAAAATAAGATGTCCATCAGAGCCTCTACCTTTAGGAAAAGAGACTAGTCCTCACCAAATGCCATAGAAACTTGGAGTTGGAGGTCTAGTTTAACATTTATCCTCAGGTAGGAATCCCCTCTCTGTCCCTGGTTTGGGTAGAGAAGAGTGATGCTTTTGTTTCAAAGTTTCTAGTGACAAGGAACTTTCCACTATTAGTAGTAGTCCCATTTAGTTTGGTGGGTCAATATCCTGCCTCTGACAATTGCTAGTTATGTAATAATGGGCAAGCCAATTAAGCTCTCTGAGCCTCAATTTTCTCATCTGTGAAATGGGTATAATAATACCTTTCATAGTTACATCATAAGATTCTTGTGAGGAGTGTCCCAATGATAACAGTTTGGAAATGTGCTTTGCAAACCTTAAAGAATTATATTTAAATGTTATTATTATTATTATTATTTGCTTTTATCTTCTGTGGAATCTCATTCTTCAAAATCACAGAATTTAGCAATCACCTTGTCTTAACTCATACATGAAAGGAATTCCATTTATAATATACCTGACAACTAGTCATCCAACTTCTGCTTAAAGACTGTCTTAGGAGAGAGAACTCACCACCTTTCAAGGCCCAACCCATTCCACTTTTGGAGAACTCTAGTTGTTGAGAAATCTATATTGATCTCAAATTTAAGTTGACTTCTTTGAAACTTCCACTTATTGTTCCCGGTTTTATGTTTGAGCCAAATGTAGCAAATCTAGTCCTTCCCCTAAATGATGGCCCTTCCAAAAACTTGAAGACAGCTATCATTACTCTCCTTCTTCTCCCTGCTCCAAAGTCTTTTCTTCTCCAAGGTAAACATTCCCAGTTCCTTTGTTGTTGTTGTTGTTGTTGTTGTTGTTAAGCCCTTACCTTCTATCTTAGAAATGATATCTGTTCCAAAGCAGAAAAGTGTATTAAGGGCTACGCATTTGGGGTTAAGTGATTTGCCCAGGGTCACATGGCTAGAAAGCATCTGAGGCCAAATTTGAACCCAATACCTCCCACCTCCAAACCTGACTCTCTATCCACTGAGCTACCTAGCTGCCCTCCAGTTCCTTTAGCTGATGCCCATGAAATGTGGACTTGAGGCTTTTCACTATCCTTTTTTGCCATCCTCAAGGAAATCACTAGCTTTTCAATGTCCTTCTTAAATGGTGACTCTCAAAACTGAACACCATTGCATTGGTCAAAGTTGTTAAGACTTTCAAAGTTTTATTTATAGTACTGTTATATATCCTGGTTCTGCTCACTTCACTCTGTATCAGTTCATACAAGTTTTCCCAGGTCTCTCTGAAGCCTTTTTTAATTTCTTAAGGTGAAAAAAAAATTGTTCAGCAATCTTTTTCCTTACCTTTCTTGGTTGTGAAATACTCTTCCCCTTTTCCATCATTATAACAAGGGTCAACTCTCCCTTCTGTGACCTGAGGTCTCTTCCCCCTACCCCATTTAAACCTTATTTCTGTTTCTTTTAGGAATACTCAACTCTTCCTAATAACCTACAGTGTAGGTAGGCATTTTTGAATCTTATCACCATCTTCTTCAAGAGAGAGATCAACCAACACTTGGAACACAGATAATAGGTATACAACTGTAGAAGAAATATAGACATTGCATGGTTAATGCAAGTTACTGCCTAATTTTCCCTATTCTCCAAAAATGTCTTGAGATTTTTAGTCTTTTTTTAAATTACTTTCAAATGTTTATGCCTCAACTCTAAGTGTATCATTAAAATTTTAGCCTAATTATCACCTGTTAAATATTTGACATCCTGACTCAGCTTCTTTGCCTTACTCTCTATCAACTCCTCAGTTGTGTCTGCTACCCCTTTGATACCAACCTTCAGTTTGTTGTCACCAGTTTTCTCCACCCACCAATCCACTCTCTCAATTTGTTTACCCTCTAATTACTTCACTTACATGTTCTTACTTGCCTTGCTATGTCTTTCCAATGCCCTCTCCTTTTCCTTCTGGATTCTTCTGTTACTTCTTCCATAACCCTTTGTCATAGAATCTCAAAGAATTCTGTTGTCCAGCTCTCATTTTTAGGAAGTTTTTGTTTATGTTGAATTGAATTCCACCTCTCTCTCTACTGGTCCTAATTATGTTCTCTGGGGCCAAGCAGAGCAAGCCTAATCTATTTTCCATGTGAAATCATGCTTTATACTTGAAGATACTTATTAGATTTCCTTCCCTCACTAGGACATGTTTCCTTACCTAGATTAGTCTCAGTTCTTCCAACCTATACTTAATTTAACCACAAGGGGGAGCTCGTTTGAGAAGTCAGTGATCCTAAAGCTCTAGGTATTAACACATGCATAGTTTAGCTCTCCTACTCACTCCAGTGATGCATGGCTCGTGTTTTTACCCTTCCTCCCTGGAACAAGTCTGGAAAAGGAGCTATCAAGGCCTCACAGACTAAAAGTGCTTGTTCTTTCCAGGTCATAGACTTTTTGACTCACAAATTCCAGGGATAATTTTGTTGGCCTCAGGTAGCTAGTAAGGTTCATGTGTTTCACTGAAAGATTTAAGGATAATAACATCAGGACTCTCTCTCACTCTCTAACATCATCTGTCTTTAAGAAATCTTTAAGAAATAGGATCACTTGTGTCTCAAATACTCTGTGCATTCAATAACTAGAGCAAATAGCTAAGGTTTGTTGACCATAAAGTTCTTTATAAAGAGACACCAGTTAAATGGCAGAAGCATAATATTAAATGGGGAAATTCTCAGCATTGACTGAAACGGCTAGCATAGGAAAATGGGACATACAAAATGAAAGGATTGATTGGCAAGCAGGAAAACTTACCTCTTCTCTGGAGTGGGTTTAGGAAGGAGAAGGTCATTATCTTTTTCTTCCAGTTTGTATCTGGGTCAGCAATATAGATACCATATAGTCCAGAACTCCTAATACTAATGCACTCACTGTCTTCTACTCCAGTCATTGTTCTCTCAGATACTTACCTTTTCTTCTCTTCAGTCTTGGAATTGAGACCAAGGCAGCCTCCACCCCCTGCAGGGGGGCAGCTAGATTGCTCAGTGATTGAGAGACAAGCCTAGAGACAAGAGGTCTTGGGTTCAAATATGGCCTCAGAAATTTCCTAGCTGTGTGACCTCGGGCAAGTTGCTTAACCCTTATTTCCTAGTCCATACCAGTTTTCTGCTTTAGAACCAATACACAATACTGATTCTAAGACAGAAGAGAAAGGTTTTAAAAAAGAAAGGATCCATACTAAGACAGAAAGAAGATAAGAGTTATAAAGGGGGGGGGGGGAGTAGCTCCTGAATTAGATAAACAGGAAATCTCAATGCTCCTTGGAAGAGAGAGTAGGTGTTAACAGGGGTACGAGTCTCTGTTAGAGAGAGAAAGACAGATAGACAGACACACACACACAGAGAAGAATATGTAAATGCTTATTAACTCAGTCTTGGCTTAAATTGAGAAATAACTTGGTTTGCTTTGGATGGCTAAACTTGCCATATCAAACCTTGAGGTTAGCTGGGCACTGTAGAGAAATATGAATTCCTCGGACCCTAGTGTCCTGTGCCCTATGTGAATATCTAACCATGTTGTTTGAGAGGCTAAACCTGTTTTATGAGTCTAAAATAACCAAAGCACCAAAGCATCTAGAATTAGTCAACAACATTTCTTGGTTTTACTCAACTGTCTTTGTTTTTGTTTTTTATTTTATATGGGAGAGATCACAGAGGGATGGGGAAAGTGATATAGCTTGGAAATGTATGTGATATAGAAAACAAAAGGTATCAATAAATGCAATCACATTGGGAAAGGACATTAGGGATTATTTAGTCCTGCCTACTGTATGTAGAGTGCTGTATGAATAGGGATTGTCTTTAAATCTCTTGGGTCCTGGCTTTAGTTCTGCATCCTATAAAGTTTCTCCAAGGTTTTGAGCCAAGGTAGTAGTCATTCCTGTTTTCCTTTTCCTTGGCATTATTCTTTGTACTCAAGGCCTGGTATCAAGCAGAAAAAGAGGTTCCCTAATCTAGGTGAGATTTATTCAAACCAATAAACATTGTTCTAGACTCTAGAGACAAGGTAGGGAGGTGAGTTGACTCTCCAGAGAGTAATCTGACCTTTCTACACATCTTTAGTCACGGTAGCTAATCAGATCCTAGAACTGAACTTGGCATTCACAGGTATAAGCTAACTTTTGCTTCTTTGGAGACTCAGATGATAGGCCTCTTTTCCTCTTCTGTGTGTGTGTGTTTTTTTAATCATGGATTAGCATCATTAAATGACAAACATTAACCCTTAGAGACCAATCTTCTAATTTTGGAAAAAAAAAAAAAGCTCTAAATTTAGAGTTAAGGCACCTCTTCTTGAATATTGTTAATTATTGTTTGGGTAACCCTTATAAAATCACTTTTCTCTCTGTGCCTCAGTTTCTTCATCTGCAAAATGAAAGAGTGGGCCTATCTGATCTCCAAGGACCCTTCTGGCTCTAAATCCTAGGGCAAACTATGATCTTTCAATTCATTGGTAACTAGAACAACTTACATTTTTATAGCACCACATGATTAACAAACTTCTGTCTTCAAGTAACCCTATAATAGTAATACATTACATAATCCTAGATAGGTAAGTGATTTCTCTTTCAATGACTTTCTCCTTATCAGCAAATTGAGAAAGCTGAATTGGATAATTTTTGAAGTCCTTTTGAAAGACTCAAAACTCTGGGGTACTTTAATTATATTAATTAAAACTTTTGGTCAAGATGGCTGTCTGAATGGAAGGCAACCCACCCAACTCCCACATACTTATCTCAGGGAAGCCTTGATTTAACATCAGACCAAATGGTGATTCAAGAATTCCAATGAGAAATTATAAGTGCCTTTTTCCACTCTAGAACTTCACAAGAAATGAACTAGAAGTCCAAAGGTAAAAGGAAAGGAGCATTTAGAAAAGTCAGCATCAAACATGGGCCAGGAATACAAATAGCTTGCAAGGCTTTGTGTCTGGAAGGACTGAGAATTAAAGGCTTTCTCTAGAAAACCCCAGGATGGTCAAGAAAGCTAGACAGAGAGGACAAAACCAATCAAACGCCACCCCAGGGTGGGGTCCTTAGGAGTACTCAAACTAGGATTCCTCAAGCTCAGAAGTCCAGACATCCCTAACAATCTTTCCTGAGATGTCAAAAAGTGCACTGAATATTTAATACTTTGAACCTCAAAGATGAGGGGAGTTGCTAACCTAAGGAGGTTGAGATCAGCTCAGAACCCTAAGGTAAGACCAAGCAGGGCTGACCACATAATCCAGAAGTATAACAAGAATAGAGCCTGGTTCACAAAGCCCTAACTCGGGAACAAAAACTGGAGAGATAAGTAAATCAAAGAAAACACCAACTACTATAAAAAATGATTGCCAATCTAAAGCTTTCCACTAAGGAAGAATTGAGCAATTCCATAATAATAACATATAGAGACTTAAAGGAAAAACTTGGCTTTCTACAAGGACTACCTAGGAGACATGAAAATATGAAATAGGAGGTAAAAAATGAAATAAAAGCTCTTGAGGAATTAAAAAAAAGAATAAATAGTTTATAACTGAAAGTGGTAAAGCTTGCTCAATAACAGATTTCCTAAAAACAAAATCTAAATTACCATTACTTCTTTGAAGGTGGTGGCAATCTATTGCATAAGCTTTAGACTGTCCAAACCAAATCTCACTTTCCTGACCAAAACTGCTCATTCACTTATGTGTATCTTGATGTCAACCTTATTCTTTTCCTGCTTACTCTCCCGTACCCTGAAATACCCTCCATGACCCTTTTTTATGGACAACAATCAGCCCTTCATATTCAATTTGAAATCTTCCCCAGGTAAATAATTATATTTTGTCTTTATTTCCTATATACATGCTGTCTTCCCCTCATAATATAATGGAAATTCTCTCAAGGGAGAAGTTATTTTGTTTTTTGTCTTCATGTCCCTTGCGCCTAGTGGTATGCCAGGCACAGACTAAGTATTTAATAAATACTTGTTAAATTGAATTGAATTTTCTTCCTTTTAAAATACTAATTCTTCATTGATATCCTCATTTGTTTCTCTCTATACATTCTAATCTAATCTCTCACGATAACATGGGTTCATGACTATACGATGAAGTTTAATTCTACTAGTTCAACTAATCTGGAAAAATCTTGAGAATGGTCTTGGTGATAAATTGTTCACCTCTGTCTGAGGACCAACCTAGCTAAGTATGGAAAAGTTCCATAGCAGCTGGTTAGCCAAAAGATGATTAATTCCTTTTCAGAGGAAAGCCATAAAATCCAGAAAAATAGAAAATGATTCATAGTCTTGATTGGCTGTTATCTTTTTTTTATATTTTCTCTTATATTTGCCATAAACATTTCTCCAGTTTTTTCTTTTCTTTTTTAGTCTTGTGTGTCTATATGTAGACACATACACATATATATTCAATAGAAAACTTTCATTGTTATAAAATTGAATTTCCAATAATTTATTTGCTTTAGTATAGAAATTAATTCTCCTTTTACAGTTGAGATAAACACATTTTCCTTTTTTCTTCTATCTTTTTGCTTTATGCTTGCATATGATCCATCTGGATGTTAATTTGGTACATGGTGTTAGGAGTAGATGTGAGGATTTTTTTTTTTTGACACACTGCTGTCAACTTTCTCAATTATAATTATTAAATAATTCAAACTTGTTCACCCTGAGATTGTCTTCTTTCTTCACTTCTTCACTCCTCTGTCATCTTATTTGCTCTTTTTTTCTTTCAAAATAAATAACATTGATACTTAAGTCTGACTCTGTTTTTCTGGTTCTATAAATCAAAGGCTCTTGTAAGATTGGCCCTTCCCTCCATAAATTTCTCAAATTCATGTGGCTTTAAAAATTACTACCTTTTGTCTTTTAAAAAAGTTTTATTGATGTTTTAAAAAGAATTTTGGCTTGTTTCTCAACCCTACCCCCTGAAAAATGCTTAGCTCTGCCTAGTTAAAAAAAGTATAACTAAACCAAACCAACATATTGGCCATATCTGATAACATTTTGCATTTTATCACTTACCAACTCTCTGTGCGGAGTAGGTAATATGTCAATTCTCTCTGGTCAGAATTTTTCATTGTTTTGATCAGAGCTTTGATGTCTTTTAATATTATTTTTCTTTGTTATATTGATTATGGTACAAATTATTATCTTCATTCTGCTTTATTTATTAATATAACAGTTTATACATGTCTCCATAATTTTCTCTAAATTCTTTATACTCATCATTTCTTATGGTACATTACACTCATGTAATATATTTTATTGCACTCTCACAAAGTGAGAAACAAAGTGAATCACTTTGTTTCCAGTTTCTTGTCATCACAAAGGGCTGCTCTAAATATTTTTGAAAATATGGTACCATTTGCTCTATCTAGGCATTTACCTGTTTGAGGTGTATGCCTAGCAATGATTTAGAAACTTTGCAACATATTATTAACTTCGCTTAATTTCCTCTGACATCTCATTTCCCATCTGGCTAAGCTTTTAGACTGCTTTGGTTTCTTTACCATACCTGCCAGGTTTTCTTTTCAGGTTTCTCTTTTGTATTGTCTTTCCTGATTAGATTGTAAACTCCTTGAAAACAGAGACTGTCTTTCATTTTCATAGCAGAGTACCTGGCACATAGTAGGCATTTAATAAATATTTATTGACTGGTGATTAGTGACTAGTGATTTTTCTAAAATAATTCCAAATTATTTTCCAGAATGGTTAGACCAATTTATAGCTCTCTGCATGTCTTCCCATGGCCCTTCAAAATTTACTGTTTAGTTGTCATTTTTTTTCTTAGCCAATCTGATAGGTACGAAGTGTCTAATATATTATTATTGATTCAGAACATTATTTCATATCATTGTTGTTAATTTGTATTTTTTCTTTTGAAAACCAGCTGTTCATATCCTTTAAATACTTGGGGAATCACCTTCATTCTCTAAAAAAAGTGCTTAATTTTGCTGAGAAATTGCTTTTTAAATGAAGTCTTATATGTTTTTAATCACATATCACATTTCTGCTTCTTTTTTATTGTAGAAAAATCTTATACAATTAGAATTGGTGTCTTTTATGTATGATGTGTTTCTTAATTATTTATAAAATAATTTCCTTGTCATTTGAACCTTAAAACTCAATAATAATGTGTCTAGATGAATTGAATTTGGAGTTAAGTCCTCTGATATCATGTGAATTCTTATCTATTTGCAATTATAGCACAATAGTTTTAGAATTAATTGGTAGAGAGCTTATAGCTCATAATTACAGATGAGGGAACTAAGGAAGGCCAAGAGAGTTTATGTGACTTCTTTGAGGTCATGACTTATGACCAATAAATAATTCATGATTCGAATCCAAGTCTTCTAATTTGAATTAGATCCACTAAAGCTTGTTTCTGCCTAATTGATTCCTTGATTTCAGGGTTTATGACAAACTATCTTGTACAATTTAATATAACAAAATGATCAGATAGGTTTAAAAAAATATATTTTCTATCTTAGATTTGAACTAAATATTGGCTCCAAGGCAGACTGAGGACTAAGCAATTGGGGTTAAGTGACTTAACCAGGGTAATATAGCTAGGAAATATCTTGGGGCATATTTGAACCCAGGACCTCCTATCTTCAGGCCTGACTCTATTCATTGAGTCACCTTGCTGCCTCAGATTATCTTCTTATACACAGTTTTTGGGATTCTTAACACTTCTTAAATTTTCATACCTTACTCTGACTTCCATATCTGTTACTGTTTACCTACACTGATTTAAAAACTTTAAAAAAAATAATTTTCTAAGAAAGATTTTCTTTTATCACTTTTCCTTCTGCTATCATTTTGACGTTTAATTATCTTATTTTCCAGAGTTTCTTCAGTTGCACCTCTGTTTTGTAATCTGCTTTTTTATATTACATTTAATAGGTTTGATATGTTATCTATTTTGTTTTTTATCTTGAGAAATTTCTAGCTGTGGAGACTATTTTTAATGATGATATTTTAGTATTTTTTATTTTGAGCATTTCTGGTAACTTTGCATGGGTTTTTGATCTAGATCTCAATAAAGAAGGTCTTGATTGATTTCATATCTTTGCTTTTGACCTCCTATTGTGATTTCTTTACCTTTTAGCTGCCACAGGGAGATTTGGATGTGATATTCTCAAACATTGATGATATTATCAAGGTAAACAGTCGTTTCCTCAAAGACCTAGAAAAGGCAGGCTCTGAAGAAGAACAGATAAGCTTACTTGGTAAGTACATAAATACTCAGCAGAGTATCACTAAGGTAATTGCCTTGAGCATCTGGCCCCAATTGAAATTCAGTTGCTTATTCAACATTTGCTTTTTGAGGCCTTTCTATTTAGGAGGCCCTATGTAAGGTACTTGGGATGCAAAGAGGTGATGTGACAGGGTCGGTAGTTCTACCAAATTATTTCCTGTATGGGTGGACATGGGTGTCATGAGCCTTGAGAAAAGGCTAGCCTGAAAATCAGTTCTATCTCCAGCAAATGTTGGCAATTTGGCCTTTAGTTCCTCTACCTCTTCAAAAACCAGCCTGTACTTCTGGTAATTGTCAGTTCATATATTGCTGAAGTTTTTTCTGGAGTATCTTAAGTTTGACCTTGCTGGTATGTGAAATAAGTGCAATTGTTTGGTAATTTGAGCATCCTCTGGTATCGTCCTTCTTTAGGATTAGGTTGTAAATTGATCTTTTCCAGGTTATTGTTCCAAATTTGCTGGCATATTGAATACAGCATTTTTATAGCATCATCTTTTCGGATTTTAAATAGCTCAACTAGAATTCCATCACTTCCACCAGACATTGTTAGAAACATTTCCTAAAGCCTACTTGACTTCATTCTCCATGATGTATGGCTCTAGATCTGTAAACATACCATGTAGTTATCAGTGATGTTAAGATCTTTCATATCTATAATATTCTTGACACCTCTTTACCTCTTTCTAATCTTTTCTACTTCTGCTAAGTCCCTGCCATCTTTGTCTTTTATCATACCTTTTTTTTTTTGCATGAAAAGTCCTCTTGATATCTTTAACTTTCTTTTTTTTTTTTAAATTATTTATTTAGAATATTTTTACGTGGTTACATGATACATGTTCTTTCCCTCCCCCATCCTGGAGCTGACAAGGAATTCCACTGGGTTATACATGTATACATATATACCTATACATGTATATGTACATTATAGATGTACATATACACATATATTCATATTTGTAATAGAATGATTTTTTAAAACCAAAACCACTTTAACTTTCTTGAAGAGATGTCTTTCCCATTCTATTGTTTTCTTCTATTTCTTTGCATTGCTTATTTAAGAAAAGCTTATCTCTCCTTGATATCCTCTGGAATTCTATATTCACTTGGATATATCTTTCTCTTTTTCCTTTCTCTTTCCCTTTCCTTCTTTTCTCAGCTCTTTGTAAATCCTCAGACAACCATTTTGCTCTCTAGCTCTTCTTTTTCTTTGGAATATTTTTTTGTTTCTGCCTCCTATATAACATTAAGAACTTCTCTCCCTAGTTCCTCAGGCACTCTATCTACAAGATCTAATCCCTTGAATCTATTCTTCACCTCTCCTTAACACTCCCAAGGAATGTTACTTAGGTCATACCTATATGTTCTGATGGTTTTCCTTACTTTCTTTAATTCTCTAAATTTTGCAATAAAAAGCTCGTGATCTGAACCATAGTCATCTCCAGATCTTAGTGTAATTGACTGTATAGAGCTTCTTCACCTTTGGTTGCAAAGCATATAATCAATCTAATTTTTAAGTTGACCATATAATGATGTCAATGTATAGAGTCACCTTTTGGGTTGTTGAAAATTTGTGTCTGCTATGACAAGCAAATTATCTTCACAGAACTCTATTAGTCTCTTCCCTGCTTCATTTTGTCTTCCAAGGCTATACTTGCCTGATATTCCAATTATCTTTTTTCCTAATTTAGCATTCTAGTCCTCTATTATGAATGTGATATATTGGAGGGAGGGTAATTTCTAGAACATGTTGTAGATCTTCATTGAACTGAACAACTTTGGCTTCTTACGCAAACAGATACTGAGATTATACTCCATTACCGCTTTTCTTATCCTGTTATTGTCTATGAGGGTTATTCCATTTCTTCTGAAGGATTCTTGCCCCAAGTAGTATATGTAAGGATAACCAGAATGAAATCCATCCATTCCCATCCATTTAAGTTTAATGACACCCAAGATATTGATGTTTAAACTTTTTATCCCCTGTTTGACCATATCTAGCTTACGTTGGTTCATAGATCTTACATTCCAGGTTCCTATACAATATTGATCATTATAGCATCATGCTTTCCTTTCATCATCAGACACATCTACTAACTGAGCTTCTTTTTGGCTTTGGCCTATCTATTTCATACATTCTGGAGTTATTTGGGGTTGTCTTCTGCTGTCTCTCAGTAATATGTTGGACATCTTCCAACCTGAGGGGCATATCTTCTTATATCCTACTTGTTATCATTTTAATGCTGTCCAAGGGATTTTCTTGGCAAAGATGCTAGAGTGATTTGCCATTTCTTCTCCTGTGGATCTCCTTTTGTCAGAATTCTCCACTATGACCTATCTATCTTGGGTAACCCTGCTTGGCATAGCTGAAACTTACAGTTTCATTGAGCAACACTAGCCCTTCTGTCATGACAAGGCAGTGTTTCCCCTAGACGTGTTGCAAAATGAATTCTTCCATTGACATAGTTGGACTTTTGAAATGTGTCCCAGCTCTGAGATTCTATTATTTTCCAATTTAATTCTGATTCTTCAGTTCCTTTTTCCCTTTTCCCATGTAGCCTCTTGCCCCTCTCTGTATAACAATATTAGTTTATTGAATTGTTAGTCCTTAATAAATGTTTGTTATCTTGTTATTTAACAGCAACAATAATAATAATAGCTTATCTTTCATAGTCTGATACAAAATGCAATATGTTCATTATCATATTTGATCTTAATAACATTTTGAAGCAAGTAGTACAAGCAAGTTTTGTAATTTATTCCTTTTTTTCGATAAGAAAAAAAAGTCTCAGAGAAATTAAGTCTTGCCCATGGTTTCATAACTAGTGAATTATACTCAAATTCCCTGACTCCCAGTCAAATGGTTTTTCCATTGCCAAGTAGTTAAAGTATAGTTCATTTTATGTTAATTTCACTTGTTCTCACATTCTAGTCTCACTGGCAATTCACTTATAAAAACTATTTTGGGGCACAATAATTTCTGTAACTGGATCATCTTGTCCATTTTACCATTTTATTTCACATTGAATGATCTCATATATATGTGCTATCCCTAAAATAATATAGCTAATACTGTATTTTTGCTAATAAAAATTTATATTTATTAAAATAATAGCATGAATTTTATCAGTAGGCACTATCAGACATTGTTCAAAGGAAAGATGAGAATTAGACAGGTTGGTATTATCAGTAATTCAGTGTATCTCTTATCTCATCAATGTGATTATTATGTCAAACCATGCAAATTACAGTCCATCTGTGCATTCTTATCCTATGAGATTCTTGTTGACATCCTTTTTATAATACTCCATTATGATCTGTACCAGATGCTTTTTTCTGTCTTTTAACGTTTTGTGAGTACTAGTACAGTGGACTATTTATCTCATATCTCTTACCTCTTAAGTAGCTTATTTCCCTTTCTAGCTATACATTTTTTTTCACTCCCTTTTCTTTCTCAATTACATTCAGCTTCCCAAATTTCATTGCATACTTCACATGCCAAACGGGTCATGTCAATCACTACAACTTCTCTAATATCACTTTTAAGGGTATGTCTTAATGCTCTTAAATCATCTTAAGTGATGATGGGCAGCTATGTATTCTAACTCCAACCCTCCATCCACCCAGTCCCTTGCATAGTTATGTTCCCTTGAGGTTTTATTGCAATAAATTGTATGACTAAACAGATCTCATCTGGTATAGAATATTATTTATGAAAGTCTATCCATTTTCTTTTTGTATTTTCATCATGGATATCTTTATGTAAATATATGTACACATACATATGTAATCCTCATATGTATATTTTAAATAGCTGTCTTGATAAAATGCAAGTTCATTGAGAGCAAAAAAGTGTTTATTCTTGTCTTTGTGTCCTTAGTACCTAGCACTCATATAGTATATTGATGAGGTGTTATAGTCCAAATCTAATGTTTTCTCTGTCATTTATGATGAAAATGGATGATGACTTTACAAATCCTTGTGAATCTGGGCCATTTGCCAACTCTTTGTTGTCCTTTTTCCTGTTTCATCATCCAAGGTTGAACTGAGTTATTTGGCTTAATTGGGTCTTCTACCAAGCTTTTTTCAGTCTCATTTTCTTCTCTCTTCCTTTTATGTTTTATGAGTTCTTAGTGCTCATATCTTTCATCATTCTCCACCATAATGTTTTGCAAGTGAGTTTATACTCTAAACCAGTGTTTAGAAGCTTCAATGTTGCTCTGCTTCATGTGGAGACCAAGTAGTTACTAAAAAAGGTGGTTTCTGGCTTCTTTTTCATATGGTGGCAGTTCCTTTATGCTAATGAAACATTTAGAAGCATTATGGAAGATCAGAGTCAAAGTTGTTATCATCTTCCCATTTTTTACATCAAGAGTTTGTTTGAACAAACCAGTTTGTAGCTGTTAAATTTGTACACAGTTGTCTTCACACTTTGCTTTAAGTTAACTTCAATAATTTGATCTTTTGTCACTTGCCATAATGAGATACATATCTACTGAAAACCAAAATAGTTCTATAGACTCACTATTTCCTTCTTTGTCCAAGTAGCTAGATCAGTCATTCGCTTGAACAAGTTTTCATCTTTCCAATTATCTGCAATTTGTTAGGTATTATTGACATCAAATAATCAACACCATTGAATGAATTCTTCTTAGACCTCTTCCTGGTAGGAGAAATTCTCCTGGATGCTTTTTAAGACATCAACTTTTACAGCCTGAGCTGTGACAAGATTGAGCGGGTAGAAAGCCATGGCTTTGAGTTCCAGCCCTGATTGGAAGACAATGGTAGAGGCTTTTCAACTATGTCTAGCTAGCTAGACCAAATTGATGGTCTAAGCTTGTTTGATGTCACATTATAACCTGGGAAAGTAAGTTTATTTGCATGTTAATAATCCTTGAACCAGTGAGATTGGATTTCTATTCTTTCCCCTGTAAATACTAGAGTATAGAGTTATAAATCTTTAAGTTCCTTTAAAGAGGAGGTTATTTCTTATCTAAATTTTGTTTTTCATTCATCTTTGAGGAAGGTGCTCAATAAATATTTGACATACAACATATATAGGTATATGTATATATGTATATATGTGTGTATATGTATGTGTTTGTATGTATGAATGGTGTTATTGTTCAGTCATTTCAGTCTGTAAAGATAATTTTAGTGTTGTGACTTAAATCTAAATTTAAATGGTCGCCAAGGAAAATCCCAAATAAGAACATACCCAAGTCAGCTGGAAATTTTATGGTGATTTAATTGATAGTAGAGGAGATTAAGGAGAAGGAAGAAGGAAAAGGAGTAAGGTTTTCTCCAGCCTGGCTAGTATTGGGCGGGAAGATTAGAAGATCTAGAAAGTACTGTTTTGGAGTGTGAAGGAGGAAGAGTCAGCCTGAACTCCAAAAGGGGGCTCAGCCAAGATACCCGAACCTGAATTAGCTTGAGGGCAAACTCACCACCAAACCCAGACAAATAACTGCCACCACTCCAAGATGGTGGAACACCTAGCACACTGCCAGCCAGAGTCATCTCTCCAGGGAAAGAGGGTGAAGAGAGCCAGTGATGTGCCTTATATAGACGGTTTTATGTCCCTTTCCTATGTCTCATCTGTACCAATCATAGCTTAGCTTGACTTAGGACAGCCCAGGGGTCTGTCCGCTTTTTCTGGGTGTCTGTTGAAGGCCATTTTTCTCAGATACTTAATCCTTGAGTTTGGTGCGACCTTCCTAATCTTGTTAAACTAAGGAGGGTGGAGAAATGTAGAGTTCCCAAGACCTGATTCTGTTAGTCCAAGTATCTCTATTGTTATTGATCAGGAAATAGCTAACTCAGATCTTCTAAAGTACAATCTGATTAGGGTGGAATAGTTTTAAAATTCACAAGTCCTATCTGACTCATTGTGATCCCATTTGGAGTTTCCTTGGTAAAGATATTTGAGTGGTTTGCCATTTCCTTCTCTAGTTTACTTTTCAGGTGAAACTGAGGCAAACAGGATTAAGTGGCTTATCCATGGTCACATAGCTAGTAGGTATCTTGGGCTGGATTTGAACACACATCTTTCTGACTCCAGGTCTAGCACTCTTATCTCCTGTTCTACCCTAGCTGCTCTTATACACATACACATATACATATATTATCCATCTAGATGGAGAAATGTCTCAAGGCTGATAAAAGTTTGTGAATTTTAAAACTACTTCACCCTATTCAGACCTTACTTTAGAAGATTTGATTTAGCTATTTCCTGATTTTTGACAATGGAGATACTTGGTCTAACAGAATTGGGTCTTGGGAATTCTACATTGCTCCACCCTACTTAGTTTAACAATGTCAGGAATGTCTGCACCCATACTCAAGGATTAAGTATCTAAGAAGATGGCCTTCAACAGACATGTACAGAAACAGCTGACAGACCCCTGAGCTGTCCTAAGTCAAGCTAAGCCAACATTGGTACAGATGAGATGCAGGAAAGTGATGTAAAACTGTATATATAGGGCACGTGACTTCCTTTCTTTCTGTTCTTTCCCCTGAAAGGCGGCTCTGACTGGCAGCGTGCTAAGTGTTCCGACATCTTGGTGTGGGTTTTTTTATCTATTTGTCTGGGTTTTGGTGGTGAGTTTTCCCTTGAGCTAATTCAGGTTCAGGAATATTGACTAAGCCCTCTTGGAGTTCAGGTTGATTCCTTCCTCCTTTGCCCTCCAAAACCTTATCTTCCTAGAGCCTCTAATCTTCCCCCTGACTCAAGCCAGGCGGGAGAAATCAACACCCTTTCCTTCTCCCTTCTTCTTAATTTCTTTCCACTATATTAATTAAATCACCATAAATTTCCAGCTGACTTGGGTATTTTTTTTTATTTGGGATAGCCATGGCGACCAAATAATTAATATAGTTTAGGTCACAATGCTAAAATTATCCGTTACAAGTTAAAGAAGGGATTGTTTTTTTTCTGACTTGTAAACACTTAATTGTGGCAACAGAGATGTTATGATATACAAATGAGTTAAAGGAATCTAGAATCAAGACATTTCAGAGCAGAAAGGAACCTCACAGCACATTATTTAACCCATATTTGATTGAGAATCCTTTCTATACATTGTGCACTAAGGAGTTATGCTTTTTCCTCCTTGAAAACTTCAATTGAAAAGGGATCAATTATGTCCTAGTGCAAGTTGATGGCAGCTTTAATTATTAGAATTAAACAAACAAGTTTTTTGGCTTTTTGGGGAGAAGTCTTATTATGTTCCAGGCATTGTGTTAGGTGCTAGTTATATAAATACAAAAATGAGAAAGACATTTCCCTCACATTCTACTGTGAATAATATATTCATAGACCAACTGTTACCAATAAATAAATACAGGAGACATACAAAATAAATGCAGTCATTGGGGTGGAGCAATAATAATTAGAGGAATCAGAATAAGACCTCTTAATGGAGGTAGTACTTACACTGAGTTTTTATTTTTATAATTTTTTAATCTTTATTTTATTCTAATAACAAATTCACACATAAGTTTTCCAAAGTTCCATGATTCATGTTGTCTCCCTCCCCTTTTCCCTCCCCCTCCCAGAGTTGACAAGCAGTCATATGATAAATATATAAAAACATGTTTTCATCTGCATTTGTACTCCAACAGTTGTTTCTCCAGAGGTAGATAGCATTCTTTTTCATAAATCCCTCAGAATTGTCCTCGATTATTGTGTTGCGATTAGTAGCAAAGTCTATCACATTTGATCATCCCATAATATTTTAGTTACTGTGTATAATGTTCTCTTGATTGTGTTAAGCTGAATTTTTAAAGGAAACAATGTTCCCAGAGGCAAAATGGAGGAGGAAGAGAATTCCAGGTATGAGGACAATTTATGCAAATACTTGGAGAGAAAAGTTAGAATGACTCTACTGGGAATATTAAATAGGTTAATGTATGAGGTCAAGTATATATAAGTAGTCTGAAAAAGCTGATGAGAATCAGACATCAAATAGAAAAATTTGTATTTTATTTTAGAAAAAATGGGAGCCATTAAAGATTTTTTTGAGTAAATAGGAGTCTAAGAAAGAGAAGATGAGGGCATAGACTAGGTAGTTGTGGTATGAAGAGAGATAAAGGGATAGATTCAATTAATACCATGGGGGTAAAATTGACAAATTTGGCAACTGATTGGATATGGGGATTGAGTGAGTATGAAGAGATGATGATGACTCCTAGACTGTAAAAATGGATGACTAAAGAGAGAATTGCCCTAAACAGAAATAAGATGTGAGAAGGAGAAGTGGGCTTAAGTAGGAAAAGATAATTAATTTGATTTTGAATGTTTTGAGTTTGAGTGCTAGTAGAGATGTCCAGAAAGCAACTGGAAATAACGGACTAGAGCTCAGAAGAAAGAAGATGGCTAGATAAATAGAACTAGGAATAATCTGAGTAGGAATGAGGATTAAATCCATGGAAACTGATGAGATCACCGATAGAGAATAAAGAAAAAAGAAGAAAAGCCTCAACATATAGGGATGTTTATGGGGCCCGTACTTTGATGAGGCATTTTGGCCTCTCATTCGAATGAGAGAATACTGCGCCTGCAGTCAGGAAAAACTGAATTAAAGTGTGATCTCAGACACTTAATGTGTGACTCTGCACAAGTTATTTACCTTCTGTTTGCCTCAATTTCTTCAATACTTCAATTCTCTCAACTGTAAAATGGGGATATTAACAGTGGCACAGTGGGTAGAGTGCTGGGCCTGAAGTCAGGAAGATTCATTTTCCAAAGTTCAGATCTGGCCTCAGATACTTACTAGCTGGATGACTCTGCATAAATCACTTAACCCTCTTTGCTTCAGTTTCCTCATCTGTAAAATGAGCCAGAGAAGAAAATAGCAAATAATTCAGTATTTTTGCCAAGAAAACCCCAAATGGGTTGCAGTTAGCCCAACTGGACTGAAAATGACTGAACAACCACCACCATCCATTTAGCATTGTGCCTGACACAAAGGAGGTGCTACATAAATGCTTATTCCCTTTTCTTTTCCCGATCATACAAAGGAGAGATGGATGGAAAAAGATCTGTCACATAGGGAGTAAGGGAAGCATAACTAAGTTTTGTTTCAAAAACCCAGGGAAGAGAAGCCAGAAGTAGGGGCTGTTTAATAATGTCAAATGATGAGGCTCTTCAAGCTACTTAGTTCAACTTTCTCCTAAAGCAATAATGAAAGGCTTTAGTTTCTATTGCGTGATCATTGAATAATTTTGGATTGAATTCCTCTGGTGTTTCTATAAAGAATTGCCATGTAAGTGTGAGTGCCTAATAACTATGCAGTTTGATAACACTTCACTGTATTGGAAAATATGCTTTATTGTACCGAAAAAGTCTAGTTCAATTAGCCTGTCATCACTTTACTTTTAAATATATCTTTTATCCCTTTGGACTCTTTTCAAGACTTATTTGTGATTTTTCAGTTGTTATAACAAAACTAAATATACCTGTTTGGCTCTAAATTGCTTACTGAGAAAGAAAGAAATGATTACTCTTATTTTTTCCAGGTATTTTAATAGTTATTAACCATTTGATATTTCCTTTCTTTGTAATGGAGCTGTGCAATTGAGGCATATTCACCTTGCAAACTAGGTCAGGAATAGCCTATTAGCCAAAAAAATAAAAATGTTAAATAGCCCAAGTCTTAGTTTTTGTAGTTGTTGTTCAATCATTTTTCAGTTGTGCCTAACTCTTTGTGATCCCACTTGGGGTTACTTTGACAAAGATACTAGGGCAGCTTGCCATTTCTTTCTCCAGTTTATTTTACAGAGAAAGAAACTGAGACAAAGAGGGTTAAGTGACTTGCACAGGGTCACCTAGTTAGTGTCTCAGGCTACATTTGAACTTAAGAAGATGAGCCTCCCTGACTTTAGGGAAAGCACTCTATCTACTGCACCACCTAGCTGCCCTAGTCCAAATTTACTGGCCATGAAGTTTACTGATAAATGTTTTTTCAACAATACTACTTATCCTTATCTATAATACAGTTTAGGCTTCATTAAGAGAACCATAGTGTCAAAGAAGGAGATGATGCTCCCACTCTGCTCTGGTCAAAACATATCAGAAGTATTATGATTAATTCTGGGTGCCACATTTTAGGAAAGACTTTGAAAAACCAAAATGGTGAAAGGCCTCAAAATCATGCCACATGAGGAACCAGTTGAAGGAGTTAGGGATGTATAGTCCAGAGAAGACTTGAAGGTTTGGGAACATGATAGCTATCTTGAAGTATTTAAGAGGTTGTCACATGAAAAAGGGTTTAGGTTAATTTAACTTGGATGCAAAGGGTATAGAACAAGTAGCAATGAGTAGAAGTTTGAAAGACAGATTTAAGTTTGATGTAAGAGAAAATCTCTTAAGAACTACAGCTATCAAGGAATAATGAATTGTTTGATTTCTATATGAACTGGAAAGACTTCCATGAACTGATGTGGAGTGAAATGAGCAGAACCAGGAGAACATTGTACATAGTAACAGCAATATTGTGGAATGATCAAACATAATAGACTTTGTTACTAATATAATAGGAGTGCAATAATCCATGACAATCCTGAGGGATTTATGAGAAAGAATGCCTTCCACATCCAGAGAAAGAACTGTGGGAGTAGAAACACAGAAAGAAAACATTATGATTTATCACTTATTTGCATGGTTATAGGATTTGGGGTTTTGGTTTTTAAAAGATTACTTTATTATAAAAATGAATAATATGGAAATAGGTATCAAGTGATAACACATGTATAACCCAGTGGAATTGCTTGTCAGCTCTGGGAGTGGAGAGGGGAAAAGGGAGGGAGAGAAAATGAATCATGTAACCATAGAAAAAAATTTTTAAATAAATAAAATTTTTAAAAAAGAACTACAGCTACCCAAAAAAGAGAATGAGCTGTCTGCTGATGTCTTCAAGAGAATGCTGGATGTTGTAAAGAGCATTCTTGGTCAGGTATAGGTTGGATTAGAGGGCCCCTGAGGTTGCTTAAAACTCTGAGATTCTCTATCTCTGGGAGAAGCTAAAAAGGATGAGGGCTAAAAAAAGGTCATTGCATTTAATGAGAAATAAATTATTAATGACCTTGAAAAAACTTTCAGTAGTGACAGAAGCCAGATTAGAAGAGGTTGAAAAGTGAGTAGGAGAGGAGAAATTAGAGGATATGTACACTTTTTTCTAGTAATTTGGCTTTTTAAGGGAGAAGAGTAGTTTGAAAGGATAGCTCTGTCCAATGAAGGTATTCTAAAGATCAGGAGAGCTGGACATGTTTTTATGCAGTTGGGAATGAGCACTGAATGGGTAAAGAGAGGGAATAAGGGAACCATTGAAGGGGCAAATACTTGGAAGGGATGTAAAAGGATGAGATCAAGGGCATCAGTAGAAGGAGTTAACATAAAGGAAAAGACCATCTCATCCTCTCAAGGATCAAGGAGTGTAGTTTGTCTGAACAAGAGTGCATGAAAGGAAGTAATTTATAATGGCATTAGAAGAACAGGTTGTGAAGAACTTTAAATGACAGAGGAGATTGTATTTGATTCTAAAGATAGCAGGAAGTTATAAGAGTTTATTGAGCAGAGAATTGCTGTGGGTAGACTTATGTTTTTGGAAATACCACTTTGGCCTGGAGGATGAGTTGTAGAGAGATGAGACTTCAGCCAGCAAGATGAATTAGGAGACTCTTATGATAGTCCAGACAAAGGATGATGAGTGTCTGAACTAGAACAGTGGCTTACATTTACATATAATTTCTTGGTTTACACAATGCTTTCAGTTTATTATCATATTTGATAATAACTCTTTCAATAACCTTGTGAGGAACGGTGCAAGTATTATTATTCCCATTTTGCAAGTGAGAAAACTGATGTGCAGAGGTGTGATACTTATTTGTTTAAGATATGGCAGCTAGGTGGTGAAGTGGATAGAGGTGGAATCAAGAAGACCTGAGTTCAAATCGCCTTGGACACTTAGTAGCTATGCAAACCCTAGGCAAGTTTGCCTCAGTTTCCTTATCTACAAAATGAACCAGAGTCAGAAATGACAAGCCACTCCAGAGTTTTTGACATCTAGTATTGTCAAGATAAACCCAAATGCAGCTACAAAAAGTCAGATATGACTGAAACAACTGAACAACAAATTTAGAATATTTAGAATGTGACTGAACCAGAATTAAGGTCAGGTATTCTGACTATAAATTGGTTCTTTCTACCATGCTACCTGACATGGCAGAATTCAACTAACTATCCTAATTTCCTTCTGGTGGTTTGAGAACTCCAACTCCAACTAGGTCTTTTAAGTTCATGTTCAATACCTTTTCTATTATATTAGACTGCCTGTTGGATTGGAACTACAAAGAAGATAGATTACAACCATGGGATTAACTTGCTCATGAACTAACGTGGGATGGAATAGATGCCACATTCTAGAATATGGGTGATCCTGGGGAAGACCTACCATTTAGGCAGAATTCACTAGCAATTTATGGTACTAGATGCCTTGTGCTTCTAGGTACAATAGATACTGCTAAAATAGAAGCTGGCTGGTTCTACTTATAGGCTAACACTACCATTAGGTTATGGAAAGCCCTGAATTTGGTTTGTAAAGTAGGTCCTTATAGATCTCCATGGGAGGAGATGTAGCCTTTTACCCACACTCCTTGGGAGTGCAGATATCTGTTCTACATCATGGGGATTAGGGGCACAATACCTCTGTGATCTAGAAAATCAGTGTAAAATTTTTGCCTCTCCCTTGTGGTATCAGAGAAGAAGTATGGTTTTTTTCTTTTTCTTTTATGCGATTTTACAGTACCTTGTTATAAAACTGGGTTAATTTGGTCATAGACTATATAGTTCCTAAACTTTCTGTGTTGTTTGCTGGCCTTTGTATATCCTCTACAGCTCTTGAAAAAATTCTCAAAAATTCCCATTTAATTTCTAATGCCAACCTGTGATATGTCAAAACATTGATGGGTAAAGTTGCAATGTGGAAAGGATACTTGTACTTGTAAGTGGGTTTCTTATGTGACAAAGAGAATTATTGTTATTTGTATGTGATGAGCTGTTCAAAGAAGTCTGCTATGTAGAAAAACATTAATCATGTTTTTGGACATTTACCACCAGGTAATTTATTCCTTGAATTCCAAGAGGAGATGGAGAACACCTATAAGGTCTACTGTGCTTGCTACAATCAGGCTTTGGCCCTGGTGGAGACATATAGGAAGGTACCCAAGCTACAGAAGGTGATTCATGATGTCATCACTGCACTGGTGTAAGTTGAAGTACCAGGGAGGACTGGGTAACTTAACTGAAGTAGGAAGAAGCTAGAAGCAGATTTTTAAATTTTATATCATCTATTAAGACCCCCCTCAAGAGAACTGGTTGTTCAAATGTCTTCCAACATGGTCATATTATAAATCAAGGACAATGTCCAGTTCTAGGTATCACATTTTGAAAGGGAAATTGACAAATTGGAGCATTAAAGAATTAGAGATTTTTAATGTGGAGAAGAGAAAACTTATGGGCAATAGGGTCAAATATTAAAAGGCTGTCATAGAAAAAAGGAATTATACTTGTTCTATTTGATCCCAGAGGAAGTAACCTGGTAGAAGTTAATGGAAATTAGTTTGGGCTCTAAAAATGGTCTGAGTTGTCTTGGCAATGGAAGGAGTTGCTATGTTTCTGCAAATGTTCAAACAGAGGTTGGTTGACTTCCTATTGGAGATTTTGTAAAAGAGATGCCTGAGTTGGTAGGGAGGGAAAGGAAGAAATGACCTCTAAACCCCTTTCTTGCTCTGAGATTCTATAATGCAATCCATTGCTACAATCTTTGGGGAATTCGTGATTACTACTTGGTCAGAAGCATATATGGATAGAGCTGTGAAAAGTTTAAAATTACAGTCACATCTGCTATTACACAACATATGAATTCCTAAAAATCATCATGCTATGCAAGATCTCACAATAAAAACCACAAGACTTATGGGTAAAATCATGTTAAGAGCACAACACTTAAAAACTTCATCAGTGATGCAATTAAAAAAAAAAGATGTGAATCTAATCAAAACAGTAGCATACTTTTATACATGTTAAATGGTTTAAAATACATAAATAATACAATAAATATTGGCATATGTGATCTCAGGCTTATCTGCTCATCTTGTGCTCCAGTTCCTACTTGGGCTGGCAAAGACTTCTGAAAGCTGGGCAGGCCTCAACTCTGGACTGGCATTCTTCCAGCCATAGCTCCTATGGCATTAGAAGATATATAATAAATATGGCAATTTACTTTTTGAAAAAGATTCAGTTTGCTTGTGAAGTGGGCCTTGGAAGGATTGCAGCTATTGAATTATTGTGAAATGAGACAATTGTGTTCTCTTGCTGTCTCTCAAGAATAAAACTGCAAAATTTGTGTTATCCTCAAACACAAGATTTGGGTTTTATTTGGGATTTATACTCAAATCATTCCCCAATATACCAATTGCTTTGGAAAAAATTAATTTTTTTCCAAACAAGTATTATAGCAGAACTGACCAATATATTTTATTTATATTATATGTGCATTTATATATATTATATTATATTATATTGTATGCATGTGTGGTTTTTTTGAACCTGTGATGTCATTGTTGTGATTGTATACTGGAAACTACCAGTAAACAAATTTTCCCTACCATTTGGGATTATCAGCTTATATTTAACTTAGGGTCTTAGAGCTCAGTGGAACATGAAAATTTTAAATAATTTGTTTATGGTCACACAGCTAGTATGTACACAGACAGGGCTTGAACCTCTCTTTCTGTCTCCAAAGCTGACCTTCTATCCCCTTTATCTTCTTTATCTTCTTAAGGCATTCTATAGAGAATCTGCATTCATTCTGGGGCAGATGATAATTAAGACCAAAAAGGGAATAAAGTATTATTCTCTGGCCAACCCATTGTGAGTGGTGACGATGACAACAATCTCCACAAAATAGTTTGAGCCTGTCTTCCTAACATGGATGATCATGCCCAGAAAGTTTCCAGATTGCTAGTTGACTCTACTTTCCTTTGGCACAGTAAGCCAAAACCACATTTGATTTTTGCTTTTAATTGAAGATCAGCTGCTGTTGTCATTTAACTATTATCCACTTTAGATTTCACTGTCCCATCTGTTCTGTAGCTTTCTACAAATCAAGAATGTTAACAGTCACTCACATTTATACAGTGCTTCAGTGTAGAAATCACATTCTGTTCCCCTCAACAGCCCTGGAAAGGAGTATAAAATGATTTATGAAAAGGATCCCTAGGAGTAAAAGTCCAAATCCACTAGTCCTGCTGATTCTCACTATGCTCTAGCTGTAGGCTAATCTCTCTCTCTCTCTCTCTCTCTCTCTCTCTCTCTCTCTCTCTCTCTCTCTCTCTCTCTCTCTCTCTCTCTCTCCTGTCCTCCTTTCCCTTTCCCTTCCCTGTCCCTTATTCTCTCTTCTCCATTCCCTCTCACCCTCCCCTCTCTTCTACTTCCTTTTCTCTTTCCTCTCTCTTCTCTCCCTCTTTCCCATTCTGCCCACCTCTTTATCTCTCTCCAGAAAAAAAAAATAAAAAGGCTTTGTCTTTAAGAAGAAATGCCAATGGAAAGCATTCCATCAGACTAAGGAGGTTCTGTCTCAGTTATCTAGTAGACAGAGTCATTTGTGCTATTTTCAGAACTGCCTCACCCTTTTGTAATATTGAAGGATTGTTTACTGAAAAGACCAGGCCCTGTTTTGCCAAGCTGAAAAGCAAACCTTTAGTCAGCATTTTCTGACCAATCTCTGTTTTCTGTTCCTATGTGGGAGGCTATGCAGCAATCCATGGTGGTGAAGTTTGAGTCTAAGCTAAGGATTCTCCTAATCCTTTTCCCTTGGTTATTGAATCTTCCTTATAGAACACATGAATCATGAATTTTAAGTTTTTTTTCTTTTTTGAAATGTATTTAATTAATTAATTATTTAGGATCTTTTCCCATGGTTCCATGATTCATGTTCTTTCCCTCTCCTCCTCCTTCCCCACTCTTGCAGCCAACGAGCAAATGAATTTTAAGTTTTAATGCCACCAAATGCTCAGAGTCAACTCAGAAGCTGCAGGGGTAAAGATACATGAAATTAAGTTTGAACTTTTCAGTTCAATATCTATAAATCCTAGATTTATAGAACTTTTGGGGTTGGATGGAGCCTTAAAGATGATCAAATCCATCCATTATATAGTCTATATATTGTTATATAATCCGAAAGATTGTCTGGTCCATCATTATATGAATGCAGAAATGGAGGCTCATGGAGAGGAGGTGACTTGGCTAGTGTCACATAGTAAATTAGTAGCAGAAACAGAACCCATATCTCCCAACTCCCAATGGCCTCTTTTTCTACTAGATCCCACTGCCTCCTGCTATCCCTGAGCTGTTTCAGTGATGCCTAGAAGCCATATTCCTCCACTGGAGAGAATTTGAGGTTCCTCCTTGGGGGAAGGAAGTCATTTATGTCATAGAGTTTTTGGAGGCTATCAATTTTCCAACTATTTGACTTAGTTCATCAAATACTTAGTCCCTAGTTTGTGCAGGGCACTGTTTGTTAGGCATTGGGAAAAAGGAACATGAGAAGGGAAGGAAAGAGACTAAGTGCCCAGTATATGCCAGGTACCACTCCAAGTACTTTATAAATATTATCTGATTTGATCCTTACAACAACACTGGGAGTGTCATTATTATCCTCATTTTCCTATTGAGGAAACTAAAGCAGACATAGACTAAATGACAACCTAGGATCACACAACTAGTAAGTAACTGAGTTCAGATTTAAACTATATCTAAACTATTTAAACTCTATCCACTGTGTTACATAGCTTCCCTTAGCCTTTCTGTTAAAAGAACATTGAGGGGGCAGCTGGGTAGCTCAGTGGATTGAGAGTCAGGCCTAGAGATGGGAGGTCCTAGGTTCAAATCTGGCCTCAGACACTTCCTGGGCAAGTCACTTAACCCCCATTGCTTAGCCCTTACCACTCTTCTGCCTTGGAGCCAATACACACTATTGACTTCAAGATGGAAGGTAAGGGTTTAAAAAAAAAAAGAACCTTGAGAAATATTCGAATCCTCAATTTCAGATCCAGAAATCAAACATTCTCTCTGTTAGGCCATATGCTTCAATATTTCATGACCTCCCCTCCACCCTTCCCCAGTATATATGGATAATTTAATCAACTTTCTTGGTGGTTCTCTTGATTAGGAAACGTTAGATAAATCCAAGTTTATGATTCACATTCCCATATTAGGAAGCGTTAGATAAATCCAAGTTTATGATTCACATTCCCATATTAGGAAACGTTAGGTAAATCCAAGTTTATGATTCACATTCCCATAGCCTTGGGACTCTAAGGCTAGATAAGTAGATTTTGGAGTCATTTGTACTGAGACGGTCCTTAAAAATCATGGTAGCGGCTGAGAGGGAAAAGGGAGACTCGTGATTGGGAGTTAAAAACATGGATGTTGGCCTCCCAAAGGAAGCTTTAAAGGGTTGGTAAGACAGTAGAAGAAGAGAGAAGGATCATAAAAATTGAAGGAGAAAGTATCCAGGAGGACAGAGTGGTCCAGAAGAAGAGGGAACGAGAAAAGGCCATTGGAGTTAGCAGTTAGCAGAGTATCGGTAACTTTGGTGAGATTCCTGGTAACCACGAAGAGCATCATTCTTTGATCATAAGACAAGAGTGTTAAAGTGGGAAGCTAGATCGCACTCCGGAGGAGGAGGAGAGGAAATGACTGTAGGCATTGTAGGAATGTGGCTGTGAATGGGAGGACAGAGGAAGAGGAACTGAGCTTGGCAAGGAGAAGGACCACCTGTTTATCCCTGACTAACTCAAAGGAGGGAAAGATGGTGACTCAGAGCGGTTTTGAGGTGCAGGGCAGGAAGCACACTGAACAGATGGCCTCTGTTTTCTCAGTGAAGTAGGAGGTGAAGTTGTCTGCTAACAGAGAGGAGGCAGGAGCGCTGGGAGACTTGAGGAAGAAGAGACATTTCAGAACAGCCGCTATGGGAAATAGGAGGAAGAATCAAAAAAGGAAGGATAAACATATTGCCGTGTAGCGCTGAGGGCCCAGGCCTTTCATTGTATGATGTTCTTCGATGGCCTCACACAGCATATGGTAGGAGTATGGAAGGCAGATGGCGGAGTACCCAGGTGTATGCTGCAGCCAGCATGAACCCGCTCTCCAGAGCTCATTTTTAAAATGTAAACATTTTCACATTGGAAATAGGCAAACATTACAAGTTGGGCTTGATTTATTGTTTTGTTGTCTGTTGATTTAATAATGAGATGGAGGAAAATTTTAAAGGGTATGTGTGTATACATTTTTAAAAAGGTTTATAACCCTCACCTTCCATCAACACTAAGTATTGGTAGTATTGGTTCCAAGGCAGAAGAGTGGTAAGGACTAGGCAGTTGGGATTAAGTGACTCATCCTAGTCACACAGCTCAGAAGTATCTGGGGTCATATTTGAACCCAGGACCTCCTGCGTCTAGGTCTGGCTCTCTCTCCATTGAGCCACTTAGCTGCATTTTTTAAAAATTTAATTTAAATTCAAGAGCCCATTTACCATGCACAACACAAACACTTTTGGCTAGGTAGTAGAGGAACCCAGGATTGGGGTTTGGCAAATTCTGATCCACCAGTTTTCCTCTTATCACCTCCCCACTGAATGTTAGGGCTAAAAATGGCCTTAGCAATCATTTAGTCCATGGGTCCTTAACCTGGGATCTGTGAACCTGTTTTTTAAATATTTTGATAGGTATATTTCAATACCAGTGGTTTCCTTTGTAATCTTATATGTTTTATCTAATGCATTTATTTTTTTTCAATTTATTTTTTAAACTCTTACCTTCCAACTTGGAATCACTACTGTGTATTGGCTCCAAGGCAGAAGAGTGGTAAGGGCTAGGCAATGGGGGTCAAGTGACTTGCCCAGGATCACACACCTGGGAAGTATCTGAGGCCAGATGAATTTAAAAACATTGTTAGGGGGAAGCTTGGTGGCTCAGTGGCTTGAGAGCCAGGTCCAGAGATGGGAGGTTCTGGGTTCAAATCTAGCCTCAGACACTTCCTAGCTGTGTGACCTTGGGCAAGTCACTTAACCCCCCTTGACTAGTCCTTACCACTCTTCTGCCTTAGAATCAACACATAGTATTGATTCTAAGACAGAAGGTAAAGAGTTTTTCTAAAAAAGCAAACAAACATTGTTAGCTTTTACCAGTCTATCAAAGGGGTCATGACCCAAAAAAACTTTTAAGAACTCTTTATGGGGGGCAGTTAGATGACTCAGAAGATTGAGAGTCAGATACAGAGATGAAAAGTCCTGGGTTTAAATCTCACCTCAGATACTTGCTAGCTGTGTGATCCTGGGCAAGTCACTTAACCCCCTTGTCTAGCTCAACCCTTACCCTTCTTCTATGTAATATTGATTCTAAGACTGAAGGTAAGAGTTTAAAGTCATAAAACTCCTTATATAGTTAACGCTCCTCATTTTACAAGTAAAAAGAATGAGGTCCAGAAGAAATGCCTTGCCCAGAATTACTTAGTGAGTTGGGGCTAAAACACAGGTCTCCAGTCCCTAGTCCCAATTCTCTTTCCAGTACACGTCTACCTAACTAATTTGTCCCTTGTTCCTTTAGGCCACAGGCTTGCGCTTCAGGCCTCAGTTTCTTGCTGGTGATGCCTGTGCAGCGGGTGACCAGATACCCACTCCTCCTGCAGAAGATCCTAGAGAACACGCCTCCTGATGACGAGGCCTATGAGGCCTTGCAGAGGGCCACCAGAGCCATGCAAGAAGTTAATTCCAACATCAACGAGTATAAGAGGCAGAAGGAAATTGGTAAGAATATTGGCAAGTTGGTCAAGGCCCTCAAACTTCCAGATTATTTGGGTTCTGGCAGAGGAAAAATGCATGTTGATCTACTCCATAAAAGCCTGAATTTAAAGGTGACGTGACTGAGCAAAGACAGAAAGTTTCCCAAGCACAGAGAAGGCCGATATTAACAACAATAACAATAATGACGGTGCTTTAAGGCTTACCAAGCACTTTCCTCATCACCACCCTATGAGGGATATAGAAAGATATTATTATTCTGATTTCACAGATGAAGAAACAGACTCCGAGGAGTTGGATGGCCAAGGCCATATGCCAATTGGAGTAGGGACTCAAACCCCCAGGGCTTCTCACCCCACAACTGCCCAAGAACAGTCTAGTTCTCAATCGGAAGCCCCATCACTCTCTTATGGGAAGGAACCTCGCGTCTTTGCTTTTCTTATCTTTATGGCCCCTGGGCTTCACCTTCCTTGTTTCCCTTACTATTATGTTCTGTTCCATAGCAGTGACCCCACACTGGCCCTAGACCAAAGTTCTTAGGGAAAGGCTTGTTCTCCCACGTATTCCTCACCCCCTGCTCTGCTCCTTACTCCCCCACAGCCACAAAATACAACAAGCTGGAGCATCTGACAGTCAGGGAGAGGTTGGCCCGGATTAATACTCACTCTATCTCCAAGAAGACCCTGCGCCTAAGTCAGTTGTTCAAGCAAGAAGCTGGGATTGTGACCAGGGTGAGAGTCCTTTGTTACTTGTGTCTCCTGGTACCTTGCTGTCCTGGTCCCAACAAGTGGGAGGTTCTTCTGGAAGACTCTGGATGTCCAGGACTAAGAATATTTTTTATCTGGGGCAAAAACATTTGTGGGAGAGCATAGAGGACAGCTGGGGTGGGAATGATGGGTGCAGACAATAGTTCAGCTGGTAATGGAGGGACAGCACATCCCTCCTCCTGCCCTCCTTCCTCATCCTCTGTTCTAAAACCCAGCCTTTATCTGGGCGCATACCTTTCCCTACACACTTCCATGGGTGTCAATGCCAGCAGGAGGATATTGTTCTTTGGACCAACGGAGGAGAAACATTCCCTCCTGAGAAGCACTACTCTTCAGATACTGGCACCAGTAACAAAGGTCAGGCCACAACATCCTAATTACAGCTCTGCAAGTAGGAGATTCAGAGGTTGTGCGTATGTCATTTGTCCTACATGTAATTGCCATAATTCATTTTTCTATATAGCATGTCTATATTTACAAAACATTTTGCTCATAAATGTACTGTACATTAGGTAGTACAAGTATTGATTCTTTCTATTTTGTAGGTGAGGAAACTGAGGCACAGACTGATAACGTGAACCCAAAGTCAAATACCTATGAGTGTGGATCTAGAGTTTGAACCTGGGTCTCCTGTTTCCAAGATCAGTGTTAGCCTCATGATATCACATTGCTTCTTACCTTAAGAAGCCCAGCTGCACCTCCTGTAGACTGGAGAATATAGATTTCAATTGTTCTGATCTCTCTTGTTATTCTACAGGTGTGAAAAATATTTCAATTCCAGGACATAGAACAATGTGGCTAGCAATATCAATTCAATATGCATTTGTTAGTTGCTTGCTATGTGCAAGACCCAGTGCTAAGTGCTAGGTCTACAAAATAAAAACTTGAATTATCCCTGATTAGGAGTTTACATTTTTACTAGGAGAAAAGAAGGAAAAGGATGTTGCAACAGGGAAATTGAGGGTATCTTTTGACTACTGGTACATAGCAGGATTAGAGAACAAGTTGTATAAAGTTTGGAGAAGTCACAATTCTACATAAATCCACTTGAGTCTTGGAAATTAAAGAGTAATCTAGTTGTAACTTAGTGGGCATTAACCTTAATAAAGACTCTTAAATTTAGATTTTTCCTCCTAAGCTGTAAGAGACAGATACTGTCAGGATATGGTCCTTCCAAAAGGAAAGCATCAGCAGAAATAATCCAGAGCCTTCAAAATGTGGCTTCTCTGGCAGAGACTGCATCACTGCCACTACCCACTCCCATGCTGCCACCGTGAACCTTCACTTCAGTCCTCATGACTCTGCCTCTGATGCACTGACCCTGATTTCAATCTGTGGACTTTAGACTTGGATCCTTGACTTTGATGACTTGAAGTCTTTCTCTTCTCTTAGAGTTTGTCTCTGAGTTTACTTTCAGGCCATATCAAATCTATTCACATAAACATCTGGGAATCTGTTCCTCAAAGTTGAGGCCCTCTTGTCCCCCAAAGCTCTCAAATTCTAGGTTCCCTAGAGCAGCATTGGTGAAGGTTTTCATGTTCTTGTGTCCAAACTACAACTTCAAGCTGCCTATGAGCCCCACCACATTACCCCAGAGAGTGGAGGGAGGAAGTGCTCACTTTGGGTGGCTGGGCAGAGGGATGAGGCATATAAAAATCTCCTCGGGTGGAAAGAGGGGGAATGGAGCAGCTCCCCCATGCCAGCTGGGCACATGTGCCAATACTTCGCCAATGGTGCCCTAGGTTAAGATCAGCAAGACTCGTACCATTTCATCTCTGCAGACAATGTCAAGTCCCTTTTGTCTCTACATAGATGCATTGGTCTTATGAGAATACTTGCTACACAGTCATTGGGTTTGTATCAGAAAACACCTATTATTCTCCAGCATTTTGAGCTAATTCCAGCAAATTCCTGAGCAAAGGGGAAAATATTTGGGAAAGGTTGTATTTTCATTCCTAGTAAAAATGAAGATTGTTAATCTGTCGTGCCTTCTTTTAGAAACTGTGTCCTAATGCTTCCTTGTGAACATTTATGGCCAATGGTTGAATGGTTTAACTGTTTTCATGAGCTCATTAAATGACTGACAGTACTAAATTTGGTTTGTAAAATAGGTTTCCTCTCTGGCTTCTCCACTTAAAAGTTTTCATTGTTGCCTACTGAGTAAAATCAAACTCAGCCAAGCATTTAAGCACCTCCATAATATAAGACCACCTTTCTATTTTTTTACTTTTTCTCATACTCTTGGTTAAACTTTACACATTCAATAAACTGTAGCCAAGGTGGGTTAGTTACTGCCCCTTCTCTATGTCATAGGTTCTCATTACTACATATTTTTACTTACATCCAGCTATTGAAATTCTATATATCCTTTAAGGTCCAACTCAGATCTCCATCCCTCCATAAAGCCTTCCCTGACCCCTGGAGTCTGATAATAATTGCTCTTTCTTTAGCTCTGCTCTAATGAACTTATTGTATAGTCTTTGAAAGTTCATGAGGGCAAGGACTGTGGCTTTTCCAAACTTTGTACTTCTTTCTAACATAATATTCTGCACATTTGTTTTTCAGTCATTTAGTTGCAGTTCTGCCCAACTTTTTATGACCCTGTTGACCATACCATCCATGATGGTATGGCAAGGATACTGAAATGGCTTTTCATTTCCTTCCCTTTTTTTTTAAACCTTTACCTTCTGTCTTAGAAACAATACTAAGTACTGGTTTCAAGGCAGAAGATTGGGATGGGTTAGACAATTGGAATTAAGTGACCTGCCCAGGATCATACAGCCAGGAAGTGTCTGAGGCCAGATTTGAATAGAGTTTTAGAATTGGAGTCATGAAAACTTGGATTCTAATCCTACCTCTGGTATTGACTAGCTATGGATCATAGGTGAGTTACTCAACCTCTCTGTGAAGCTAATACATACATAGTTCCTATCTCCCCAGATTACTGTAAAGCTCAGATGAAGTAATGTATGCAAAATCTCTAAGCATTATATGGCCATCAGATATCATCAAGGTTATTTTTGAAATCTCATTTTCATTGATTGGATTTTAGACTGAAGACAGGGAGTTTGATGATTTGGAAGAGAAGTTCCACTGGGTGGCTTTATGTGTGAATGAGCTGAAGAGCAATGTGGCAGCTTACTTGGATCATTTGGAGGTAAGTGCTCTGTATGCCCAATGAGATCCCACCAGCCTCATGCATTAGTGTAATTCAGAAAGCTCACAGGTAGGGCCAATGATGGAAAGTGAATACGAGGAACTGCACAGTGCTTTCAGTGTCAGGAGCTCTCAGGCTGAGGTGGGTATCAAGAGCAACAAAAAAGTTGGGTGCTGTTTCTTAAGTTATGTTAGGGATAAGAGGAGCACCCAGACTGGAGCAGGACTCCCAATCAAGGTTGGGGGAATAATCACAGAACACAGAAAGAAGAAAATTACTTAATTCTCATTTTCTCTGCTGAGAAGAAAGATCTTTTGACTTAATTGGGGCAGAATAAAAAAAAAAAATCCTTAGGGGGCAGCTGGATAGCTCAGTGGCTTGAGAGCCAGGCCCAGAGATGGGAGGTTTGGGGTTCAAATCTGGATTCAGACACTTCCTCACTGTTTGATCACTCGACCCCCATTGCCTAGCCCTTATGACTCTTCTGCCTTGGAACCAATACACAGTACTGATTCTAAGACTGAAGCTAAGAGTTTACAAAAAATAGGAATTGAAACTAAAGACAAATGAGATGTTAAGAGAGGAACTATTTAGCTTCTAGAGTTCAAGTCACTTGGCCCTGCTTCTGGTATAGGTTGAACTAGTTGGACTCAGAAGTCCTTTTCTGGACTCTCACACTGATATGTTCTGTTCAGGTACTTTTGTTGTTGTTCAACCATTTTGGTCATGTCTAGCTCTTCCTGACCCTATTTGGAGTTTTCTTGGCAAAGATACTAAAGTGGTTTGTCACCTCCTTCTCCAGCTCATTTTATAGATGAGGAAACTGAGGTAAATAGGGTTAAGTGACTTGCCCAGGGTCACCTGGAGAGTAATTATCTGAGACTAGATTTGAACTCAAGAAGATGAGTCTTTCTGACTCCAGACCTGGAACTCTATCCACTATGCCACCTAGCCACCCTGTTCAAGTGCATGTTGAACTAGTTGAACTTGGAGTTCCTTACCAAATCATAGCCTCAGCAATGTAAAATACCACTCTTAAGAATGACCATCAGAAAAAAAAAATGATCATCAGTCACCAAATGTTTGAGCAAACTAGTACCCCTTAAACAAATACCATGGGGTCCCGGGCTCAACTTCTTTTTTTTTTTTGAGTACCTACATCTTTTATTTTTAATTTTATTTAAAAAAAGTTTTTTGCTATATACTTAGAAACTACCACCACCACCACCAACAACAAAAAAAATTAACTACAAATGCATTAAAAAATCATGGGGAAAACCATAAACTCTACACTGTTTATAATTTATTTGAAATATATAAACTATATAAGTATGTTAATATAAGCATCTTCTGCATTTGAGTTCCCTTTGGCTGGACCCAACTTCTGAAGTCATTTTAGAACCCCTGGGCCTGTCTGAGTTGGTGAGCAGATTCAGACTGGTCAGACTCAGAGAATTCACTCTGGTTAATAGCTGTCCTTGAGGAATTCTGTTGGAGCCCTGACCAGAATCACATGTCTATCTTTCTCCCTCTCCATTTTCTATTGTTTTCCTCTTTAACCTTTGTCCCCAGTGCTGACATATTCCAGATGACATTTGGATTTGTTAGGGGAGGATGCCCATGGTCCTTTCCTAGCTTGTGTCTGTGGATTCTCATTACCTTGATGCTTCTGTCTGTCCCTTACTCTGGACCAGACTTTCCTCAGGATCAAACCATATGAATGTGACCTGGAGATGGAAGGTGGAGCTGTGCAACAGTACTGCTGCTTCACAAGAGACCTGCACCTACTGGTCTTCTTGGAATTTGTAAGTTCCCTTGCTTCTTTTTCAGGGAGATGGTGGAGTCCATGGAACAGGAGTACTTACAGTGTGAAGTTCAGGCTTAGAGTGAGCTTGCAGGGCAGAGAGATTTCTGAGGCATTAAAGACAAAAGATGAGGGGCAGGTAGGTGACAGTGGATTAAGAACCAGGCTTGGAGATGGGAGATCCTGGGTTCAAATCAGGCCTCAGGCACTTCCTAGCAGGGTGATCCTAGGCAAGTCACTTAACCCCCATTGCCAAGCCCTTACAACTCTTCCGACTTGGAACCAATATGCAGTATTGATTCTAAGATGGAAGGTAAAGATTTTTTAAAAATAGATAAAGTTGCAAAATAAATAATCTGGAATACATCAAATTAAAAAGTTTTTGTACAAACAAAACCAATGTAACCAAAATCAGAAGGGTAGCAACAAATTGGGAAACAATCTTCATAAAAACCTCTGACAAAGGTTTAATTACTCACATTTACAAAGAACTAAATCAATTGTACAAAAAATCAAGTCATTCTGCAATTGACAAATGGGCAAAGGACACGAACAGGCAGTTCTCAGCCAAAGAAATCAAAACTATTAATAAGCACATGAAAAAGTGCTCTACATCTCTTATAATCAGAGAGATGCAAATCAAAACAACTCTGAGGTATCACCTCACACCTAGCAGATTGGCTAACATGACAGCTATGGAAAGTAATGAATGCTGGAGGGGATGTGGCAAAGTGGGGACATTAATTCATTGCTGGTGGAGTTGTGAATTGATCCAGCCATTCTGGAGGGCAATTTGGAACTATGCCCAAAGGGTGATAAAAGACTGTCTGCCCTTTGATCCAGCCATAGCACTGCTGGGTTTGTACCCCAAAGAGATAATAAGGAAAAAGACTTGTATAAGAATATTCATAGCTGCACTCTTTGTGGTGGCCAAAAATTGGAAAACGAGGGGATGACCATCAATTGGGAAATGGCTGAACAAATTGTGGTATATGTTGGTGATGGAATACTATTGTGCTAAAAGGAATAATAAAGTAGAGGAATTCCATGGAGACTGGAACAACCTCCAGGAAGTAATGCAGAGCGAGAGGAGCAGAACCAGGAGAACATTGTACACAGAGACAAACACACTGTGGTATAATCGAACGTAATGGACTTCTCCATTAGTGGCAGTGTAATGTCCCTGAACAATCTGCAGGGATCTAGGAGAAAAAACACTATCCATAAGCAGAGGACAAACTGAGGGAGTAGAAACACCGAGGAAAAGCAACTGCCTGACTACAATGGCTGAGGGGACATGACAGAGGAGAGACTCTAAACGAACACTCTAATGCAAATACTAACAACATGACAATGGGTTCGAATCAAGAACACATGTGATACCCAGTGGAATCACACGTCAGCTACGGGGGGTGGGAGGGAGGAAAAGAAAATGATCTTTGTCTTTAATGAATAATGCATGGAAATTATCAAATAAAATACTATAAAATTTAAAAAAAGACATAAAAAAATAGACAAAGTTGCAAAATAAATAATCTGGAATACATCAAATTAAAAAGTTTTTGTACAAACAAAACCAATGTAACCAAAATCAGAAGGGTAGCAACAAATTGGGAAACAATCTTCATAAAAACCTCTGACAAAGGTTTAATTACTCACATTTACAAAGAACTAAATCAATTGTACAAAAAATCAAGTCATTCTGCAATTGACAAATGGGCAAAGGACACGAACAGGCAGTTCTCAGCCAAAGAAATCAAAACTATTAATAAGCACATGAAAAAGTGCTCTACATCTCTTATAATCACAGAGATGCAAATCAAAACAACTCTGAGGTATCACCTCACACCTAGCAGATTGGCTAACATGACAGCTATGGAAAGTAATGAATGCTGGAGGGGATGTGGCAAAGTGGGGACATTAATTCATTGCTGGTGGAGTTGTGAATTGATCCAGCCATTCTGGAGAGCAATTTGGAACTATGCCCAAAGGGTGATAAGGGACTGACTGCCCTTTGATCCAGCCATAGCACTGCTGGGTTTGTACCCCAAAGAGATAATAAGGAAAAAGACTTGTACAAGAATATTCATAGCTGCGCTCTTTGTGGTGGCCAAAAATTGGAAAACGAGGGGGTGCCCATCAATTGGGAAATGGCTGAACAAACTGTGGTATATGTTGGTGATGGAATACTATTGTGCTAAAAGGAATAATAAAGTAGAGGAATTCCATGGAGACTGGAACAACCTCCAGGAAGTGATGCAGAGCGAAAGGAGCAGAACCAGGAAAACATTGTACACAGAGACTGATACACTGTGGTACAATCGAAGGTGATGGACTTCTCCATTAGTGTCAATGCAATGTCCCTGAACAATCTGCAGGGATCTAAAAAATACTATCCACAAGCAGAGGATAAACTGTGGGAGTAAAAACACCGATGAAAAGCAACTGCTTGACTACAGGGGTTGAGGGAATATGACTGAGGAGAGACTCTAAATGAACACTCTAATGCAAATACCAACAACAGGGAAATGGGTTTGAGTCAAGAACACATGCGATAACCAGTGGAATCCTGCGTCAGCTATGGGAGAGGGAAAGGTGGTGGGAGGGGGGGAGGGGAGGAAAAGAAAATGATCTTTGTTTCCAGTGAATAATGTTTGGAAATGACCAAATAAAATAATGTTTAAATTAAAAAAAAAGAATAACGGAAAAAAAATAGACAAAGTATGGGAGGAGAGGAAGGAGTATAGCCCTTCCTTGTCTTCCTTGATCTTGGTCCTTTTCTTTTGGACTTGAAACAAAGCACTATTTGCCCCCTGGTGATATATATATATATATCTTTCATATATATATATATGTATATATATCTTTCATATATATATATTTTTATATATATATATGAAAGTTGTATCTTTCATATATATGTATGAAAGATAGTTCCTGTATTCAGGGAATTTACATTCTAAAAGGAGGAGAAAACACCTAAAAGGGAGGTGGTATCCAGGCATCAGAGGCAAGGTAGAGAAGTTCATAGACTCAGGAGATTATAAGGAATTATCTAATATTTGTGTTAACTACCTCAGAGTCATCATGAATAAAGCACTCTGGGAAAGCACTATGAAAATGTGGTATTATTAGTAGTAGTAGCAATTATAATATTAGTAGTAGTTATTCTAAAGATGATTATCAGATAGAGTTTCTATTTGTCAACACATAGAGCTGGAAAACCTAGGATATAGGACAAGGGATTTAGACACATATAATTTATGAATAGTCCTTTCCAGGCTGAAGAGGAGCTTTAAAAACAGAATCCCATTTCTGTAATATTAGTTGGATACTAAAAGAGGACGGGTGCTATGCCCTCTTTTATTTTTTTCCCTGTATGAGAGTTCTTAAAAACTTAAGATAGTTAATTACAAAACTCCTAGCTAGGTTGTACTCCAGGATGTGGCAGGATCCCTCAAATGATGCTTCTCTTCCACAGAAGCAACGACTGGAAAGGCTGGTGTACCACCCACTTCACCACCTGTCCAAAGCCCTCCTAGGGCCTCAGAATCTGATCAAGAAGCGTCTGGACAAACTGTTGGACTTTGAGCGGACAGAAGAAAAGCTGGCTGAAATGGGCAGTATGACCTATGAAGAGGAGGCCATCAGACACACCTACCAGGCCCTGAATTCCTTACTGGTGTCTGAGCTTCCTCAGTTTAACCAGGTGGCCATCCAGTGGCTGGGTCAGATCTTGAACACACTCATGGCCCTCCAGAGGGATCTTGCCCAACAAGTGCTGCAGAGGGCAGAAAGAGAGTTGGGTCAGGTAAGGACAGCCTCCCTGGTCCTTTGGGTTCTGAGTAAGAAATGAAAAGGGTGGCCTACCTATCAACCCCTTTGTAATTATTTGTCATACTCCTCAATGACTTCCAGAGAGATGGAGGATAGAGGAGGTGGTCATGACCTCACCTTTCTTCTTCTGTCTCTGCTTTCCAGTAATAATCCCAAATGATGAGACTAAGAACAGGATGAAAATATGTACCTGTTGTCTCCTTACTGCTAAAGGGGTGGAGGAGGAGGCTTCTTCCATCCTGGGGAATATAGTGAGTGATTAACAGGCTAGGAAGTCAACAAGGACAAGCAAGAGAAATGGGTTAGGGATGAAGAGTAAAAAATAGCCAAGCACAGTGTTTTAAGGATCCAAGAAAGCATGTTCTGAGCAGTATTGTACCATTCAATTATTTTTTTTTAAACCCTTACCTTCCATCTTGAAGTCATGGCTCCAAGACAGAAGAGTGGTAAGGGCTAGACAATGGGGGTCAAGTGACTTGCTCAGGGTCACACAGCTGGGAAATATCTGAGGTCAGATTTGAACCTAGGACCTCCTGTCTCTAGGCCTGGCTCTCAATCCACTGAGCTACCCACCTGCCCCCTCAATTATTTTTTGAAATCATACCCGACTCTTCCTGACACTATTTGGCAAAGATATTGGAGTGGTTTGCTTTGTCTTCTCTAGCTCATTTTACAAATGAGGAAACTGAGGCAGCCAGGGTTAAGGGATTTGTTCAGGGTCTGGTACTGGTTGGAGGTCAGATTCAAACTCATGAAGATAAGTCTTCCTGACTTCAGGTCCACCACTGTGCTGCCCAGTATGGAGACTGCAAACAAATTTTGACAGTAGCTGTGCCAGGGGGCTATGGTAGACAAGAGTTTAGAAGCCAAGCCTGGGTGGGGAATTTCCCAGTTGGAGCTGGTTTAAGGAAACAATAACTACATACTTTTAATTTGTTAACAGTTTGCTTCCTACAGAGGCTCAGCTGCAGCCTTCCTGATACTCCACCCCACCACCCTCCACTCCTTGATCTTAATCATTCCCATGACTGCTCAGATACAAAACCTGCCCCAAAGCGCCCTGTAATTTTCAGACATAAAAGAGGTTTTATGTTTGAGGAAGCTTCCTGGGAAAGAATATTAAAAGTCACAAATATCTTTTGAAATTTGTAAGCTAAGGGATTTTGTTCATCTAGACCTATGATTTCATCAGTCTTCGGGAATTTCCAGTGTGGAAACTCCCTCCACACATTCTGGTCAGTAACTCATCTGTAACATCTAGTCTTAGAGAGTTGCCTAGGTGGTGGGGCAGAGGTTGTGTGTGGTAGGAGGCACTGAGAAGTTAAATAACCAGGAGGTTAATGTGTCAGAAGCAGGATTTAACCCAGGTTTTCTGGCCTGATTCTTTTTTTTTTTTTACTTTTTAAACATTATTTTATTTGGTTATTTACAAACATTATTCATTGGAAACAATGATCATTATCTTTTCCTCCCCCCGCCCCCCTCCCACCACTTCTCCCATAGCCGGAGCACGATTCCACTGGGTTTCACATATGATCTTGGTTTGAACCCATTTCCATTTTGTTGGTATTTGCACTAGAGTGTTCATTTAGAGTCTCTCCTCAGTCATTTCCTCTCAGCCCCTGTAGTCAAGCAGTTGCTTTTCATCAGTGTTTTTACTCCTACAGTTTATCCTCTGCTTGTGGATAGTGTTTTTTAGATCCCTGCAGATTGTTCAGGGACATTGCATTGTCCCTAGTGGAGGAGTCCATCACCTTCGATTGTACCACAGTGTATCAGTCTCTGTGTACAATGTTCTCCTGGTTCTGCTCCTCTCGCTCTGCATCACTTCCTGGAGGTCGTTCCAGTCTCCATGGAACTTCTCCACTTTATTATTCCTTTTAGCACAATAGTATTCCATCACCAACATATACCACAGTTTGTTCAGCCATTCCCTAATTGAAGGGCATCCCCTCGTTTTCCAGTTTTGGGCCACCACAAAGAGCGCAGCTATGAATATTCTTGTACAAGTCTATTCTGACCTGATTCTGGCCCTCTGTCCATCATGCCACATTGCTTCTCTGAAACAAGTTTAACATGTATAAAAGGAAGCATTCTGTCACTCATCCAAATTTTGATATATTTCTAATGTTATTACAAAGTATAACTAATATTCATATTTGGTGTATAAGCTGAATATGTAAATATTAGGGAAATTAATTGATGACAGATATAGCGTTGATTTTTGAGGGAAGCTAGAATTTTTGTGGGGGTGGAGGTGGAGACATCTCTAATCTTTGAGTAATATCATGGGAACCAACTTTAATCCTTCATAGCACAAGCATCCTTTGATGCTATTATTGAAGGCAAAATCCTGGAACAAGTGGACCACATTTCCTTCTAATGAGATATCATCCTAGTCTCATACATATGGATACACGGTTACTTCAGAAGAGCCGATTTCATTGGGCATCCATACCTCCTCTTCCTATATGGCCCATTAACCTTCCCTGCTTTAGTAAATGGTTGAATAAGTTACTATGACTAAAGAAAACTGCCCTCTGGTGGCCAACTGCCGTGGACTTAGCTAATTGGCCCTCAGTTGACATGTAATTCGGCTGGTAGGACCTGCTTGAGGAGTTCATGCTCAAAAGTATATTCTTCAAGAACTCAAGGCTCCCTCCTTGTCATGATGAGAGGTCTTATTACCTGCTTATAACATAGAAAATGAATAATCAATAATTTGGGGTATATTGCATGTGCAAGGCCATTTTCATTCCTTTCTCTCTTCTAATCCATCTTTTGCTGGTTAGTCTCTGACTTCAATCTCTTTTTCCCTAGCTGCCCCATAGCCATGTTTCTGATTTTGACTTCAGGAAGCTGATAGAAGACACATTAGACAAAACCAGTGCCCAACTCCAATCCTTCTGTCAGAACTTTCAGAAGGTGTTGCCAGTTCCAGTAAGACAAGTAAGTGTTCCCAACTGACCCACTCTCTCATCACTACCCTGAGTACCGAGAAAGCAAATAGGGCTCTAACCAAAGTAGACATAAGCCAATAGTTATTGGTTGTAAAAGCAGAATTTTGCTGGTGTGGAATGCCACCCTAATTGTACACTTAAGAGTTTAGTTTTCCATCTTGGGAACGGTTTTGTTGGCTCGGTGAGTATTTTCACAATGAAAACCATAGTACTGTAGAAGTAACTGAGAACTTGAAGTATAGACTAAAGGATTGTTAAACTCCTTCTTGCTCAACTCCAAGATTCTGGCATTAAGTCATGCTCCTCATTTTACAAATGTGGAATCTAGGATTCAGAAAAGGAAAGGAACTTGCCAAAGGTCACACAATGAACGAAGACTAGATAATGAGAACTAAGCCTAACTCTCAACCCAGGACTCTTTGTATTCTATCAATGTTGTATTTTGCCTTAGAAGATAAAGCCAAGCAGAATGAAGAGGTAAATGTTAATTCAGTATAAAGAAAACCTTCCTTAAGATGAGATGCCTTTTGGAAAGATTGAGTTGTTTTCTCAGGCACAGACTTGATGGATACTTATCAGATCACAGAAATGTGTATCTTTACAGGCATCTTTTCCACATTGTGGGGATTAAGGGTACAGTATACCTGTGGTCTGGAAAATCCATGTGAAATTTTTTGGCTCTTTCCTTATACCAGAGAAATAGTCTGAATTTTTTCCTTTTCTTTTATGGGATATTTACAGTACTTCATTGTAAAATTTGGGTTAAGTATCTGGTCATAGCCTAGATATAGGTCAATGTTAGCATTTCTAGCTTTCGTGTGTCATATGCTGGCTTTCACATCCTTTTTGCAAACTTTAACTTTTTATTCTAATTTTAAAAAAGAAATTGTGTACATTATGGTATCAAAAGAAAATACATTAAAATTATATAACACTATTGGTATATTTTATGCATTTCTGAATTTTTAGCCTTTGTGTGTCATCTGTGGCTTCTACAAAACTCTGCCCAAATTCCCATAATGGGGAAAGTCATGATATGGAAGGGATACCTGTGTGTGTGCGTGTGTGTGTGTGTGTGTGTGTGTGTGTGTGTGTGTGTGTGTGTGTGTAGTGTAGACTCAGGTATAGGTTGGATTAGGTGTCTTCTAATGGGATCCCTCTAACGGGGATATTGGGTGATTTTATGACTCATCACACCTTCTCTTTTGCTTAGCCACTCCAACCTGCTGCAGAAAGACAGGTCCAGGCCCTCATGAGCAAGTACAGCCCCAGCAAACTCTACCAGGTGACAAGTAACATCAGCGGTAGTGGGAATCTGGCTCTGACCCTTCAGAAGGGGCAGATTGTGGCTGTCCTTCAGGACAGGGATATCAAAGGCAATACTAGTCGTTGGCTGGTGGACACTGGAGGTACGTACACAAGGAACTGGAAAGTCTTTCTTTAGCCACTCCTCAAAGGCTGTTCTGTAGAATATTCAACAAATCATTTCAACCATGTCACATAAGGACTAATAAAAGAAATAGCATTATTTTTTTTTCCTGGAGAAGAGAAGACTTAGAGAGAGAGAGTACGTGATCAAGGTTCAAATATCTGAGGGGTTGTTCTGGAGAAGAGAAATATAAATATTAACATCTGACATTTATGTGTCACTTTAAGATTTATTAAGCACTTTACATACATTGTCTCATTTTGATCATCACAATAACTCTGTGAAATAGATTCTGAGATTATGGAAACGAGGTGAAGGAATTTTCCCAGGTCGAATGACAAGTAAGCCACAGAGAATCTGGGTTCTTCATGACTCCAAGCCTGACACTATCTCCTTGGCTATACTGCAGAAGGATTATTAAATATGTCTTTTTGGGTCCTAGCAGGAAAAAAGACATACACAACAACAACTAGGAACAAGTAGACATTTGAAGGAAATAGACTAGCTGAATATGAAGAATTAATCCCCAACAATCAGAGCTATCCAGCAATGGAATGTCCTGTGGAAGGAGACAATGAGCTCTCTCTCACTTGAGAAATATCCAAGAAGCAGCTCAATAAACCACTCATCAGGGCTGCTCTAAAGGAGATTTCTGCTCAAGTATGGACTGGACAATGCAACTAACCCCCGAGGTCTCTTCCATCCCTTAGATCCCTGGGCTCATTTGTCAATGCTGAGTGAGTCCTGTTGTGCATATGTTACAGTCCTACATTTCAGACCTTTGTGTTGCAAAAGTTGGCATAAGACTCCCATTTTGGGTGCCAGTTGTAGTCAGTATTGGATGTAGGTGCCAGTGCTTCCTGTTAGCTGAAGCATATTGGGAGTGCTTGGGATGTTCATTGGGAGTGCATTGGGAGTTCCAGGATGTCCTGGGTACTAAATAATAGGAGCTGTTTTATATTCACATTCACAGGGTCTTTCTTTTGGGAAATCAGTTTGTTTCATGTGTCTTGTCTTCTTTTTTTTTAACCCTTACCTTCCATCTTACAATCAATACTTTGTATTGGTTTTAAGGCAGAAGAGCAATAAGAGTTAGGTAATGAGGGTAAATTAATTGTCCAGTTACATAGTTAGGAAATATCTGGGGCCAAATTTGAACCCAGGACTTCCCATCTTTAGTCTGGCTCTCAATCCACTGAGCTACCTACTTGCCCCCTTGTCTTCTTCTTAAAGGTGTCTGGACCTAGAGGAGGAGAAATAGTGCCAAGAAGTAGGCACTCAGGGCTGTGGGCCAGAGCTGAGCTATAAGTACATGGTGCAAGACATCATTTAGGAGGATTCCCTGTTCTGCAGCTTCATTCATTTACATAATTCCTAAACACTCTTCTTGATTGCCCAAATCCCTCAGTCAGTAATGACCTTCCTCTTAGATCACACATAGAATTTTATTTTTTTTTGTGTACTTTGTTATACATCTCTATTTATATCTGACCCATTTCCTATAATATAAGCTATGTGAGTGAAGATATACTATTTTATCTGAACTTTATACCTCTCTCCAGGCCTCCCAGGACCTAGCACAGTGTTTTACCCTTTTAATAAATTTTTGTTTAATGAAGGAAATTGGAAACGTGTCTGTCCCCACCAGAGAACTAACTGCCCATCTCAGAAAAATTTCCATGTGCTTTTCAGGCTATCGAGGGTATGTGCCAGCTGGAAAACTAGAACCATATCAGGTGGTCCCACACGACAAGCCCAGTATGCAGTCAGGGTCAGGGGATGGTTTCAAGTTCCTTCCAGTGGAGACTCCCAGATCATCGACCCATGTTGCCATGCCTGTATTTCAGGTAAGTTTCAAAGAAAGGACAGCAACTTGAATTTACACTACTCCTTGTACATAAATGTTTCCATTTTCTTCTTTGCCAAAGAGCTCAAAGTGCTTTAAAAAAGTTAGAGCAATGATATTTTATATCAGTTTCACTTCTCAGTGACTCATACCCCTGGCATCATAGACTATTCCCTTATACTAAAAAAATATATATAGGCAAGAAAAATCAAAGCAATATATTTGGCCATGTCTGATAACATATTCCTCATTCCATTTTATCCTGGTTACCATGTGCATCTGGGGAGATAGTGCATTCAGAGCCTGAGGATTCAAATAAATATTCCCTTTAATAAAAGCATATTAAAATATCCCCAGGGGCAAGCAGTCTCCAAGGCAGCTGGAAGGTATTTCCTGACAATAAAAGCACTTGGGAAGGAAGTTCTCTAGCATCTCAGAAATTCTCTACCAAAATCCTAAAAACTACTTTTCTATTCTTGCTCAAAAAGTCCTGCCACTGAGCCCAGACCTATTCACCTGGAGGCAAAGTTAACTCAAACTGCCCCAAATCTTCTCCATAGCTTCTTAATTCACAAGTGTCCTTGCTAGTGTGTGTGTGTGTGTGTGTGTGTGTGTGTGTGTGTGTGTGTGTGTGTGTGTGTGAGTGTGATGGGGGGGGGGGAGTAACTCCTACCTCTCACAGTCCCATCAAGATCCTGGCCCACAACACATATGTCTAACCTTGAGCTCTCTGCTGAGAAATGGGAAGTAGGTTTTCCACCGTCAGTCTTTTAAAGCTAAAATTATTCACTGCATCAATCCGAGTTTTAATGCCTCTTGCTGTTGTTTTCCTTAAATTATTGGTGTCATTGTTATTCTCTTGATTTTTCTTATTTCTTTCTGTTTCCTTTTGGACGAGATTTTTCATGTTATTCTGCATTTGTCATAGTCATTATTTTTTGTGACTCAATATTCCATTACATTCATATGGATACCTTTTCATTCTGTGTTTTCATAACACTACTCTTTCCTGGTTCCTCTTCTCCCATTCTGACTTCTACTTGCCCTCATCCTTTGCAGGGTCATTATCTCTCTCTCTTTCCTTAACTAACTGTGGGTATACCAGAAGGCACTGTGCTGAGCTCCCTTTTCTTTTCTCTTTACATTCTCAACTGGTAATCTCATTAGTCTCTATGGTTTAATTATCATCTCTTTGTAGATAATTCTCAGATCTATACATTTAGCCCTAGGCTTTCTCCTGAGCTCTTGTCCTATATTATGGCTTGCCTATTTGAACTGAATGTCTCATAGACATCTTGAACTAAACAGATCCAAAATAGAACTCACTATTTTTTACCCTTAACTCATTCTTCTTTTGAATTTCTCTATTACGGCCAAAAGCACCATCATCTTTCCCATTACAAAGTGGTGACCCCCTTGACTCCTTCCTCTCACTCACCTTACAAAAAGCTGAAGAGTTGGAACATCCTATTAATTCTATTTATCTCCATAACACCTTTCACATATGATCCCATTCTCTGTACTCAGCCACCCATCTGTTTCAATGCCTAATTATCTTAATATTGGAAATTAAGTTAATTAATATTATGTATTTTTACCTCTAAAAAAGGTTTCATTTCTCAAATTTATGAGGTGTTATGTCAAAATCAAGCCATTCCCCAATTGACAAATGGTCAAGGGACAAGAATAGGCAGTTTGTTAAGATAAAGAAATCAAAACTATCAATAAGCACATTAAAAAGAGTCCTAAATTTCTCATAATTAGAGAAATGCAAATGAAAACAATGCTGAGGTACCACCTCACACCTAGCAGATTGGCCAATATGACAGTAAAGGATAATAATAAATGTTATAGGGTTTGTGGCAAATTTGGGACACTAATACATTGCTGGTGGGAGTTGTGAATTAATCCAGCCAGTCTGGAAAGCAATTTGGAACTATGCACAAAGGACTTTAAAAGAATGCCTGCCCTTTGATACAAAGAGATAATAAGGAAAAATACTTATACAAAAATATTCATAGCTGTACTCTGTGGTGGCAAAAAAAACTGGAAAATGAGGGGATGTCCTTCAATCAGGGAATGGCTGGACAAATTATGGTTTATGATGGTGATGGAATACTATTGTGCTATAAGGAATGATGATCTGGAGGAATTCTATATGAACTGGGAGAACCTCAATGAACTGATGCAGGGTGAAATGAGCAGAACCAGGAGAGCATTGTACACAGAAAGTAAAACATTGTGGAAAAATTCAATTTAATGGACTTTGCACTGCAAAAAGCCAAGACACTCCTGAAGGATTTATGGGAAAGAATGCTATCCACATTGAGAGAAAGAACTATGAGAGTAGAAATGCAAAAGCAAAACATATGACATCACTTATCACATGTATATATGGTTATATGATTTGGGGTTTAGGCTTTTAAAAATAGCTCTATAGCAAAAATGAATAATATGGAAATAGGTATCAAGTACAACCCAGTGGAATTGCTTGTCAGCACTGGGAGTAGGGAGGGAAGAGGGGAGGGAAAGAAAATGAATCATGTAAACATGGGAAAATATTTTAAAATAATTTTTTTAAATGAAAAAATATATAATTTGGGAGAGGCTAGATGTATATTTCCACTAAAAACAGATGTCAAATCACTCATATATCTATTAGCAAACATTTTTAAAGCACCTTCAATATCTCTTATGTAGCCTGTTGCAACAGACTCCTAATTGGTCCATGTACCTCAAGTCTCTCTCCTATTCATTCTGTCCTCTACATAGGTAGTTAACCCTTTCCAGAGCTTGATATTCTTCACATGATCCATGTTCAAATCTTTGTGCCTTCAGTTGCCATCTGAGAGTCTTGCAAAAGTCATTTCAATACCCTAGACCTATTTTTCTTCATCTCTAAAATGAAGGGGTTGGACTATACAGTACTCTAGGGCTGTTTTCAGCTTTAAATTTATGATCCAAGAAAAATGTTCAATTGGGGTGCCAGAAAAAAACAGGATACCCACCAATAATAATAAAAAGAGGAAAAATAAAGACTACACAGTCATATTAGAGGTGGGAAAACCTTTGAAAAATCATATAATTTTAATAGTTTGAATTGTAAAATGTAAGAATTCAAGAATCTTTTCTTCAAAATATTAAAAATTATATATTCAAAGCAAAGGTTAATATTATATACTTTGGGAGAAACTAGATGTGCATTCTCACTAAAAACAGGCATCAAGGAGTATAGCTGGGTGACTCAGTGGATTGAGAGTCAGGCCTAAAGGTAGGACATCCTAGGTTCAAATCTGTCCTCAGGCACTTCCTATCTGTGTGACCTCCCAAACAAATCACTTAACAACCATTGCTTAGCCCTTACTGCTCTTCTGCCATTGGTTCCAAGACAGAAGGTCAGGTTTAAAAAAAAAAGAAAAAGAAAAACAGGCTTCAAATCAGGCATATATCAATCCACATGCATTTTTTTTAATACCTCCAATGTGCCAGATGTTTTGCTAAGTGCTAGAGATCCAAAGCCCAATGCCCTTGCCTTTAAGGAGTTTACATTCTAATGGATAACATATATACCTCTGTGAATATATACAAAATATAAGATGGTTGGGGTTTTAATAGAAATGGCACTAATGATTGGGTGGAATCAGAAAAGGCTCCACGTGGAAGGTGGCCTTTGTGCTATACATTAAAGGGAATGAATGAGTTTTTCCAGGCACTGGGGAAAGCCAGTAGAAAAGTACTGAGGTGGGAAATGGAGCATTATATGTATGAGGGTGAGCCACTGTGGCTGATTCTCCCAGTGTATGGAGGGAAATGTTGTGTAAGAAAGATAGGTGAGGAGTACCTGGAGATGTAAGAAAGACCAGGTTGTAAAGAGCTTTAAGTGGCAAACAGAGACATTTCTGTTTGATTCTAGCAATAAGAAAGTTTGTTAAGGAGGTGGGTAACAGGATCAGACCTATGCTTTAGGAAAATCATTTTGGCAGCCCTCTGGACGATGGATTAGTGTGAGAAGAGGCTTGAGATAGGAAGCCCAATTAGGAGACTATTAAAATAGTTTAGATGGGAGATTAATGAGGACCTGAACTGGAGTGATCACTGTGTGAGTAGTAAGAATCTGATCTAATGCAAGATTAAATGAACAAACAGAAATGAGAAATAAATTTGTCAGCTTATTTAATATGTGGGGTAAGTGAGTGTGAGAAGTCAAGGATGGCACTGAGGTCATATACCTTTGCAACTAGAAAGAAAATAGACAGGAGGAGGTGGGTTTGGGGGAAAGAGAATGGGGTTGAAATTGGATATTTTAGGGGTAGCTAGGTAGTACAGTGAAAAGAATACCAGACTTAGAATCAGGATTGACCCCAGACACTTCCTAGCTGTTTGACCCTGGGAAAATCATTAAACCACAAGTGCCTAGCCCCTTCTATCTTAGGAGTTGCTACTGAGACAGAAATAAGGGGTTTTAAGGGGAAAAAAAAAGAATTAGATCCATTGAGTTCAAGATATGAACCTGGAGTTCAGGAGAGGGAATTAAAAGTGATTTATCCGCAAGCGTCAGTTCTATTTGACATACCCTTAAAATGTTAGTAATTAAGCACTGTCAGATCTGGATGCTTAATGCTTTTTCATTCTTTTACGGGAGGGCTCACTTGGACTTGTGTGTAGAGATCTGTCTAGAAATGACTGTGCAGAGATAGATACACTGTGGCATAATCGAACGTAATAAACTTCTCTATTACCAGCAGCACAATGATTCAGGACAGTTCTGAGGGACTTATGAGAAAGAACACTGTCCACATTTGGTCTTGACTTTCGAGTTAATTAGTACAGGAAATCACAGGTGAGGATATTCCTTCTAGCAATACTAATCAGTACCTTCTTCTTAACTTACAATCTACAGAGAGTTGTCTAGAGGTATCAACCATATGGCAATACTTCTGAGGGAAGCCTGAGTCAGATTGAAACATAATTGAGAAATAATTAACAAAATAAAAATGCAATAGAATATAAATAATGTTACTATGTGGTTTTCTTAGTCAATATGCAGCCAACAGAGATGCTTATGTGTGGTTTAGTATATTACTTGAGTTTGACACCATTGGTATAGAGTTGTGATAAATTAAATGACTTATCCGGAGTGACATTAGGGTCAGAATTTGAAAAGGCACTCCCACACTGGGATAACTAGGTAGCATAGTGTATAGAGCACCAGGCCTAGAGTCAGGAGCACCTTTGAGCCTCAGATATTCCTGAGCAAGTCACTTAATACCCATTGCTTAGATCTTGCTACTTTTCTGCCTTAGAATTGATACTAAGACAGAACATTAGGGTTAATTTTTATTTATTTGTGTACATATTTATTTAGTTTAGTTTAGCAATTCAATTTGTTTAACTTTTTATTTTATTTTATTTTTTTGTTTTTAAGTTTTTGTCCACGGTTACATATTTCATGTTCTTTCCCTCCCTCTTCCCTATCCCCTCCCAGAACTGACAAACAATTGTACTGGGTTATACATGTGTTAGCAGTTGATACCTCTTTCCATATTATTCATTTTTTGTAGTACAATAAACTTTTAAAACCAAAACCCCAAATCATATAACCATATAAACAAGTGATAAATCATATATGTTTTTCTTCTGTGCTTTTGTTCCCACACTTCTTCCTCTGGATGTGGATAGCATTCTTTCTCATAAGTCCCTCAGAATTGTCCTTGATCATTGCATTGCTGCTAGTAGTGAAGTTCATTACATTTGATCATTCCACAATGTTTCAGTTTCTGCATACAATGTTCTCTTGGTTCTACTCATTTCATTAAGGGTTAAATTTTTTAAAAGGAAAAGAAGACACACACACAAACACACCTATCTCAGGCCACTGCCAAGATTTCATTTGTCAACGCTTCTGACACAGTCCTGATGATTGTTTTTATTTTTTTAGAAAATTTTATTTAGTCAATTTAGACCTTTATTCCTTGGTTACAAGAATTATATTATTTCCCTCCTTCCCCTCCCCCCACGCTTCCCATAGCCGATGTGCAATTCCACTGGGTTTTACGTGTGTCCTTGATCAGGACCTATTTCCATGTTGTTGGTGTTTGCATTAGGATGTTCATTTAGAGACTACATCCCCAATCATATCCCCTTGACCCATGTAATCAAGCAGTTGTTTTTCTTCTATGTTTCTACTCCCACAGTTTTTTCTCTGGAGTGTTCTTTCTTGTGGATCCCTCCGCGTTGTTCAGGATCACTGCATTGCCACTAATGGAGAAATCTATTACATTCAATTGTACCACAGTGTATCAGTCTCTGTGTACAATGTTTTCCTGGTTCTGCTTCTTTCACTCTGCATCACTTCCTGGAGGTTGTTCCAGTCTCCATGGAATTCCTCCACTTTATTATTCCTTTTAGCACAATAGTATTCCATCACCAACATATACCACAGTTTGTTCAGCCATTTCCCAATTGATGGGCATCCCCTCATTTTCCAATTTTTGGCCACCACAAAGAGTGCAGCTATGAATATTCTTGTACAAGTCTTTTTCCTTATTATCTCTTTGGGGTACAAACCCAGCAGGGCTATGGCTAGGCAGTCTTTTAACACCTTTTGGGCATAGTTCCAAATTGCCCTCCAGAATGGTTGGATCAATTCACAACTCTACCAGCAACGAATTAATGTCCCAATTTTGCCACATCCCCTCCAGCATTCATTACTTTCTATAGCTGTCATGTTAGCCCATCTGCTAGGTGTGAGGTGATACCTCAGAGTTGTTTTGATTTGCACTGATGATTGTTTTTAAATGATTTTTCAAGGCAGAAGCATAGTAAGGGCTAGGCATTTATGGTTGAGTGACTTGCTCAGGGTCATACAGCAAGTGTCTGAGACCAGACTTGAATCCAGGACCTCCTGGCTCCAGGCTTAGCTCTCCATCTCTATCTATTGAGCCACCTCACTGCCTCAGGTCCTGAAGATTTTAGACAAATGAGAATAGTACCTCTTTAAGGAAAGTCACTTTCCTCATTCAAGGATGGAGAAACACAAATCAAAACTAGAGATTAAACAGAAAAGCTCCTAGAAAGTAAATGAAATTGGTATGGGTGAACTAATCTCTTCTTCAGAATGAGCAGGGAATGAATAATGCTCACAATGAAATTAGTCATGTAAGGCCCCCTTTCCTGGAATTATTTAAATTTAAATGGCAGAACTAGGGTTCAAACCCAGATCCTCTGACTATTAATACAATTCCCTTTCTGCTGTGTCTCCCCATATTGTCTCCCAAGTCATTGGTAGCAAGAAATGAATTTGAACTACTTTGCTTCCATTTGTTCTTGAATCATTATGCCTTTCTTGGTCTTCTTGTTTGCTCACTTTCTGTATGTGTTTTAGGTGGTGGCTGCATATCCATTTGTAGCCAGGAGCAATTATGAAGTGAGCCTACAGGCTGGACAGTCGGTAACAGTCCTGGAGAGACAGGACAAGAAGGGGAACCCAGAATGGAGCCTTGTGGAAGTGAATGGACAGAGAGGTTATGTGCCCTCCAACTTCTTGGTCTGTGTTCCAAGCCCCACACCTTGGGGCTGGAGTTTGCCCACTGGTGACAGCTCCCTATCACACATGTAGTAGGGACAGGAGGAAGCTATGAAGAGTTTTTAGTCAGACACTGGGTTAATGTGGGTAAGAAGGATTTCAGAGCAGAACACAGGACTGGATGGGTGTAAGACAAGACAGTGGGAAAATAAAGCAAACCTTCTAGATGTGATATCTGCTGCCACCAAGGAACTGAGGGGCATGGATGATGGGGTGAGTCCTTTGGAATGTCTCTCCATGGAGCCTTAGTGGGCAGAGAAGATCTATGAGGACTTGGCCCACTGGCCTGCAGCCACATGTTGCAAGAAGCAATATATGAGAGAAAGATATCACAATGCTTTAGAAAGAGTGCCAGATGTGGTATCAGATAACTGTGGTATGAATTCTGGCTCTCCTAAGTTTTATTTATTTATGTGACTTCAAGTAAGTCGATTATTCCCTATGGGCCTTAGGGTCTTCATCTGTAAACTGAGGGGGTTGCATTAGATGACCTCTGAGGTCCTTTCAGCTCGAAATCTGTGATAATGTGATCCTAATGTGAAGCTCTCAGCCCAAGAACCATGAAGGTAGAGAGACAGCTTCTGGGTCTAATGCATATCTGGCAAGTCTTCCCTTGGTCTTTCTTTTGGGAAACAGGCATAATTCATCTTTTACCCTTAGTCATATTGGGAAGATGGCTTTGGGAATTCTCAGGAGAGTAGAGGTACGGATAATAATATTGGGTGGGAGCATTGATCCCAGGAGGTCTTTGCCAAGGTGTGGTTGATTAGACAGCAGTTCCTCAGTGTGCGTGAGCTATAAAATGCCCAACATTAGGCACTTCATAAAAGGATTCTTTGTTTCTCTTTCTCCTTCCTTTCTCTCTCTCTCTCTCTCCCTCCTTCCTTCCTTCCTTCCTTCCTTCCTTCCTTCCTTCCTTCCTTCCTTCCTTCCTTCCTTCCTTCCTTCCTTCCTTCCTTCCTTCCTTCCTTCCTTTCTTCCTCTCTCCCTCCTTCCTTCCTTCCTTCCTTCCTTTCTCCCTCTCTCCCTCCTTCCTTCCTTCCTTCCTTCCTTCTTAAAATCAGCATCTAGGGGGCACAATGCATTAGAGCCCTGAGTCTGGAGTCAGAAAGACCCAAGTTTAAACCCAGCCTCAGATACTTTATAGCTGTGTAGCCTTGGGTTAGTCACCTATACCCTATTTGCTTTCATTCCCTCAATCATAAAATGAAGATAATAGCACCTACCTCCCAAGTTGTCATGAGGCTAAAATGAGATGGTATTTGTAAAGCATTTATCATAGTGCCAATCACATAGTAGTCACTATATAAATGCTACTTATTATTGTTATTATTTTAGCTTTTTAGAAAAGATTCAGGAAGTCCTAGAGATTTCCTCTTTATCAGCTGGGTTTGCGTGATTTAGACTACCTACAGTTCCGGCATCATCCCTAGATATTTTGTGATTCTTAGAAGTAAACTTTCCTTAAATCTGGAACAAAATTAGAATGCAGATTATGAATACAGCACATGTTTGGTGGTTGTTTCAGGGAAAGCTTGCCACTTTGGGGGATGGGATAGGACAGAGCTCAGTCTCCAATTGCCACCTATGCCTCAAGCTAGGCCAGGCAATCAGCAGTGTTTGTGTAGATCATAATTGGCCAGCTCTTTGATGTTAACTTGGAGAGACCATGTATATTTTCAGTGCCGGCTAGAATTTTGGGGCCAAGGTGTGAATGTCCATATTTTTAGACAAAGGATAAAAAGCATTCTTTGCAAGACACATAGAACAAATGGTAGATACTGTGGATTTTTTTTTTAATCATAAAGATTAGGTAGAGCAAAATTAGAGTGAGTTTCCAAGTGTGAGAAGAGGTGACATTTTGATTTGGGAGAAACATCAGATCAATGCCCTATTCTGAAGCAGCCTGAGCCATACCTTCTGAAGTAGCCACAGGAAAAATAGAACCTCGTAGTTATGGGTACCAGCAAATTCACTTTCTGATGTTCTTCTAAGGGTCTGTGCTGCCTGGCAATAAGGGGACCTCAGGCCACACAGTCCCTTTCACCTGCTCCAAAACAACTTTCTCTAACATTCCACTCACAGTCCTCCCTCCTTGTAGGGAAATGGAGAGAATAATGGAAGCAGGAAGTCCATTCATGTGTCCTCTATTGAACTAAACAAGATTTAGATCGATGGGGCAATTTTGAAGTTACTATTGAAAATATATCAGAGGCCAGAATAAAATGAGACTTATTGTTCTAGGGGATCAGTTTTGCTGAATGTATTTATTTTATGAAGATCTGTACAAAAGTTGAGGGTTTTTAACTCTTACCTTCCATCTTGGAGTCAATACAGTGTATTGGCCTCAAGGCAGAAGAGTGGTAAGGGCTAGGCAATGGGGGTCAAGTGACTTGCCCAGGGTCACACAGCTAGGAAGTGTCTGAGACCAGATTTGAACCCAGGACCTCCTGTCTCTCGGCCTAGCTCTCAATCCACCGAGCTACCCAGCTGCCCCCCTTTTTTAGAATTTTAGAAATGTAGAGGTTTCAAAAGATGTCTAGAATATCCACATATGATAGTATGAGTACTATTGTTTGTATTAATCAGTCAGTCAATATACATTTATTAAATGCCTATAGTATGCCAGGCACTGTGCTAAGCTACTAAGACTAATAGCTGAGAGCAGCTGGGTGGCTCAGTGGATTGAGAGCCAGGCCCAGAGATGGGAAGTGCTGGGTTCAAATGTGACCTCAGACACTTCCTAGCTGTGTGACCCTGGGCAAGTCACTTAACCCCCATTGCCTAGCCCTTTCCCCTCTTCTGCCTTAGAACCAAAACACAGTATTGATTTCAAGAGGGAAGGGAAGGGTTTCAGAAAAAAAAAAAGACTAATAGCCAGGAATAACTAGCTGGCCAATTAGATAGAGCACTACTCTCGAGTCAGAAGGACCTGGGCTAAAATCTGACTTCAGACATTTCTTAGCTGTGTGACCTTGGGCAAGTCACTTAACCCTGATTGCCTGTTCCTTACCTTAGAATTGGCAAAGCATGGTTAGGAACAGGCATTGATACAGATAAGTAACAGAATAGGCAGAAGATAAAAGTTTTTTTTAAGACTTATAGCCAAGTGTTATTAGTATTTATGATAATTTGGGGAAGAGTAGGAGTTCAGATCTGTTTTCTCAGTGTACAGAATCCCTAGTATAGAATCCCTTTCCAATGCTAGGATGCTCCCAAGATTGAACTTGAACCCACATTTTCCTCCCTCTAAGGCCAATCCTCTAGTTTTCAATAACAATAATAACCCACATTTCCACAGCACTTTAAATACAAAGCACTTTCTTCCCAATACTGTGATAGAAGCAATTTTAAGTATTATTCTCATTTTAGAGTTGAAGAAACTGAGTGGTTAAGTGACCTCTCCAAGATCACCCAGTTGGCATTTGAGCGTAGGAGCAATGCTTTTTTACCCAAAAACATCCTGCCTCTTTTAACCTGGCCTGAACTTCCACAGAAACTAGGAGCATTTGCAGTGGGCTGTTCCAAATCATGTCTTCCCACATCCAATAGTAACAAGTGGGTGGGCAGCTCCAAACTCTCTGGGGAAAGCCTTTCTCCAGCACGTGCCATATTGGAGGTCCTGCTGAGAGCTGAGAATAAGGTCGAGGGTAACCAATGAATGGAACCTGGTGCTGGAGCCCTGATCAGTATCGCTGGGATGGGATGATGCCCGAAGAGAGGTGCTTCCCTTAACAGGACAAATGGAAGGAGAAAAAATGTGAAGCTGTGGAGTTGAGGGCCAAATGCTGGTGAGGCTTGCTGAGATCTGCCATGGCCATTCTGGGACAGAAGAGGACTGAGGCAAGTTGTGGAATGATGGACAGCCTTTTGCCTTCTGGGTTCTTGCTTCTTCTGACTTTTTCCTGTTTTTGAAAATCTACCCTTGACCATATTTTGCCTGCTAGTCACCATCTTTCTTTTATTTTCCTACAAACCCTTAGGAGAGTACCCTGTGGTCCTGCTCACTTTGACCTCTGAAATGACCAGTGAAATCCTTGTTCCCATGAATTATGTGGCTGGATTAAGATTTGTTAGACTAGGGACAGTTTGATGGCTCAGTGGATAGAGCACCAGGCCTAGAGTCAGGAAGAGCTGGGTTCAAATGTGGCCTCAGACACTTCCCATCTGTGTGACCCTGGTCAAGTCACTTAACCTCAGTTGCTTAGCCTTTACTGTTCTTCTGTCTTGGAATTGATTCTCAGCATTGATTCTAAGACAGAAGGTAGGAGTTTAAAAAAAAAAAGATTTATTAGACTATGAGACAGCAGTCATTTGGAAAAGATGGAGAATAAGCCCTCAGGTATTTTTAGAGGACTTAATAAAATGTGCCTTTGTATTGAATCAGAGCCAGCGATTGCACTGTGATATATTTATTACTCTATAAATATTTTTAAATTGGCAACATGTCTTAGGTACTTCTTGTTTTGCCAGGCCTTGAGCCGTAAAGGGCCAGTTAGGTTACGTGACAAAAATGTCATGGAGACCTGGAAGGAGAAATGCTAAATGCTTTTTGGGAGGTGATCTTATCGAAACCAATACCAAAAAGAGTTTAATTTTATGAATTGTTTATTTCCTCCCATAATCTCGTTATGGACCTGACTGCCATAACCATGGACCTAGAGAACCAAATCTGTATATCTTGTTTGAATTTAGTAAAGGGATTTAATTTTTTAAAAAATTATATGCCTAATTGCATCAGGAATTATTAACCTGGAGTCAGTTAACTAGGATGGGAAAGAATAAGAAAACTATATCTTTACTACAATTTAATTGATTTCCTTTTTATTTTAGATGCATTTAAGAACATTATTCTGAGAAGGGGTCCATGAGCTTCATCAAATTGGCAAAGGAGGCCATGACACAAAAAACATTAAGAACCTCTACTCTAGATCATAAATTTGCAGTTGGGGCCAGTGTGTTCATGGCCTAAGAATGTGCCTTCATATAGAATTAGAACCATTGCACTGTGATGTATTTATTATTTGGTAAAGAGATGTTTTATAATGTGCTGTTGTTTGGGTTCTGAATTTAGAACTTAATTAGTACCATTCTTTAACTTGCAAAGGAGAAGTTATGTCAAGTTTTATCCTTCCCCCTCCCTTCCTGCAGTGGATTATAATCTATTTACCTTCCTTGTGATACAACTTCTTGATCTAGGAAGTGGGAAAATTATGTTACAGAACATAGGAGTAAAGGACAACATGATGAAAAAAATAATCTGAATATTGTCTGGGTGAAAAAAAGAAGTCAACTGTATGAAAATTTGTCTTAAATTTCTTCTTGTTGGTACTAGACTATTGGACTTAAATAACTTTACCAAGCTTCAATTTTTCAAAGACCTCTGAAATTAAAACTGATTTTTTGAGACCGTTGATTCCAATGTCTTCATTTATTTTATTTTATTTTAGAGATGAGGAAATGTCAGTCCAGGATGAGGAAACAAATTTTCATATGGTCACACCATTCTATATGATACCAATTTCTGTCTTCAAGCTGCTCAGGAAGGAAGTAGTACTAGATGAATGTGTTAGGGTCAGTTAAACCTTGACTACTACAATACATTCCATAATCCATGGTCTGTTTTTCTACATCCTTTTCCTTAATGGATATAAGAATGTGTCTATTATTTAGGACTTCTAAACCTACAAATGCCAACCTGGGAAATGAATTAATGTTACTTACTAAAAATATATAGAGGGAAAGATGTCAGACCTTAAAGTGAACTCTTGATTGTTGGGCTAACCAAGAACATAGTTATTTAGAGATAAAGTAACTTTGTGTAGTTCTTACTGACTTTTCTGTTTACCTATACAGTCATTACCCAGTTACTCTGTGTTGCCTTATGCTAAACTGCTGGGAAGATCTCTCCCTATTTTCAAAAGGAAAGTATTGCCAATTTTAGCCCAATGAAGTAGGGTTGGGTTTTTTTGCACCCTAGTTTCTATAGATGACAAATTTCTGAAACCTAATGAGGTAATAAGAAAGATGAAAAAAAGAAAATATTTATAACTCTCTTTGTGGTGGCAAAGAACTGGAATGAGAGGATATCCATCAACTGGAAAATGACTAAACAAATTGCATTATATGATTGTGATGCAATATTACTGCACCATTAATTTTTTTAAACTTGAAAAGAACTACGTGAGATAATAAAGAATAAAACAAGAAGAACCTAGAGAACATCATATACAGCCACAGAGTTAATATTTGAAGAATAACTTCTTCACCTCCAGAGAACGAACTGAAAAATGAAAACACAATAGACAAAATCTATATACATATCTGTTTGCCTGATGATTCCTTCTATGGTGTGGGGAGAGGAGGGAAAGGCTGAGATATCTAGAAATAAATTATATTAATAAAATATAAAACACCCCAATAGAAAGATGAATTTTCTAATACTATACTCTTCATTTCATTTAACCAATCATGGCACTAAAATCTCTGGGAACTAAGAAATTGAAACATTATTATGGGTCAGTAATGGAACCTTTTCTGGATTAAAGAGATAAAGCAGGTTCTATTATTCTGATCTCTCTACTCCTCATTTCCCGCTAGCCATTATTGATATTGGTATCCCAGCTGGAGAGCTACTTAAGAGCTACTACTAAGTTTTTGGTGCCATAAGCCTCCTGGAACATCTAAGAATTACCAAGTCTCACTAAATGTCCTGAGCCCATAGGCCTCTGTGATGGTCAGATGGTGGAGAACCAACTGGAAACCAGAATTGAGAGTTGTTGAGTCACTGTTGACTCTTCAGGTCCCCATTTGCATTCTCTGGCCAAAAATACTAGAATGGATTGCCATTTCCTTCTTTAGCTCATTTTACAAATGAGCAAACTGAAGCAGAGTTAAGTGACTTACCCAAGGTCACACAGCTGGTAAGTGTCCAAGGCCTGATTTGAACTCAGGAAGACTAATCTTCTTGACTTTAGGCCTAATGGTTTTATCTACTGTGCCATCTAGCTGTCCTCTAGAGACTTCTCTATTATCTACAGAGAATATCCTTCAATTAACCTTATTAGAATATTGAAGATTCATGTTTACATTATTTCTTTCCTCCCCCCAGTGTGGTGATTAATTAATTTTTTAAAAACCACTTATTTAGTGGGCAATTGCCATTAAATTTAAGAATAGGGATCGAGAATCAGTATAGGTAGAGAGGAAAAAACACTACTTCTGGAATCAGAGAACCAGGATTCAAAACCTTTTTCTGATGATTCCTAGCTGTGTGGCCTTAGGCAAGTTTCTTAACCTTTTGGGGCTTCATATTTAAAGTTAAGGTGGTCCCCCGGTCACCTTCTGGGTGTACCTTCTAGCTCTAGCTCTGAGACCTTATTGATTAACAAATTAATTAATTAATCAAAGTTGCCTTTTCAGTTATTTCCAGATTACTGTCAAAATAACCCTAACCTATTTAGTAAAAGGACCACTAATTCAGTATGTTATGAAACATGGGAAGTTTCAAAGGAGGAGGGCATTCTAGGCCAAAGATCCAGCAAGACGGTAGAGATTAGCAGGTCATAGAGAGAAAGGGACAGTTTTTCATGGATCTATGCCCAGTGTCAAGGCCTGGGACAAACTTGGGTTAGTCAGAAGATGAGAGCTGCTGCTGCTGCTACAATTGAGCAGTGTCTCTCTGGGGTTAATAGTCTTGCTATCCATCCACAGGTCCATGAGTCTGAGATGCCTTCCATCACCTTGAATAGGATTCATCTCTGGAATACTTAAAGATATTTACGGTTCCTATTTTACAGGTGAAGAACTTGAGATTCAGTGAGGTTATTTATTTGATTTGTCAGTCATCAAACAGAAAGCACTGAAGTTGGAATTTGAAGCCAGGCTTCCTTATTTTAAATCCAATGCTTTAGCAAAGAATTAGCCATTGAATGGTTGTCCACTAATTGGAAAATGGCTGAATGAGTTGTGGTTTATGATTGTGATGGAATACTACTGTGCACAAACAGGGTGATTTTAGAAAAATCTGGAAAGAAATACATGAATTGATGCAAAGTGAAACAAGCAGAACCAGAAGAACAGTGTACACAGTGAACGCAATATTTTTTGACAAACAACTGTGAATGACCTAGTTTTTCTCAGCAAAGAGTGATCTAAGACAATCCCAAAGACTCATGGAAAATGCCATTCTGCCCTCCCAGAAAGAACTGATAAGAGTCTGAATACTGATTGAAACATACTATATTTTACTTTCTTTCTACTTATTTTCCATTTAAGATCTCTTCCACAAAATTACTAATATGGAAAGATGTTTTACATGATTGCACAGGTAAACTCTAGATCAGATTGCTTACCATCTCAGGAAGAGAGAAGAGAGTAAGGGAGGTGAGTGGGAAGGAGGGAAAGAACTTGGAATTCAAAACTTTTTTTAAAAAAGGAATATTTAAAAATGTATTACATTTTATTAAGGTAAAATAAAATATTATTTAAAATAAAGGAATAAAATCCATTGCTTTCTACAGAGTATTATGCTGTACACTTCCTCTCCCTTGCTCCAAAAGGCAAAGGAGGAGTCCTCTTTTGCCAACCAATTTTCCCAAGTAAATTTGTCAATCCTATAGGAAATGAATGAATTGAACACGCACACTACATATATACACAAACATATATAGGCCTATACACATGCATGCATACATGTGTATCTACATATATTGTGCCTATATACATATGTACATTCAATATCCATACATGTGTACATGGTTATATTTATAGACACATACATATATACATGTACATGTATGCCGATGGAGAGAGAGAGAGAGAGAGAGAGAGAGAGAGAGAGAGAGAAGCAACATGGAGTAGGGATAGGGGACTTGCCTTGGATTCAGGAAGCCCTAACCAGGTTCATGTCCTGTCTTTGACACACATTGGCTGTGGGTCAGTCATTTCAGTTCTAGTGTTTTAGGTAATCTTTTTAAGATTTAAGATGATTAGTAGATGCAAATCTTCCTGTAGATATAGATATACATCTACAGATAGATATGCTTCACTTCATGAAAAATAATTTCTGTATAAAAATATAGAATTAGATGAAAAATAAGAGATTGGGGAAAACTGATGGCAAATATAGTAACTAAATCCTTGACATCTAAAACATAATAAGTAATTAAGTCACAGTGGTAATTAATTACCAGTTCATGACATTTTAAATAAATGGTAAAAGGGCACAAACAGATCATTTAAAAAAAAGGAAAATTGGTAATAATCACTTTAAAAATGTTTGCCTTCACTAATCAAATGATGCAGATTAAAACAAAAACAAGGCATCACTTCATTCTCTTCAAAAAGGCAAAAATAATTAAAAGCAATGACACAACGCTAGCAAGAATATAGAAAAATAGGTATCCTCAGTCTTTGCTGGTACAACTACAAATTTGTAAAAAAATTTTGGGAACAATCTGACAATTTGCAGAAAAAGTGACAAAAATAGATATTCTTAAACTCTGAAAATGTTATTAAATATTTTTAAAGCTATCCAAAGTTTTTCATAACAGAATTTCATAACATTGTGAAGCAATCTAAATGTAATGGAATTCTATTTAACCAGAAGAAGGTAATATACATTAACAACAACCACCTGAGGGGGGAGGGTAGAAGGAATGTGACAACTGAAATATAGGGAATTCCCTCTACTAATAGAGAGCAATCTGCACCTTATAAAGAGTTGCTTTGGGGGCTGCTGGAGGCCATCATACCCTTACTGGCTGACAAGGTCACAGTCTGGGGAAATGGGGTCTGCAAGGCAGCCCCCAGAGAATGAGGCCCCCACTAATCCCCTTCTGTGACTTCTCTTTCTCCAACTTTCCTTACTAATGGACTTGTTATGATTATTATTCCCTCCCCAATACAGGAGAAATAATATGAGAGCAAATACTTATAGGATCAATAAACATCTATCCCACCTTAACCCCCCAGACTATTACCCTAAAAGATTACATTCACAGAATTAAAACCTAGAGATCACTACCCATTCCCCCCCCTCCTTTCCTTCTCCACAAAAGTTACATTCACCCCCATTACAAGCCAGGCAAACCAAGAACATCAATCACCTTCAAGACACACTCCACTGAATTCTGTTTATGGACAGAAACCAGGCAACATTGCCAGGTGCTTTAAAGTAACACAAGAAAAATAGAACTTGTAAATTGAGAAAAACCCCAAATCTGGTCTGTCATGAAATTGCCCTCTAACCTTGTACCTAGTTACGAAATGTTTTGTTAGCCATTTTCTAAGTAATTGTGATTGATTATGAAAGTTGACCAGAAGTAACAATTATTCTCCTAGGTCAGGGAGAGCAGCTTTAGCTAAGGAGGGAAGGCAGAAAGGGGAAAATCTTCAAATCTTATCTCCTCTCTCTGAGCCAACTTGTTACATCTGCTGTCTCCTCTGAACCCTGTTTTGAGAAGGGGGTTCTCTCTTTTCCCCTCTCCATACTGAAAATTCAAACTTCCCTTAGGGTACAAACTCCCCTCTTTTATTTTTTAAAATACAGTTGGCAATCTTCTCCTCCAGATTCCACTCCTGGGGTCCCTCCCCAGTCGAGGTGATCAATTTCACATACTCTTCAGCTTGGCACTTTTTCTCTAGTGCCAGCCTCTGTCACAGAACTAACCTGTCTATGTCATTCATCTATAGCAACAATATTTCATTGACCATTTCCTTAGGCTACACATCTTTTTAAGTTCCATGGAAACATATATGTAGAAAATTGATTGTGTGCCAAAGAAGTATGTACTTGAAACCCTATATAATAAACAAACCTCCGTGCTATGGCAGAACACTGTGTGATGCCTATGCATGTGGGCTAGAGCACACAGTGTCTCTCATCTCCATTATTTGCCTGGATTGTCACATCTAGACAGGGTGAGCCCTCAACCTCAGGGAGACCACTGGACAGCTCCCAAAGGGGGGCATAAATAGCAAGGGATTTGACATGGTTCTCACAATCAGAGGAAAGACTTGAAAAAGATTTTCTTGATTCTGAAAGCAGATTGCAGCTATGACAATGGTCTCCAAACTTTAAAAAAAATTAGGCACTTAATACACAAGTTAAAAAAAGAATTAACATGTACCTTTCATGTTTATTATTAACTTATTTATAAATTATATTCATATCCACAGAGCCTCAAGTTTATTAATCTACCAAGCTTCATGTCTTGACATTAAGGTTGTCCATTATCATTGTTACTGTTTGATATAGTGCTTAAAACATTAACTATAGTAAGAAGATGAGAAAAGAATTGAAGGCATTAGCATGGATAAAGAGGAAACAGTTGAGATTAAAATTATCTGGAGATTGTATATTAATTTTTTTAATTATTTATTAAAGAGCAAGAAGCAGGTTAGAGAAAGGAGAGAAAAACACAAGCTGCTTAGATCCCTGGTCAGCCAGTGTGTCTAGAGCCTTGCTACTAGGAGCAACTGAGCAAGCCCAGAGTCAGATCTTGAGCAGCTATCTCTTCTAGGTTACACAGCTATATCTGTTGTTCCAGGAAAAATGGCTGACTTTTGGTCCCCTCATCAGTTTATGCTCTTTGTGATATCTCTTTTCTGAGCTTCTCTTATTGGAGGTCTCGGACCTCAGTCAGGACAAGAGGTGGATCTTCCAAACAATAACTAAGCACTTGGAATGGCCCCACAGCGCATGTGCACTTTCCTCTATATGGTAGCTAGTTGACTGACTTCATTACCTAAGAGAATGCTTATTTACAGCTAAAACAAAGAATTTGTCTCCCCTCACCCCCTTCTAATCCTTACCAAAGACAAAAGATCTAGGCAAAAGGAGGGATAACTCTGCCTAAGGCCTCAGCCTCAAGGGAGAAGCCAGTTCTAGGTTTAGTATAAAATCATTTGAGCTTTAAAATCAAAAGATTGCTTTGGGTACCAAAAAAGAGTTCAAATTAATATTAACTTTCCATGAAAGTGCTTTTTTCAGATGGACTTGTCAACAACAAAAAAAAACAAAACAAAAGCTTCAGCAATGTCAAAAGTTTTAAAATAAACTCACATCAATCATCATCATTTCCATATATTACCATCAAAATTCAGGAAAAAGATATAGAAAGAGACATTCCCTTTAAACTAACCACAAAAAATGGGGGCAGCTGGGTGAATCAGTGAATTAAAAGCCAGACCTAGAGATGGGAGGCCCTAGGTTTGAATCTGGCCTCAGACACTTACTAGCTGTGTGAACCTGGGTAAGTCACTTAACCCCCATTGCCTAGCCCTTACCACTCTTCTGCCTTGGAACCAATACACAGTATTGATTCTAAGATAGAAGGTAAGAGTTAAAAAAAAACTAAACTAAAAAAAAGAACAAGAGTCTACCTGCACAAAGGAGTTGTATGAACACCATTATAAAAGTCTTTACATAGAGTTCTAAATAATTTGGAGAAATATTAATTGCTCATGAATAGCCTAAGGCAATATAAAAAATAACAACTACTACCATGATTTATTTATATAGGGTCACTCCAATCAAACTATCAAAAGATTACTTAATAGAACTAGAAAAAATAAAATTAATTTGAAAGAACAAAAGCTCTAGAATCTTAAGAGAATTATGAAAAAGAAGTGGGAAGGAAAGGACCTTAGAAGTACCAAATCTAAAACTATACTATAAAGAAACAATCATCAAAATTATTTGGTACTGAAAAAGAAATAGGTCAGTCAATGCAACAGATTAGATACACAATATACAGAAAGGAATGAGCACAGTAGCAAGGTGCTTTGGGTTTGTGAATCCAAAGATCCCAGGTATTGGAGCAAGAATTCATCCTTCAACAAAAACTTTTGAAAAACAGGAAAGTCAGTATGGCAGATAATAGGCATAGATCAACACCTCACACTATATACTAAGCTCCTATTGGGTATGTGACTTAGACATAAAGGGTGACATAAACAATTTAGAGGAACAAAGAAGAAAAATTTGTCAGGATAGATGAAGAAAAGCTCATTACCAAATAAGGGATAAAGATGATCACAGAAGATGAAATGAACAATTTTGGTTACATAAAATTAATAACATTTTGCTCAAACAAAACTGATGTAGCTAAAATTAGATGAGAAATAGGTAACTGAGGGAAATCTTTGAAATAAATTCTTCTGATAAATAGCTCATTTTTTTCATTTTTATATGGGTTACTGATTGTGATTTATAAGAGCCATTCCTCAAATTATAAATAGTCAAAAGATATGAACAAACAATTTTCAGAGAAATAAATCTAGGCTATTAATAGTCTGGAGGTCATTCCAGTTTCCATGGAATTCCTCCAGTTCATTATTCCTTTGGGCACAATAGTATTCCATCACCAACATATACTACAATTTGTTCAGCCATTACCCAATCAGAGGGCATCCCCTCATGTTCCAATTTTTGGCCACCGAAAAGAGTGTGGCTATAAATGTTTTTGTACAAGTTTTTTTTTTTTCCATATTATCTCTTTGGGGTACAAACCCAGCAGTGCTATGGCTGGATCAAAGGGCAGGAAGTCTTAATACCCTTTGAGCATAGTTCCAAATTTCCTTCCAGAATGTTTGGACCAATTCACAACTCTGCCAGCAATGCATTAATGGCCCAGTTTTGCCACATCTCCTCCAACATTTATTACTTTCCTTTGCTGTCATGTTAGCCAATCTGCTAGGTGTGAGGTTGAGAGTTGTTTTGATTTACATTTCTCTAATTTTAAGAGATTTAGAACACTTTTTCATGTCTTATTGATAAACTGTACCTCTTCTAGGTTTATAACTCCAGAGATAAGGAAAAGGACTCCTATATACAAAATATTTATTGGAGCTCATGAAAATGAAGGCAAAGAAACTAAAAGTGTGCCCACTGATTGTGGAATAAATGAAAAATTTATGTATATGAATATATTGGAATATTACTGTACCCTGAGAAATGATGGAGATGGTTTCAGAGAAATCTGGAAAGACCTGTATGAATGAAGAATGAAGTGAACAGGGAGATTAATTTATGCAATAAGAATATTCAAAAGCCAAACAACTTTGAAAGACAGGACCTCTGATCAACATATTAGCCAATTATGATTCTAGAGGACTCAAGATATAATATGCTAGTCATCTCCTGATACAGAGATGAGTGTCTTGAGGGTACAGACTGAGACACTATTTTTTAACATTGACAATTTAGATTTTTTCCCCTTGACTATGAATATTTTATTTATTACAAGGATTTTCTTTTTCTTTCTTTTTTTCCCCAGGGGAGATGGAAAGATTAGAAGAAAAGGTGTCATTTCATTAATAGATAAAAATAGTTTAATTTTTAAAAGAAAAAGTTATATACATTATAAAATTTTAATAGAATGGATATTTTAAAAGGATCAAATAGGGGGCAGCTGAGCAGCTCAGTAGATTGAGAGCCAGGCCTAGAGATGGGAGGTCCTGGGTTCAAATGTGACCTCAGACACTTCCCAGCTGTGTGACCCTGGGCAAGTCACTTGACCCCCATTGCCTTGCCCTAACCACTCTTCTGCCTTGGAGCTAATACACAGTATTGATTCCAAGATGGAAGGGAAGGGTTAAAAAAAAAAAGATCAAATGTGGCTCAAATAATAAAAGACCCTTCATGATCAGACCTGAACTTTAAGAAAATCACTTTGTCAGCCGAATGGAGGAAGGATAAGAGACGAAAAAGAATTAAATAAGGGAATCCAATTAGGAGGTTGTTGCAAGAGTCTAGGTGGGAGATCATAAGAACTAGGGGGAAGTGCCTATGAGAGTGGGGAGATGGGACTACAAGAAAAAAAAGTTGTGGAGGTAGAAACAATAAGAAAAGGCAAATTATCAGACATGTGGGGGTGTTCTGGAGAACAGAAGATAGAAATCTGGGAGTGGTGGAGAGGATATTTTCCCAAAGGTCCCTGAAGCTACTCTGGTAGTGGTTACTTTAAGACTGCCCCGAGAGGCAAATATCTGGATCTGCAGGAGGTGGGAGTGGGGTGTGGAGGGAGCCTAGAGCTTTCTCAGGGAGGAAAAGGGCCAAATGGAGAAGTACTAGGGTATAAGGGAGATAGGATTCTGGTGGAGGTAAGCTATATAATTAGCTATTACTCAAGACGGGCAAGATGATTGACTGGTCTTTCCACTATCTTATTGATTCATGCCCACCCTTGGAGCCAGGTCAAGATACTGTGACCCTGCTTTGAAGACCAGCCTACTTTACTCACTGCCTCTGTAGAAAAGTGAATGAGGACAAAAATTCCTAATGACAGTTTAGATTTGGAAGGAACAACCACCAAAATTTACAGTGATTTAAACTTTGATATTAATCCACGTAAAGGTAAATATCAGCAAGTTTAGTTGTTATATTGATGTTTAATGTTTCCAAGAAAACTTTTTGAAAAAGAGCTGCAGTCTAGAAGTCAAGAGACCTCAGTTTTACACTCAGGTCCTCCACTAACACTGAGAAGTCTCTCTTCATCTGAAAATGGATCTTAAGATCACCGCCCTCTCAAGGCTGAGATTTGGGTCCCATGAGAAAATGGGGATTTCGAGTCAGATATTCTATAGAACCCTAGGCAACTTCCCTGAGCCTCAATTCCCCTGAGGGAATGGATCAATTGATCTCTAAAGCTTATTCCATCTCTAAAGCGTTTATCTATGGACAAATGAAAGGAGCAAGCTGCATCCTGTTTCATGCAGAGCTTGGCCACTAGGTGGTAGTAAGATCCCATCAGAGATGCAGGGGAAAGCAGGACAGATTTTCATTTCTAGGCACTTTGTTTAATGCAAAGTCAGCATTAAACATAAAATCGGCAGATGGACGCCAGGTTGTAACATCATCTGAGAAGCAGATTTTACAGAATCAGAGCCTTTCCGAGTTGAAGGGGTGCTCAGGGGTCATCTAGGTCAAGCGTTCTGTCCATGATAATAGCATCAACCACAACGTCCCTTACAAATGGTCCCAAGGAGTTCCTTTCCCTAATAACAAATCCGGTAATAGGAAGACAACTGATCAATAAACAATTATTCAGTGCCTACTAGGTACCAGGCATTATGCACAGAGCAGCACATTAAATTGTTAGCTTTGATTGGTAGAACACTTTTCCGCTGAGTCGAAATCTCTCTGAACCTTTCAACCCATTGGCTCAAAAAACAGAATCACAAGGCAGTTTTCTAGATATAAGAAGATGGTTATTATGTAACCCTCAAATCTTATCTTCTCTGGACTAAATAATCTCAGCTCTTACAGACTCTCTTTGTATGGCATAGTTTTCAGTCCTTTCATCATCCTGGTTATTCACTTCTGGCCCCAAATAGCTTTGGAAATGCCCAGTTTAAAATATGGCACCTAGAATAGGAACATAAATACTCCAAGTAGAATAAGACCTGGGCTAACAGGCCTATCTTCCTCTGTCATCCTTGACACAATGAATTCTATTAAAAATAGCCCGAAGAGCTAGCAAAAAGACTCCAGCAAGTGATCAGAAGGGTCATCCACCATGATCAAGTAGGATTCATACCAGGGATGCAGGGCTGGTTCAACATTAGGAAAACTATCCACATAATTGACCACATCAACAAGCAAACCAACAAGAACCACATGATTATCTCAATAGATGCAGAAAAAGCCTTTGATAAAATACAACACCCATTCCTATTAAAAACACTAGAAAGCATAGGAATAGAAGGGTCATTCCTAAAAATAATAAACAGTATATATCTAAAACCATCAGCTAATATCATCTGCAATGGGGATAAACTAAATCCATTCCCATTAAGATCAGGAGTGAAACAAGGATGCCCATTATCACCTCTATTATTTGACATTGTATTAGAAACACTAGCAGTAGCAATTAGAAAAGAAAAAGAAATTGAAGGCATTAAAATAGGCAAAGAGGAGACCAAATTATCGCTCTTTGCAGATGACATGATGGTCTACTTAAAGAATCCTAGAGATTCAACCAAAAAGCTAATTGAAATAATCAACAACTTTAGCAAAGTTGCAGGATACAAAATAAACCCACATAAGTCATCAGCATTTCTATATAATTCCAACACAGCTCAGCAGCAAGAACTAGAAAGAGAAATCCCATTCAAAATTACCTTAGACAAAATAAAATACTTAGGAATCTATCTCCCGAGACAAACACAGGATCTATATGAATACAACTACAAAACACTTTCCACACAACTAAAACTGGACTTGAGCAATTGGAAGAACATTAACTGCTCATGGGTAGGACGAGCCAATATAGTAAAAATGACCATCCTACCCAAACTCATCTATCTATTTAGTGCCATACCCATGGAACTTCCAAAAATTTTTTTTTACTGATTTAGAAAAAACCATAACAAAGTTCATTTGGAAGAACAAAAGATCAAGGATATCCAGGGAAATAATGAAAAAAAAATACAAAGGAAGGGGGTCTTGCAGTCCCAGATCTCAGACTATATTATAAAGCAACGGTCATCAAAACAATTTGGTGCTGGCTAAGAGACAGAAAGGAGGATCAGTGGAATAGACTGGGGGCAAGCAACCTCAGCAAGACAGTATATGACAAACCCAAAGATCCCAGCTTTTGGGACAAAAATCCACTATTTCATAAAAACTGCTGGGAAAATTGGAGGACAGTGTGGGAAAGATTAGGTTTAGATCAACACCTCACACCCTACACCAAGATAAATTCAAAATGGGTGAATGACTTGAACATAAAGAAGGAAACTATAAGAAAATTAGGCAAACACAGAATAGTATACATGTCAGACCTTTGGGAAGGGAAAGACTTCAAAACCAAGCAAGAATTAGAAAGAGTTACAAAATGCAAAATAAATAATCTGGGATTACATCAAATTAAAAAGTTTTTGTACAAACAAAACCAATGTAACCAAAATCAGAAGGGTAGCAACAAATTGGGAAACAATCTTCATAAAAACCTCTGACAAAGGTTTAATTACTCAAATTTATAAAGAACTAAATCAATTGTACAAAAAATCAAGCCATTCTCCAATTGACAAATGGGCAAGGGACATGAACAGGCAGTTCTCAGCCAAAGAAATCAAAACTATTAATAAGCACATGAAAAAGTGCTCTACATCTCTTATAATCAGAGAGATGCAAATCAAAACAACTCTGAGGTATCACCTCACACCTAGCAGATTGGCTAACATGACAGCTATGGAAAGTAATGAATGCTGGAGGGGATGTGGCAAAGTGGGGACATTAATTCATTGCTGGTGGAATTGTGAATTGATCCAACCATTGTGGAGAGCAATTTGGAACTATGCCCAAAGGGTGATAAAAGACTGTCTGCCCTTTGATCCAGCTATAGCACTGCTGGGTTTGTACCCCAAAGAGATAATAAGGAAAAAGACTTGTACAAGAATATTCATAGCTGCACTCTTTGTGGTGGCCAAAAATTGGAAAATGAGGGGATGCCCGTCAATTGGGGAATGGCTGAACAAATTGTGGTATATGTTGGTGATGGAATACTATTGTGCTAAAAGGAATAATAAAGTAGAGGAATTCCATGGAGACTGGAACAACCTCCAGGAAGTGATGCAGAGGGAAAGGAGCAGAACCAAAAAAACATTGTACACAGAGACTGATACATTGTGGTACAATCGAAGGTGATGGACTTCTCCATTAGGGTCAATGCAATGTCCCTGAACAATCTGCAGGGATCTAAAAAATACTATCCACAAGCAGAGGATAAACTGTGGGAGTAAAAACACCGATGAAAAGCAACTGCTTGAATCTACAGGGGTTGAGGGGATATGACTGGGGAGAGACTCTAAATGAACACTATAATGCAAATTCCAACAACAGGGAAATGGGTTTGAGTCAAGAACACATGTGATAACCAGTGGAATCGTGGGTCAGCTATGGGAGAGGGAAAGGTGGTGGGAGGGAGGGAGGGGAGGAAAAGAAAATGATCTTTGTTTCCAGTGAATAATGTATGGAAATGACCAAATAAAATAATGTTTAAAATAAAAAGAAAAGAAAAGAAAAAAAATAGCCCGAAGAGGTATAAGCTTTTTTTTTCCTTTTCCTTTTTCTTTTTTTTTTTTGGCTACATCTACAACATTGACTTATAATGAGCTTTCAGCATACTAGAACTCAGGTTGTTGTTTTTTCTTCCTAGAACTGTTTTCTGGTCACGTCTTTCCCAATCTTAAATTGTTCTGGTTTTTTTTAAGCTATAGAATTTATCTCTATTTAATTTTCATCTTTAAAAAAAAATTAAGCTTAGTCCAGTTTTTCAGTATGTTGACATCTTCCTGGATCTGAAATCTGCCATCCAATATATTGGCTGATCTAAGATGCATTTTGTTTTTGTCTTAACTAAATTGTTGGAGGTAGGGATTGAAGCGCTGAAAAAAAAATAGAGTCAAGGATCAAACAGAACTCTCATTTGATCCTCACAACAACCTTGTGAGGTAGGTGTTATTATTATCCTTATTTTACAATTGAGAAAACTGAGGCAGATAGCAGTTAAGCAACTTGCCCTGGGTCACACAGCTAGTAAGTGTCCGAGGCTGGATTTAAATCCTGGTCTTCCTGACTCGATCCAGTGTGCCACCAGAGAGTTACTTTCAGGCTGATGTTATTTATTAACTACCATTTGGGTGTTGATTTTGATGGGGCCTGCTTGAAAGTTCCGCCTATCGCTGGTGTCCCTCCCCTGACAAATATCCCAATCAACAGACAGATTCATTCCACAGTGAAAGTAAAAATGTTTTCCAAAAGTCCAAAGGTTGTTTCCATTGTGAAAGTAATTTGTAACCGAGGCCTTCTCAGGTCTTCTTTCTTTGGTCAAATAGAAAATGCCACCTCTTGTGACCTCATTTACTCTGTCATTAAGCCGCTATCATAGTCCATTGAAAGCTCAGATATAGATAACCTTGCTGATATCCTGCAGAGTAGGGAGTAAACCTGGACTAGGTTTTACTCAGAAATAATTGGGCAGGATATCCAACTGCCACAGCAAATACACACACCCCTGTACTCTTTGACTCCTCCCATGGAAACTTAAACCCCGGTGGATTCCTTGGACCTTGGTTATTCCAAATATAGAATAGATCCCAAACACCTTTTATTAGAGGCAGGCAGGTGCCACCGTGAGCCAGTGAGGTGGCACAGAAGATAGAGCAGTGGGCTTGGGATCAGGAAGACTCATCTTTGTGAGTTCAAATCTAGCCTCAGACATTCACTAGCCATGTGTTCCTAGATAAGTCACCCTGTCCTGTTTGCCTCAGTTCCCTCATCTATAAAATGAACTGGAGAAAGAAATGGAAAACTGTTCCTGGTTTTTGCCAAGAAAACCCCAAGGAGGTCCTGAAGAGTTGGGCACAATTGAAACAACTGAATAACACAAGTTGTGACACGGTGGATAGAGTCAGGAAGATACGAATTTAAATCCGACCTCAAACACTTACTAGCTGTGTGACCCAGGGAAAGTTACTTAGCTACTCTCTGCTTCAATTTTCTCAGTTTTAAAATAAGGATAATAATAGTACCTACTTCACAAGGTTGTTGTAAGGACCAAATGAGGTAACATTTATAAAGCACTTGGCATAGCATCTGACACATTTGTTGTTCAGTTGTATCCAATACTATGGCACCCCATGGATCATACTGTCCCTGGGGTTTTCTTGGCAAAGATACTGGAGTGGTTTGTCATTTCCTTCTCCAGTGGATTGAGGCAAATAGAGGTTAAGCCACTTGCCCAGGACACTAGTAACTAGTAAGTGTCTGAGGCCAGATTTGAACTTAATTCTTCTTGACCCCAGGCCCAGCTCTAGTCATCTAGTTGCCTCCATCTGGCACATAGTAGGTGCTTAATAAATGTTTGTTCCCTTCTCTCCCTAAGTTATGATGTGTAAATCAAAAGGAAATATTTCTGGAATAAGATACCAAATATTTCAAGTATATTTAATTTTCACTGGTGTGGATGCTCCCTCCTCCTTTTCAGACTTCAAGTTCTTTGTACAAGTTATTGTCACCAGAAAATATCACCATTCAGTAGGTTGCTGAGTCCTTCTGAATTTAGGTAGTTTGGCCTTGGATAAGAGACACATAGTGTATCATCTCGTTTTTTTGAAAGCTCTTCATTAAGACCAAAAAGAACTTGAATTCTATTAGCATGGGTTTGAAACCCTACAGCCTATTTGACCTTTGGTGGAGCCTGTACATTTGCCAGAAAAAGTGTGTATGTAAATTATCCCTTACAATAACAACCACTTTCTTTAAGAGAGAAGCAGTCTTTGATTGTTTAAAAATAAAATGGAACCCTGGGCTAGGGGTCTAGTTTCCATGTTTAATTAACCCTGCTAGTAATTTGCTCTGTGATTGTGAGGAAATTTCTTCGAAGACCTCCCAAAGAAGCCCAGTGCTCATTTGGATGGTTCGAATTATTAGGAAGCTTTCCCTTTTTACATTGCACTGAACTCTATCTCCCTCTATCTTGTTTTTAGTTCTATGATTTGGGATCAAGAAGGGCAAGGCTTAGTATCCTTTTTTTCACCTGATACCCCTTTAGATACTTGAAGACAACTCTGAATTACAGTTTCAGATTTGGAAAGGAGCTAAGAGGCCATCTGATCCAAGCAGTATCTAAGAAGAATCCTGACTACACTATCCAAGACAAGTCATCAAGCCTCCACATGAATATCTCCAATGAGGAGGACTCCACTCTTTCCCAAGGCTGGTCATTTTACTTTTGGACAGTTCTGATTATTGGGAAATTTTGTCTTCCATCAAAATGTTTTTCTTTTTCTTCCTTCCTTCCTTCCTTCCTTCCTTCCTTCCTTCCTTCCTTCCTTCCTTCCTTCCTTCCTTCCTTCCTTCCTTCCTTCCTTCCTTCCTTCCTTTCTCTTCTGTTCTTCTGTTCTCTCTCTCTCTCTCTCTCTCTCTCTCTCTCTCTCTCTCTCTCTCTCTCTCTCTCTCTCTCTCTCTCTCTCTCTCTCTCTCTCTCCTTACCTTCTGGTCATAGTAACAATTCTGAGACAGAAGGGTAAGGGCTAGGCAAACAAGGGTTGAGTATATTGCATAGGCTCATATCACTAGGCAGTATCTGAGGCCACATTTGAACCTTTTCACATTTGGTCCTTCTGAATCCAAAATGTGCTCTTCTACAAAATAAATCCATTGCTCCTAGTTTTGTCCTTGGGAACCAAATGGGATGATTCCCTCTTCCACTGACAAACTTTCAAATGCTATTATATCTCCCCTCCCAGTAGTATCCTCCTCTCCGAGCCTTCTCTTTGAGAAAATAGATTTAGCAGAGCCTCTTATACCCAATTAGATGCCAAGAAACTGAAAACTAAATGGAATATATAGATATTTGTAAAAATATGAAATACTTAGAGGAACAAAAGAGGAAATAGAGAGTTTAAACCATTTGATATCAAGAAGGAAATTCAAGGTAGACATAAGTGAAATCCCAAATTGAGAGGAGGAAGTCCTAACCTAGTTCAGATGGATTTTTAAGTGAATTCTATCAAACACATAAAGAATATTTAACTCTGCTGCTATATTCACAACATAAGTGAAGGAAGTACATTATCTAACCCCACCTATGAAACAAATATGGTCCTGATGGCTAAGCCAGAAACAGAGAGAGAGAAAAAAATAACACAGAAGGGAAAGTATAGAACAACAGTATTAATTAATTGATTAATTAATAAAATGAATATAGTGACTCTAAGATGGAAAGGAAGGATTAAAAAAATCAATACTAAGTACAATTCCAAGGCAGAAGAGCAGTAAAGGCTAGGCAATGGGGGTTATGTGAGTTTTCCAGGGTCCCAAAGCTAGGCGGTTTCTGAGTCCAGATTTGTTTATACTACCTTTTATAAAAATATAATTACCTTCCTTATCTCTTAATAAGATCTATTTTTGCTTTAGCTTTGTCTGAGATCATGATTGCAACTTGCCTTTATTCTGTGTGAATCTACCTGCCTCAAATGTATTTCTTGTAAACATGTGGCAGGATTCTCACTTTTAATCCACTCTGCTATCCTCTTCCTTTTTATGGATGAGTTCATTCCATTTACATTCACAGTTTATGATGACCTTCTGTGTATTCCCCTCCATCTTGATTTCCTCTTTTAATCCTGTCCTTTATCCTTTCACTCAGTCCTTCCACACTACTGTTTTTGCTTTTAGTCATTCCCTCACTTCTCCTTCACTTATATTATGTAATCCCCTTCCCACCACCACTCTATTTCCCTCTTACTTCTTCATAGAGTCTTTAATTACCCCCTTCAACTTCTCTCTCCCTTATATTACTCCCCTCCCCACTACCCCCTTTCTTATCCTCCTTCTGCTTCTCATTAGGGTAAGATAGGATTCTATACCCCAATGAATCTAGCTGTTCTTCCATCTCTGGGCCACTTCCAATGATAGGAAAGTTCAAGTATTACCAGTCACTACCCTCATCCTCCCTCCACTATAATAGTATTCTCTACCCCACACATATTTAGGTTATATAATTTATCCCATTTTACTTTTCTCTTCCCATTTCTCTTTGTACAATCCTCTTTTCACCCCATTTTAACATGTCATCCCAAATAGCTAAATACCACAAGCTCTGTCTATGTATACTTCTAACTATTATGATAATTGTAACAATTTTTAAGAGATACAGATATCATCTTTCCATATATAAATATAAACAATTTGACCTTATAGAAACCCTTAATTTTTTTCTCCTTATTTACCTTTTTAAGTTTCTCTTGAATTTTGTATCTGAACATAAATTTTCTCTTTAAGTCTAGTCTTTTCTTTATGAATGCTTGGAAATCTTCTTTTTTATTAAATGACCATACTTTCCCCTGAGAGATTATAGTCAGTTTTGATGGGTAAGTGATTCTTGGTTGTAAGCCCAATTCCCTTACCTATTACAAACCTTCCAGTTCTTCAGTGTAGAAGCTGCCAGATCCTGTGTAATCCTGATTCAGGGTTCCATGATATTTGAATTGTTTCTTTCTGGTTGTTTGCAGTATTTTCTCCTTGACCTGGGAGCTCTTAATCTGGACTATAACATTCCTGGAAATTGTCAATTGGGGATTTATTGTAGGATGTGGTTTGTGAAGTCTTTCAATTTCTCTCTTATTCAAGAATATCAGGAAATTTTTCTTATATAATTTCTTGTAATACAAATATTCTATGCTTTTTGGTCATGACTTTCAGGTAGTCCAATAATTCTTAAATTGTCTCTCTTGGATCTATTTTCCAAGGCAGTTGTTTTTTCAATGAGATGTTTCATATTTTCTTCTATTTTTTCATTCTTTTGATTTTGTTTTATTTTCTTTATGTCTTATGAAGCCATTACTTTTATTTGCCCTATTCTAATTTGTAAAGATGAAATTTCTTCCATGACCTTTTGATCCTCCTTTTCCATTTGTCCATTCTACTTTTCATGGCACTCTTTTCTACACTGGGCTTTTTTGTCTCTTTTCCCAGTAGATCAATTCTGTTTTTTAGAGACTCTTTACTTCATTGGATTTTTGTGTCTCTTCTTCCAGTTGACCAATTTTATTTTTTAAACTATTATTTTCTTTTTGTATTACTTTCATTTCTTTTTTCCCATTTTCTTCAACCTGTCTTATTTGATTTTCAAATTTCTTTTTGAGTTCTTCTAGAACTTGAGACCAATTTTTTTTGTTTTGTTTTTTAAGTTTTGCATGTAGTTGCTTGGATCTCACCATCCCCTGTTGCCCTGTTGGTTCTGTGCTTTGTTCTTTGTACCCATAAAAAATTGAGTGTTAAGTGTTTCTTTTGCCATTTGCTCATGTTCCTGACCTTTCTTTTGCCTGTGGACTGGGAATTCTGAAAGCTGTTTGCTAATTGTCTCCTCTGCTGGCTTGTAGATATCATCACTTTGAGCTATTTTGCCCCGGGGCTAGTTCTTCATCATGGTAGCACAGGCTGGAAAGGGCCCAGTGCTATGAACTTCTGGCCCTCACTGCAGGCTGGTGCCTGGCTCTTCAAAGGGTGAGTTTGAGATGCTCTTTTGTTGGTATAGATTGTGTCCTAGAATCCAAAGTTAGCCTTTGCCCAGTCATGGAACCTGGTACAAGAGGGGCATGTATGTATGTGCCATAGTCAGCCAGCCCTCCTCTAGTTTTTCTGCTGGTTCCTCCTTATCCTATGAAAAAGTTTTAGACTCCTGTCATTATGAGGTGCTTTTAAAAGATTGGCTTGGCCCTATACCGAGATAAACTCAGAATGGATGAATGACCTGAATATAAAGAAGGAAACTATGTAAATTAGGTGAACACAGAATAGTATACTTGTCAGATCTTTGGGAAAGGAAAGATTTTAAGACCAAGCAAGAGTTAGAAAAAATTCCAAAATGTAAAATAAATAATTGTGATTACATTAAGTTAAAAAGGTTTTGTACAAACAAAACCAATGCAACCAAAATTAGAAGGGAAGCAACAACTTAGAGAAAAAAATCTTCATAACTAAAATCTCTGACAAAGGTCTAATTACTCAGATTTATAAAGAGCTAAATCAATTGTACAAAAAAATCAAGCCATTCCCCAATTGATAGATGGGCAAGGAACATGAATAGGCAATTTTCAGATAAAGAAATCAAAACTATTAATAAGTACATGATGAAGTGTTCTAAATCTCTTATAATCAGAGAAATGCAAATCAAAACAAGTCTGAGGTATCACCTCACACTTAGTAGATTGGCTAACATGACAGCAAAGGAAAGTAATAAATGTGGAGGGGATGTGACAAAACCTGGAAATTAATATACTGCTGACAGAGTTGTGAATTGGTCCAAACATTCTGGAAGGCAATTTGGAACTATGCTCAAAGGGCATTAAAAAACTGCCTGACCTTTGATCCAGCCATAGCACTGCTGGGTTTGTACCCCAAAGAGATAATATGGAAAAAATACTTGTACAAAACATATTTATAGCCACACTCTTTGTGGTGGCCAAAAATTGGAACATGAGGGGATGCCCTCTGATTGGCTAATGGCTGGACAAATTGTGGTATATGATGGTGATGGAATACTATTGTGCCCAAGGGAATAATGAACTGGAGGAATTCCAAGTGAACTGGAATGACTTCCAGAAATTGATGCAGAGTGAAAGGAGAAGAACCAGGAGACCATTATACACAGAGACTGATACACTGTGATATAATTGAATGTAAAGGACTTCTCCATTTTTGGCAATGCAGTGATCCAGAACAACCTGGAGGGATTTAAGAGAAAGAACACTATCCACATTCAGAGGAAAAACTGGGGGAGTAGAAACACAGAAGAAAAATAATTGCTTGATTAAATGGGTCGAAGGGGATATGATTGGGGATGTAGACTCTAAATTATCACCCCAGTGCACACATCAATAATACGGAAATAGGCTTTGATCAAGGACACATGTAAAACCCAGTGGAATTGCATGTTGGATACAGGAGGGGGTTGGGGAGAGGGGAGGGAAAGAACACGATTCCTTTAACCAAGGGAAAATATTCTAAATTGACTAATTAAATAATTTTTTTAAAGTTCAGTAGGAAACACAAGTAAGAGATCTTTGGAAGCAGCAGATTGAATTCATTATATATTTTATTTAAAAATTAAATTGTAAACAAAAAAAATATAAAGATTGGTTTGGAAGGATTGTCAGAGGGGCTTAGGTTTCCACTGCTACTTAGCTGTCATCTTGATTCCATCCCATCTGAGACCAGATTGAAACTCAGGAAAAGGAATCTTCCTGATTTCAGGCCTGGCAGTCTATCTACTGCACATGAACTTCTTTGGTTGTCATATCACGTTCTTGATTTGTCTTGAGTACACTAAAACCCCAATATCATTTCATGTGCCTAACCATCTTTCATCTATATTTACCTTTGAAATTCAAATCCAGTCTGATTCTTACTAGCTGTATGACCTTAGGCAAGTCATTTACTTTCTATTTGCTTCAATTTCATCATCTGTACGATGACATAAGACCTACATCTTAGCGTAGTTGTGAAAGTAAAATGATATAGGGGCAGTTAGGTAGCAGAGTAGATAGAGCACCAGGACTGGAGACAGGAGGTCCTGAGTTAAAATATGGCCCCAGACACATCCTAATTGTGTGACCCTGGGCAAGTCACTTAACCCCAACTCCCTAGTCCTTACTGCCTGCCTTGGAATCAATACTTATCAATTCTAAGTCAGAAGGAAAGGTTTTTAAAAAAGAAAAAAAGAAAAGAAAATGAGAAAATGTTTGTAAAGTGCTGTGCAAACCTTAAAATATGACATAAATAATAGCTAGGGAAGTGGTTGATTGTATGAACTTTAAGACTAGTCATCTAAAGCCCAATAGCAGCTCAAAAGGATATCTCTGGCATAATTTTCCAGTGTTCAACTTTTGCTCTGTGCCCTTTTTAGTGATTTAGATGAAATCAAAGAGAGTGTGTTTGCCAAATTTATAGATCATATGAAGCTAAGGAAAAATAATTAAATCAGAATCCAAGAAGATCTCAAAAGTCCAGAAAGTTGTAAGAATATAATAAAAGGATTTTTAACAGAGAAACATTTACATTCCTACAATTAGGTTTAAATAATTAGTTTCCAAGGTCAAGATGGATGAAGGGTGAATAGACTACAGTTCAAATGAGGTCACAAAGAGTCAGAAAGGCTGAAAAATTACTGAACGATAAAATTCCTGGAGACTGACAAATAGCATAGAATTAGGAAGCCTTGGTGTTCTCTACCAAAAAAGACCACATCTGGAATAATGTATTCAGTTATAGGTGCTACATTTTAGAAAGGTAGTTCATAAGCCAGAGTATATCTCAATGCTGATGATTCTCACATCTACTTATCCTAACCTTGATGCAGATCTCCAGACCCATTTAGGTTCAAATGCTTTGTATATCTTGAAACCATTCTGTAGACACCTTAAAACTCAACATGTCCAAAACCAAACTTATTATCTTTCTCCCAAACCCTCCTCTCTTCCAAACTTTCTTATTGAGAGCATGAGCCTCCTCCAGGCTCACAACCTAAGTGACATATGGGACTCCTCCTTCTCCCTCATCCTTCATAGCCTTTTGACTTTACCTTTGTGACATCCTTTGAGTATGTCCCCTTCTCTCATTTGCTACTATTCTTGTACATTTTCTGGCCATCAGAACTCCTGCAAGAATGAAAGCACTGGTATAACCTATTTACTTACTGTCTGGGGGAAAGAGAATGGGAGGGAGAGAATCTGAATAGTAATATGTCAGAAAACAATAATCAAAAAGTGGTTCTACATGTAATTGTGGGGAAAATAAAAGAAGTGCAGCAATAGCCTGCTTATTTGGTCTGCCCACTACAAGTCTGTCACCACTCCAGTTCATCCTCCATTCAATTGCCAATGTAATCTTCCTAAATATGCAAGTCTGGCCACGTAACTCACACACTCAAACTCCAGTGGTATATAATTGAAAATCTGTTACCCTAAAAAAGAACTACATATCCCAAGAGCCCACTGAATTCCTGTTATTACATACTTTATGTAGACAGAAGATAAAGTGAGTGGGCATTGAGGCTCTGCCTCCTCTTTTGGTATGTAGCCAGTGGTGATAGTGCTAAGGTGGGGATTTTGAAATGGCTAATCAGCCATAGGTACATGGTTTTTATTTTGTATCCTCTTTATTCCTTGATTTCTAATGATCATTTAATAAACCTCCTAAAATATATTATTATTATTTGAGATTAAATTTTAAATTTTACAGTTGGTGACCGCAAAGGGACATAACAGTCTCATAGCAAAGGAGCTGGGAAGTTGATTCCAGGGCATGGTACCCCTGGATGGCTCTCAAAAGAGGGACATCTCTCATTTGTAACTCCTCATATCACTTTACTCTTTCACCAGAAGGATCTCTAGATTCTTGGTGACATTCTTAGACCTAACAGAAACAGTATAGAGATTTTGATTTTTCTAGACCTCTCTGCCATTTTTGTAATGATGGCAGTAGTAGATTTTTTAAAAAAATATCTCAGCCAAGCTTGAAACATTGCTATACCTGAAAAAAATTGTGACAAGTATCCATTTTCTTTAAATGTCATACAGCAGACTCATAAAATATGATAGTGGGTTTGTTTGCTATTGTCATTAAATGGGCTATTACAACTTTGGGAATTTTGATATTTTGAACATGCATTACATGCTGTACTATTGTTCTTTATAAAAACAAACTGTTACTTTCTTAAAATCATTTGCTTGCACTCACAGTGGATTGTGGCCAGGTGTGAAGAGGAAATGGATCTCATTTTTGGTGAGAAGCCTTTGTATTCTACCTTTCCTTAGCTGACAGTGTGTCAAAGATGATAAGCTATATATTTTTATTAAAAAAACTTTATTATTGTTTTTGCTTGCATGTGCAATATACTATTTCAGTTTTATTTTTTCTCTGCTTTTTGTATTTGAAGCACATGTCAAGAGTATTAAGATTATTTTTTTAACATTTTTGATTTTGCAGTAATATAAGTTTAAGATACATTTGCCCTAATGTCAAAACATACCCCAAAAGTTTTAGATTATAAAAATGATGCCATTAATTGTTTAAAACATTTTATGTGACTTTGCTTAATGATTCTGTCTGATTCCAGGAGAAGGGAATACAAAAATAGCCATTGAACAGTTCCACAGAAGCACAAAGCTACTGGCATAGTGCCAAAGAGCACAAGGTCAAAGAGACGAAACCAGTCCTATATGGACTGATGACGTTCTGTGCAAAGAGCACAAGGACTTGATCATGTGTGAGACTTGAGGTTGTGGCTGTTTAACATGTGAGAAATGCAGGACTTCCTTGTAACACACACTCTATATAAAATACATAACATCAATTGTTCTGGCTTCAGTATCCCTGAGAAAAATACATAAAATCAGACCAGGGAACGACACTTCCCTATTAGTCCTATTTTCTTTCTTATAGTATAGCAACTTCTTGTAGTCTTGGCTGCAAATGGGTAAGTGAAATATTATTGCATTTTGTCCTACAGACCTGTGAGATAGAAATTATTTTAATTGGACCCTAATATAAGGACCTGTTAGAAATGTATTAATTTGGGCCCTGATTCAAGGATCTGTTATAGTTTTATTTCCCTTTACTTAGAATTTTTACACATAAGACTTTGATAGTCTATATTTCATCCACAAATTATTTTCTCTTTTATTTGGATTTTTAAATGTTTTTTATTTCTTTTGCCAATTGATTCATACAACTCATAACTCAGCCATGCATTCCTAAGTGATCCTTGTGTTTTTCAATAACCCTCTTCAAGAGGGAATGTATAATTATTAAATTGCAAAGTGTAAATTCTTTTTGAGAGTAATTTTAGGTTAATTATCTTCCCTATCTCTTTTAACTAGATTTATTTTTACTTTGGCTTTGTCGGATATCATGATTGCGACTCCTGCCTTCTTTTTGTCAGTTGATGCCCAATAGATTTGGCTCCACCCTCTTACTTTCAGACTATGCGTATCTACCTTTCTCATATGTGTTTCTTGTAGATAGCATATGGTAGGGTTTTGGACTCTAATGCACTCTGCTATTCGCTTGCGTTTTATGGGTGAGTTCATTCCATTCACATTCAGAGTTATTATTACTAGCTGTGTATTTCCCAGCATTTTTATTTCTGCTCCTTTTCTTGCCTTTTCTTCTTTCACTATTTCCTTCTACACCAATGTTTGCTTTTGAACAGTCACCCTTGTTCCCACCCTTATTTTACTTCCCTTTCTACCCCCCTCCCTATTTATCCCCCCCTTATTTTCCCTGTAGTATTTCTAAAGTTAACCCCCCCTGCTCCCTCCCTCTCTTGTACTGCTTCCCTCCCCACCAGACCATTTGTTACCCTTCTACTCCCCTATAGGGTGCAAACCTATTCTCTGCCCCCAATGGATTGGATTGTTTTTCCCTCTTTGAGTCACTTTCAAAGCACATAAAAGTTGAGTATTTCCTGTCTCAACCTCTTTACCCTTCCAGTGTATTGATGTTCTCCCTCCTCCCACCATGAGCTTCTTTATGACATATAAATTTACCCCCATTTGTTTCTTTTTTTTTTAATTTTTAAACATTATTTTATTTGGTCGTTTTCATACATTATTCACTGGAAACAAAGATCATTTTCTTTTCCTCCCCTCCCCCCCCCCCCACCTTTCCCTCTCCCATAGCCAACGCATGATTCCACTGGTTATCACATGTGTTCTTGACTCGAACCCATTTCCCTGTTGTCGGAATTTGCATTATAGTGTTCATTTAGAGTCTCTCCTCAGTCTTATCCCCTCAACCCCTGTAGTCAAGCAGTTGCTTTTCATCGGTGTTTTTACTCCCATAGTTTATCCTCTGCTTGTGGGTAGTATTTTTTAGATCCCTGCAGATTGTTCAGGGACATTGCATTGATACTAATGGAGACGTCCATCACCTTCGATTGTACCACAATGTATCAGTCTCTGTGTACAATGTTTTCCTGGTTCTGCTCCTTTTGCTCTGCATCACTTCCTGGAGGTTGTTCCAGTCTCCATGGAATTCCTCCACTTTATTATTCCTTTTGGCACAATAGTATTCCATCACCAACATATACCACAATTTGTTCAGCCATTCTCCAATTGACGGGCATCCCCTCATTTTCCAATTTTTGGCCACCACAAAGAGCGCACCTATAAATATTTTTGTACAAGTCTTTTTGTCCATTATCTCTTTGGGGTACAGACCCAGCAGTGCTATGGCTGGATCAAAGGGCAGACAGTCTTTTATCACCCTTTGGGCATAGTTCCAAATTGCCCTCCAGAATGGTTGGATCAATTCACAACTCCACCAGCAATGAATTAATGTCCCCACTTTGCCACATCCCCTCCAGCATTCATTACTTTCCATAGCTGTCATGTTAGCCAATCTGCTAGGTGTGAGGTGATACCTCAGAGTTGTTTTGATTTGCATCTCTCTGATTATAAGAGATGTAGAGCACTTTTTCATGTGCTTATTAATAGTTTTGATTTCTTTGGCTGAGAACTGCCTGTTCATGTCACTTGCCCATTTGTCAATTGGAGAATGGCTTGATTTTTTTGTACAATTTAGTTCTTTATAAATTTGAGTAATTAAACCTTTGTCAGAGGTTTTTATGAAGATTGTTTCCCAATTTGTTGCTACCCTTCTGATTTTGGTTACATTGGTTTTGTTTGTACAAAAACTTTTTAATTTGATGGAATCCAGATTATTTATTTTGCATTTTGTAACTCTTTCTAATTCTTGCTTGGTTTTGAAGTATTTCCCCCCATTTGTTTCTTTTCCCATTTCTTTTAATATTAACCTATTTTTAAGCTCTAGTTATATATAATATATATATGCATACTCATGCATATGTATTTTTGCATGCATATATCTATATACCTATTTATGTCTTGTCCTTTCATCCTATACAATTTGTTGCTGTTCCCTCTAAGTATACTTCTTTTTGCTGCCCAGGTAATAACAACAGTTTTTAAGAGGTACCAATGACCTCTTTTCTTATAGGGATACATATCATTTTAACTTATTGAGTCTCTTAAAAAAATTTTTTTGTTTATCTTTTTCCCCCTCTTTTTTAATTACCTTTTGATGATTCTCTTGAGTTCTGTGCTTGTACATCAAATTTTCTGTTCAGGTCCAGTCTTTTCTTTATGAATTCTTGAAATTCTTCTATTTTGTTGAATGACCATACTTTCCCCTGAAAGAATATACTCAATTTTGCTGGGTAGTTGATTCTTGGTTGTAGACCTAGTTCCCTTGCTTTCCAGAATATCGTATTCCATGCCTTTCTTTTTTTCAGTGTGGATGCAGCCAGATCCTGAGTTATCCTCACTGTGGTTCCTTGGTATCTGAATGACTTCTTCTTGGCAGATTGTAATATCTTTTCTTTGGTCTGATAGTTCTTGAATTTGGCTATAACATTCCTGGGTGTAGTAAGTTGGGGATTAAGTACAGGAGGTGATATGTGGATTCTTTCAATCTCCACTTTTCCCTCTTGTTCTAGGATATCGGGGCAGTTTTCTTTAATCATTTCCTGTAGTATGATGTCCAGGCTTTTTCTTTTGTCATGGTCTTCTGGTAGACCAATGATTCTTAAATTGTCTCTCCTTGAACAATTTTCTAAATCCTCTGTTCTGTGAATGAGATACTTCATATTTTCCTCTATTTTTTCATTCTTTTGGTTTTGTTTTATAGTGTCCTGCTGCCTTGTGAGGTCACTTAATTCTAGTTGTTGTATTCTGGTTCTTAAAGACTGGATTTCATCCTTGGCTTTTTGGTCATCCTTTTCATTTTGGTCTGATTTTCTTTGGAGGTCATCTTTCATCTTCTTCACCTCATCTTTCATCTGCTTTGCCTCGTCTTTCATCTCCTTTGCCTCATTTTCCAGTTGGTTGATTTTGGCTTTCAAGACACTATTTTCTGTTTCCAGATGACTTATCTTAGTTTATAAGTTCTTTTCCCAATTGTCTTCAGCCTCTCTTAATTGTGTTTTGAATTGCATTTTGAGTTCTTCCAAAGTCTGTATCCAATTTGCTGGGATTTCTGATTTTTCCTTTGCTGATCCCTCCCCCTCTGTTTCATTCTCTCTTTGCTCATTACCTGTGCAGAAGCTGTCTATTATAATTTCTTTCTTCTTTTTCTGTTGTTTGTTCGAGTTTACCCCTTCTTTGCTCCCTGTATTTGGCTGTGCTCTTGCTCCTCTCATTTTTTTTGGTTTTGGGGCTGTCAGTCTCCCCTCTTGGAGCTTTGTCAGATCTCTTGGTACAGTCTTTAGGGGAGGAATGTTAGCTTCCCTGTCCTCTGGGGGCTTTTGATCGGATTGAGTTCAAATGGGTCGGGCTGTATGTGGTATGAAGCTCTGCGGCTCTGAAGACGCCTGGAAGGCTGGGCCGCCCAGGCTCTCTCCAGTTCTCTCCAGCTGCTTCTCCAATATCCGCAAGTGCCTTTGCCCACCTCCCTAAACTCTGAGGAGTTCTGATGGAATTAGGTTCAACTGGATTGGTCTGGATGTGCCCCGAGGCAACGGTGAGACTGGAGCCTGATGGAGGGACCCAGCCAGAGCCCTGTCTCTCCCTGGCTTCCTCCCCGCTGTCCAAGCTGGATGCTCCGAGCCCAGCGCCCTGCTGCTCACAAGGTAGACCCTCCCAACCAGCACCTTTGCCCACTCAGAGGTTCCCGCTGCTGTTGGGGGCTCAGCCCTCTGGGTTGTGGGGGAGGGGTCCTGGGACCTTCGCTCTGCCTTCCCCTTAGCCCTGAGTATTCTCGGATTCTGGCTTTTGGGGGGCGTACCTTTTGATTTGAGTCCAGAAGGAGGGTTCCCCACTTCTGCCCTGTTGTTCAGCTTGAATTTTGGTGCCCTAGGAGCATTCAGTCTGTATCGGTAAGGAAGGGTCTTCCACGAGGTCTGAACTTTTGCAGTTTTCTAAGCCGCCATCTTGACTCCGCCCCTCGTAATTTTAGGTTAAGAAACATGCTACCTCTCTGAATATAGAAAGCACCATGAAGATGCCTCCACTGGCCACACACTGCACCAGAAGATCCAGATTGAACTTTGGGATGTGGTGATCTGAACTGTGTGGAGTTGAATGCTTTTGTTTTGTATGTATACTCTTATGCCAAAAGGGACTGCCTCCTATCTGGCTTTTTGTCAATGTGCCTAGCAATCATTGGTTTTATTCTCTTTTCCTCTTATCCTCAAATGATTGTAATTTCAAAGTTGGTATGTTTGCAAGACCCACTGGAGAGACTAGTCTTCTGCAGGTCTTAGAGGGGAAATTTATAATTGAACATCTGTTACCCTAAAAAAGAACTACATATCCCAAGAGCTCACTGACTTACTGTCATTATGTACTTCCTGTAGACAGAGGATAAAGTGAGTGGGTGTTGAGGCTCTGCCTCCTCTTTTGGCACTCAGCCAGCAGATGGTAGTAAGGTGGGGATTTTGAAATGACTAATCAGCAATGGGCATGTGGTTATTATTTTGTATCTTCTTTAATCCTTGATTTCTAATGATCACTTAATAAGTCTCCTAAAATATAATTATTTTTATTATTTGAGATTAAATTTTAAATTTTATAGTGGTTCCTTATCACCTCCAAAATAAAAAATAAAATTTTCTTTATACCCTGATCCACACCTCCTGCCCCAGCTTCACAGTCTTCCAGTCTTCTTATACCTCACACCCACTACTCATGTGCTCTGCAATTCAGGAACACTGGTCTCTTTGCCCTGACTTGAACAAGATCTTTCTGTCTCCTGACTTGGGGGGCTCTTACAGGCTATCCCCCTGACATTTAGTGTAGTGCCTGGCACAAGTGCTTAATAAATGTTTATTGACTGACTAATTTTTTATTTTGCTCTTCTAGCACTGCCTGTCTCTTGCCATCTTGTCTACAAGGATAGTGAGAAAGATAGTGTCAAATTCTCTGATGAAGTCAGGGCACATTCTATCTACTGTATTTCTTTGATATCCCTTTCTAGTTTTAGGAGGAATCATGGAATGGATAATGGAACCAAAACTAAGATTTCATTGGTGTGAGACATTCTTGGTATGGAAATTCCATCCACTGCTGTTAAGTTGGCAATTTACCTGTAACATACTTTTAAAGAATTTACATTGAGAATTTCAGTGACTTGCCCTCAGTTCCATAGCTATTATAAATGGGACTTGAACTCAGGTTTCCCTACTCCAAGGTTGGTTATCTATGTATAATGTCTTACTTTTTCTCACTTGACTTATGTATATTGTTTTTATAAAAAAGGAATGAGTTTTGGTGGCATGACCTATTCTTTTTTTTTTATTCTTATCTTCTGTCTTAGAATGATATTAAGTTTTGGTTCCAACTCGCCATGGGTTACATACATAGTAAGGAAGTTTTTAAGGTCAAGTTTGAGCCTAGGACCTCTCCTCTCCAGGTCTGGATCTGTATCCACTGAGCCATCTAACTGCCCCTCATGACCCATTCTTGATGTAGCCTTGCTTGCTCATCAGCCATTCATTTAATAATATAGCCTAGATTCTGCTAAATTTTGAAGCCTTTTTTGGCCTATATAGCTTGCAGATACTAACCTTTTCCCTTTTTTTTTTTAATTGAGGTATTTTCTCTTCTCTGGTCTTATAATACCTCTCTCATGTATTCTCCATGTTTTTTTGAAGTTCCCTGATAATGGCCAGCAATCACATCCACCACTTCTTTCATGTGCTAGAATGTACTGTATCTGGATCTCAAATTCACTGGGGGCAGCTAGGTGTTTTCTTTCTTTTTTGTTTTTCTTTTAAACTCCTAATTTCTATTTTAGAATCAATATTAAGTATCAGTTTCACTGTAAAAGAGTGATTAGGACTAGGGAATGAGTCAAATGACTTGCCCAGGGTGACTCATCCAGGAAGTGTCTGAGACCAGATTTGAACCCAGGAATTCTGTTTAGGTATTTTCTTATCATCTCTCTTATCTTGAATTTCAACTCCCTGTTAACCATCTTTCCTCTATCCTTCAGCCTAAAAATTATTCTTCTTGGAAGAGAAGACAGAACCAAAACAAGAGCTGAGTATTTCCACTTTCTCACTGTGACTCATTATCATTCAGTACATGATCATCATTCCATCTACATTAGGCAGTGGTCCTATTCCTTATGTACTTTCATCTCCAACATGGTTCTTGAAAAAAAAAATCCTTCTCAGGGATAACTGGGTGGCTCAGTATCTAGAAAGCGAGGCCTAAAGATAGGAGGTCCTGAGTTCAAATGTGAACTTAGACTCTTCCTAGTTTTGTGTCCCTGGGCAAGTCACTTAACCCCCATTGCCTAGCCTTTACTACTCTTCTGCCTTGTAAATGATACTTAGTATTTATTCTAAGATGGAAGGTAAGGGTTACAAAAAAGCCTTATTGTTACTTTTAGCAGTCACTGCCATCTTTGTGCTAAAACATGCTTGACAGAAATCTCTTAAGACTATGAAATTCTTTTGCATTCATCTTTAGTTAGTTATTCTTGCTTCCATCAGTTTTTTACAAATCATTTAAAAATCTGAATTGGTCACAGAATTCCCTATGTAGTCACATCAATCTCTTTAGACAACTCCCCTATTTATTCTCCATCAAAATCATTTCTGTTTGAGGACCTATGATAAAGAATACTACTACTCATCTCCTGACAAAGAGTTGATGATGAACTAAACATGCAGAACGAGGCCTACATTTTCAGACGTAACCAATAAGTGAATTTGTTTTGCTCACACAAATTTCTTACTGGGATTTTGTTTTGTTTTGTTTTTCTGGTGGGAGGGAAGAGTAAAAATAAGTACTTGATAACTGGGGGAAATTGTTTATATTTTTCAAAATTTTATTCTCCTCTACTTCCTTTATTTAGGACTTTCCATCCTTCTTGGGCCAGCTTTCACTAAAGAAGTTTGGACCAACCATAGGACCTTACCTATTTTCTCCATGAACCCTTTGATACCCAATCTCTCATAATCTAGAGTTTAAGTTATTCCCTGAAAGGTAAGTGGTCAAAGGTTATAAATAACCATTTTATTTTTTTTCCTTTCCAGTAAATATACTTTTTTTCCCTTTTTTATTTAGAAAAATTTTCCATGGTTCCATAATTCATGATTCCTTCCCTCTTTCCTTCCCACTCCCAAAGCTGACAAGTCTGAAAAACTACTTTCAAAAGAAGACTTACAAACTGTTAACAAGTACATAAAATGTTTTAAATAACTACTACTAATAAGAGAGCAAATTAAAATAACTCACATTTCACTTTACCACCTATCAAATTGGCAAAGACAATAAAAGATGGAAATAATTGATGATAGAGGGACTGCAGACAGACAAGCCCACTAAAATACTGTTGATGGAGCTGTGAACTGATCCAACCACTCTGGAAAACAATTTGGAATTACTCAAGAAAAAATCACAAAACATTCATGTACTTTGACCCAGTATCCCATTGCTCCATGTACTCCTAAAGAGGCAAAACAAATGAAAAAAGGCTAGAAAATTCCAAATATACAAAAGTATTCGAGACAGAATTTTTGTGGTAGCAAAAAATAAAATCAACTGGAAACAAAGTAGATACTCATTGATTGGGGGAAGGTTGAACAAACTATAATATGAAAGTAACAAAATACTATGGTACGGTAAGAAGTGATTAATATGAGAAAATCAAAGAAACATGGGAAGACTTGTATGAATTGATACAGAACAAGGTTAGAAGAATCTGGAGAAAAGCATATATAATGACTGCAATAATTTGAATGGAAAAAACCATAACGCTAAACAGAGTTTTCATTTTATATATATATATATATATATAAAATTAATTTTCATTAATTATAATAGTTAATCTTGACTCTATAAACTAGAAGATGAAATATTTCTCTCTTCTTTTGGCAGAGAAAGGCAAAACATTAAATTATCTATCCAAAGCAGGCACTATGTTAATTGGGATTGCTTAACTATTTTTTATTTTTAACAAGAGAAGGTTCAAGGATGTAGCTGGGTGGCTCAGTGGATTGAGAGCCAGGTCCAGAGGCAGGAGGTCCTGGGTTCAAACTTGGCCTCAGACACTTCCTAGCTGTGTAACCCTGGTCAAGTCACTTAACCCCCATTGTCTAGCCCTTACCACTCTTCTGCCTTGGAACCAATACACAATATTGATTATAAGTGTAAAGTGAGAGTTTAAAGAGAGAGAGAGAGAGAGAGAGGTTCAGTATATAGGAATTATATTGGGATATGCCTGTGATTAAAAAAAAGGCATTATTAAGAAGAACCATTGAAGATATATAGCAGATTATGCTTCGCTTTCCTCTCTTTTGTCAAAATGACTTCTAAAATGAAGAGGCCCCTTCCTACAACTCCCATCATTTCTACTTTAGCAACTAGTTCCTTTTTTGTTGATCAGAAAGAATAAAGTCCAAAAGAATAAATGAATGAATGATTGAAAAAATATTAATTAGGTGCTTACTATGTGTCAGGCACTATGCTGGAGATACAAATATCAAAGTGAACACAGTCTGTGCTTTCAAGGAGCTCATATTCTACTGGGAGGAGGACAACACTAATGGAGAGATTCCACTACAGGGAAGATAAGAGTCAGTGGTCCTAAGGGTTCAGTTACAAGGCAAGGATCAAGACCCAAAGATTCTTGGATTACATTTAAGGTCAGAGAGCAATGTCTAGATTTCTAGGGGACATAGATGTAGTTCAGATGGAGAGTCTGAGTGGAGCAGAAAACGTAGTGGCAGGGCAGGTGGTAAGGCCCAGGGGTCCTCCATTTTAGGAGAGGAATTGTAGATGTTAATTACTTGCTTACCCAAGAATTGTGAGTGGACATGCCCAACCCAGGGAGGGATAGTATTAGAAGGATTTAACCCCCACCATTGAGAAAGGGAGTGATAGGCTAGAGTAGAATGAAAACTCTGGATTCTATCCAGAAGTGGTGGAAATGGGGGGGAGGGGGGGCAAGAAGTGGTCATTGACCGGCCAGAAGAGGGGAAAGGGAAAAGAGTGTTAACAGGAAGGTTGAAAGTGGGGGAAGAATTTCCTACAGTGTTTGTTTCTGTTTGTCCCTCTGGAGAGGATCTTGGCCAGAGGTCATGCCAGAATAATTCCTGTGCCTTTTGAAGGATTTATTTTCATTAAGTCAAGTCAAAATTTTATCAACTACCCTACTTCTGGCAGATCTCCAGCTACCTATATGCATTTTTGAAATTTCCCATCACAATAATATCATCTTTCCATGCTAGGTTACTGATTTGTTTCCTGAACTCTTCGTCTATTCCATTCTTCTGTTCAAGTGGCCTGAGATAGATCCTCATAATGATATTGTTTAGGTTTTTCTATCCTTCAGTCCTAGGAAGAATCTTTTCCATGTTATTGGAAGCGTCTTTGTTTTCCTAGAATTTCTTTAAAAATATCACTTTTTCAATTTGGAGCTATACCTAAAGGCTTATTAAATGTGGGTCCTCTTTGTTCCAGCCCTACCACTTCTAAGACTATAACCTAATAAGATCAAAGAAAGGAACATGACCTTTACATACAAAAATATTTATGGCAACTCTTCTTGGGAGATCAAAATATGAAATTAAGGGAGTGCCCACCTATCAGGGAATGCTTAGACAAAGCATGGTATATGTTTTGGAATATTATTGTTCTGTAAGAGATAATAAGGGCAGCTAGGTGGCACCACAGTGCATAGAGTGCCAAGCCTGGAGTCAGGAAGAATCATCTTCCTGAATTCAAATCTGGCTTCAGATACTTCCTAGCTATGTGACCCTGTTTGTCTCAGTTTCTTCATCTGTCAAATGAGCTGGAAAAGAAAAAGGCAAGCCACTCCAGTATTTTTGTCAAAAAATCCTAACTGAAGCCATGAAGAGTCAGACAGCTGAAAAAATGACAGGCAAAACAACAACAAAAGAAATGACATAATGGACACTTTTAGAGGAAACTGGGAAATCCTTTATGAGCTGATTAAGGTGAAATGAGGAGAACTAGAACAATTTATATAATGAAAAAGAACATTGTAGACAAAAATAACTTTGGAAGACTTCAAAACTCTGATCAATGCTGTGAAAAACCATAAACCCAGAGGACTGAAGATAAAAAATGCCACCTACCTCCTGACAGACAAATTAAGGACTTAAGAGGCAAAATGAGACATACATTAAAAAAAAACAACAACAACAATAGGCAGGAGAATGGTAAAGGATAGGTAATGGTAGTTAAGTGACTTACCCAGCTAGGAAGTGCCATGGTCAAATTTGAATCCAGAACCTCCAGTCTTCAGGTCTGGCTATCTACTGAGTCACCTAGTTTCACCCAAGGCATACATTCTTGAATATGGGAAATGCAGAGATTTGTTTTGATGGACTATGCATATTTTCAACAAGGGTTTTATTTTTTAAACTGTTTAATAAAGGAGAGGGGAGTAAGAGGGAGATATAAAAATGCTTATGAAATAAAATTAAAATCACATTAAAATTAAATAATAATAATTTATATTATAAAATACTGCTCCACTTTATTCCTTTATGTTTAATTTTTTTTTTGAGTGGAATATGGCTAGTCCTCATTCCCATACCACCAAGTCTCGAGTGATATTAATGAGGTCAAATTTATCTTCTTTTCATTAAGATCTTAAGTTCATCTTGTTTATCATTCATATTTTTTGTTCTTGTTTAGAGACATATAAGGTCATGAGTTTTATTGTTAGCTCTCTTCTTTGTATCCTGGATTTTTTGGCTTTTTCTTTTGATATTTTTCCCTTCTATTTGTAGTTGCTACAAATTGAAACAGCAAATAATAGTGGATAGAGAGTTGAACTTAAAGTTAGGAAGATCCAGGTTCAAATCTTCCTGCCTCTGTTCTCAAGACTCTTTTATAGGCTTACAAATTCTTAAAGAGTACTCCACTCCAAGCACTTTTATTCATTAGAGTCAAAAGCTGAAGAAAGATGAGGGGGGATGAAGACTAAGGAAATGTCATTTGATTTAGGAACTATGAGATCATTTGCCACATTGAGAGAGAATGTTGAGTTGAGGTGAGACTGGAAGTCACACTACAAGTTATATTCTTGGGACGTTGCTGGTCACTTATTGCAGTCACTGAGAGTCCCAGGGCATCCTAGAATTTATGTGATTAAATAGTCATTGCCATTTAGACATTTAAGTCACCTTTAAGAGAGCACCTAGTGGTGTTGATATGAAACATGTTTGATTATTGGTAGAGTACTAGAGAGGAAAAGGGCTTTGGGAGAATGCCTGAGTAGCATGATATGAGTGTTAGTGAAATTAATCTTGTTTGGATTGGTTCTGAAAACATCAAAACTCCAAAGTAGGGCTTGTTTACACAAAATTGGTCTTGCCACCATGAAATGCCCAATCTAGGATGCTATCAATCTCCCAGAGGCCCTGAACCTTGTAGTTAGAGCAAGCCCTTTATGTGCATGCTCTAGTGCACTGACCTGAACAGGGTTCTGAGAAGATGATTATTCATTGGTATAATGGAAAGAACACTGGATTTCAACAAACAAACAACCCTTACCTTCTGTTTTAGAATCTACTGTGGATTAGTTCCAAGACAAAAGAGCAATAATAAGGGCTAGGCAATGGGGGTTAAGTGACTAAACCAGGATCACACAGCCAGGAAGTATCTGAAGTCAAAATTGAACCCAGGACTTCCCATCTCTAGGCCTGGCTTTTAATCCACTGACTTACCTAGGCGTCCTTGGAACATTAGGTTTGCAATTAAGAGGGTTCAAGAGCTGAATTCATGTTTTGGCTTGAGCACTTACCAGTTGCCTTATTTATTTATTTGTTGTTTTTTTTTAAACCCTTACCTTCCATCTTGGAATCATTACTGTGTGTTGGTTCCAAGGCAGAAGCCTGGTGGCTCAGTTGATGGAGATGGGAGGTCCTGTGAGACACTTCCTAGCTGTGTGAGCAAGTCACTTAACAGCAGTTGCCCAGTCCTTACTGCTCTTCTGCCTTGGAACTGATCAATTCTAAGACAGAAGGTAAAGGTTTTAGAAAAAAAAATGTGCTAGAGGCAGGAGGATTTGAACCTGGGTCTTCTTAATCTTGTGATCAACTCTCTCTATCCATTATACAATACTGCCGTTACCATTTGTAGCAGTGACAAATAGGAGAAAGATTAGCAAAAGAGAGGACCAGTAATTCCCAGGATACATAAAAGTCTATGAACCTTCAATTTCCATGTCTACAAAATAGGGTTAATGCTATGTCACCTACCACACAGGATTGTTGTGAGGAAAGCACTTTATAAGCTTGTGAGTTCTATAGAAGTGTGAGTTATTATTAGCTACAGCCAGCCGCTAGCAGGCTAATTTTTTCCTTCCTTCATAGAAAAATAACAACAGCTGATATTTGCATAATATTTTGTAAAACACTTTTCATCCATTTTTCTCACTTGACATTCAGAAAAGTCTCAAGAGGGCAAGTATTGTTAGCCCATTTTATAGGAGGGGAAATTGTGGTTCAGATAGGCTATGAATGAAGCTGGATGACAGAGAATCCTAATCCCCTGACCCATGTCCAGTGTTCTTTTCACAATTTCGTACCACTTTCCTAGAATAACTGACATTTATATACCACTTATGGGCTGCTAGGTGGCACCATAGTTCACAGTGTACTGGACCTGGAGTCAAGAAGAGTCGTCATCCCAAGTTCAAAACTGGTCTCAGACACTTACTAGCTGTGTGACTCTGGGAAAGTCACTTAACCCTGTCTGCCTCAGTTTCCTCATTTGTAAGATGAACCAGAGAAGGAAATGGCAAACCAGTCCAGTATTTCTGTCAAGAAAACTCCAAATATGGTCATGAAGAGTAGGACATAACTGGAACAACTAAACAACAACATATAGCTATTAAAGATTTGCAGAACACTTTACATTCAATATTTCATTTGATTCGGCCTCTCCTTTTACCTGTAGTTCAGAGACTGATAATCAAATCAGCATTACCATCACTATTCTGAAAAAGATGACAATATATTGCCCTGATGGCATCACTAGAATCCCTACAATTTCCAGTTGTAGATTGCTGAAACAGAAATTCCTTTGCTGGTCACCATTTCTTGCTCTCTTATACCCATCTGTTTTTAGTTTCTGCCATATCTTCACCTCATTGACTCTGGATCCTCATTTTATTGTACATTTTAAAAAGTAATTATTTTTTAAACCCCTTAATTTGTCTTAAATTTTATTTTCCTTTTAATTACATGTAAAAATAGTTTCCAATATTTTAAAAATATTTTTGAGTTTTGAATTCTCTCCCTCTTCCTTTCCCTACCCCTACTGAGATGGTAAACAATCTCATGTATGTATGTAATGTATGTATGTAAAATATTTTCCTATATTAATCCTTGTGGAAGAAAATTCAAACAAAAAAAATTTTTAAGTGGAAAAAAATATTGCTTTGGTCTGGATTCAGACTTCATCAGCTTTCCTTGGAAGCAGATGGCATTTTTTAAAATCATGAATCCTTTGGGATTGTTTTGGATCATTGTATTTCTGAAAATAGCTTTTATTCACAGTTGTTCATTGTATATTCCCCCTCACCCCACCTTAGTCCTTTTCTTCATCCTTTCATTCTTTCCATCCTCAAAAGTGTTTAGCTACTGACTACTGCATCTCCCAATTTGCCCTCTTTTCTACCAGTCTCACCCCTTCTCTTATCCCTTTCCTTCCTACTTTCTTGTAGAGTAAGAAATTCCTATGCCCAATTGGTTTTGTGTGTGTTCTTCCCTCTTAAATGCTTCCCTCCCACCTACTCTATCTTTTCTTCCACTATAAAAGCTCTTTCATGCCTCTCTTACATAAATAAGATAATTTACCTCATTTCTGTCACTGTGTATAATGTTCTCCTGGTTCTTCTTACTTTACTCTGCTTCGATTCATGTAAGACTTTCCAGATTTTTCTGAGCTTTTCCTGCTTGTCATTTCTTATAGATTAATAGTATTCCATTAAAATCACATACTATAACTTACTGAGCTATTCCCTATTGATAGGCATCCTCTCATTTTCCAATTCTTTGCTACCATAAAAAGAGCTACTTTAAATATTTTTGTACATATAGGTCCTTCTTCTTTTTGTTTTTGTATCATTTGGGGATAAAAAACCTAATAATGGTATTGCTGTGTCAAAGGGTATATAATGTTTTATATCCCTTTGGTCATAGGTCCACATTGCTTTCCAGAATGGTTGAATCAGTTCACAACTCTCCCAGCAATGCATTAGTGTCTCAATTTTCCTAAACCCCCATCAGATTTTGTCATTTTCCTTTTCTGTTATAATGATCAATTGGATAGGTGGTATCTCAGAGTTCTTTTAATTTGTATTTCTCTAATTAATAGTGATTTAGTGCATTTTCCACATGACTTGAGATAACTTTAATTACTTTGAAAACTGCCTTTTCATATCCTTTAACCATTTATCAATTGGGGAATGACTTGTATACTTATGTATTCAACTCATTTCTGTATTTGTTTAAGAAATGAAGCCTTAATTAGAGAGACTTCTTTTATATTTGTTTTTATTGTTATGTGTAAGAGAGGAATTGGTAAAAGAGAGAAGTCAGATCCAGTGGAGCAAAGAGCAGCTCATGCTGGGGAAGGGGCAAGAAGAAAAACCCCAGGATTCCAGTGAAAGAAAAGAAGCTGAGAAAACTCAAAAACTGCCAGCTCATCTCACTCCTCCAGCTGAGAGCCTGAGAAGAGGATCTCTGAGGCTAGGGGGGTCCCTCTGGATATCAGCTGTTTCCCAGTGAACCCCGAAATCTCTCACTTAACTTGAGACATTGTAGACTGGGACTTTGAAAGATACTGAGAAATTCCTCTCCAAAGATTATTCTCCACCTCTCTCACCAACTTGTCCTGAACTCCATTGCTCTAACTAGATTAGCTCAGGAGTAGGGATCAGACCAGCAGCTGACCAGAAGAAGAGTCAAGGCCGAGAGCCTAGACCCCTGAAATTTGGGGGTGTCAGTCTGCCAATCAATAGGGATTCCTGCTACCCACTTTCCTCACCTAATACCTTCATCTCTCCCTTCCCTGAGTGATACCAAATAAAGTGTTTACCACTTAGATCAGGTTTGCCTAGTTCCTGACATTAAGGAAGGGGGCTGAAGATTTGGGGAGAACCATACCTCTCACCAAAAAGGAGGTTTAGCTCATGATCCTAGGGATCCAAATAACTACATTCAAGGAACAACATCTCTCCTTGGTGGGGGAATTAACCCAGGGGTTCGAAGAGAAGTGGCAGTTGGTGTACTTGAAGGACCAAGAGACAGGAAGGTCTGTCTTGTCTCTCAACAATAGCTGAGACCAAGAAGTGAAGCTGTGTGCAATTTCACCTAAGCTTTTTCCTCTAGTTCTTAACCTTCACCTCCCAGAACCATTCTCTGAGGAGACATACTCTGTCCCTCAGGGAGACAAAGCCAGGTTAACTTTCCCAAGGGGAAGAAAAGGGAAGATCAACCTCTTCCCTCTCTCTATTTTCTCAACTCTCTCTCTCCCTCTATTTCCTCTGTGTTGTGTGTGTGTGTGTGTGTGTGACCCTCTTACTGGCCATATATTACATATGATTACTGTGTATTATTCTCCATACTATTTCCTCCGCATTAATCCAATTTTTTCTCCCTTCTTTCATTCTGTCAATTCTCAAGTGTTTAGCTTCTGACCACTACATCCCCCAATTTATCCTCTTTTCTATCAACCCTACTCCATTCTTTTATCCTTTTGCCCACATACTTTCCTAAAGAGTAAAATAAATTTCTGTATTCAATTGATTGTGTATGTTCTTCCTTCTTTGAGTCAAATTTTCCATTTAGCTCTGGTCTTTGCAACAAGAATGTTTGAAAATCCTCTATTTCATTGGATACTCATTTTTTTTCCTCTGAAGGTTTATGCTCAGTTTTGCTGGGTAAATGATTCTTGGTTGAAGTCCTAGCTCCTTTGTCTTTTGGAATATCATATTCCAGGTCCTCTAATCCTTTAATGTAGAAGCTACTAAATCTTATGTTATCCTGACTGTGGGCTCCACAATATATGAATTGTTTCTTTTTGACAGCTTGCAATATTTTCTCCTTGACTTGGGAGTTCTAGAATTTGCTATAATATTACTAGGAGTTTTCCTTTGGGATCTTTTTCAGAGGTTATTAGTGTATTCTTTCTCTTTCTATTTTACTCTTTGGATCCAGAGTATCAGGGAAATTTTCCTTGATAAAACCTTGAAAGATGAGCTCTTTTTTTTTTTTATCATGACTTTCAGGTAGATTGATAATTCTTTGATTATCTCTCTTGGGATTTAGTTTCTAGGTCAGTTGTTTTTCCAATTAAATATTTCACATTTTCTTTTATTTTCTCATTTTTTTGACTTTAATGTTTTCTTGATGTTTCATGGAATCATTAGCTTCCACTTTCCCAAATCTAATTTTTAAGACATAATTTTCTTGAATTAGCTTTTGTACCTCCTTTTCCATTTGGCCAATTGTACTCATAAAGAATTCTTTTCTTCAGTGAATTTTTGCACCTCTTTTTCCATATGGCCAATTCTGCCTATTAAGGACACTTCAGTAATTTTTTTGGATATGTTCATACATTTGACTAATTCTGCTTTTTAATAAGTCCTTCTCTTCTGTGGAATTTTTGGGTATCTTTTACCAATTGTCCTATTTTGTTCTTTAAAGATATTATTTTCTTCAGTCTTTTTTTTGTGCCTCCTTTACCAAACTGTTATGTCTTTTTTCATAATCTTTTAATATTACTCTCAGCCTCTTCCTAATTTCTCTTCTGCCTCTCTTCATTGATTTTTAAAATCCTCTATTAATTCTTTTGGGGCTTGAGAGAAATTCATATTTTTCTTGGAGGCTTTAGATGCAGCAGTATTGACTTTGCCATCTTCTTCTGAGTTTACATTTTAGTTTTTCTTGTCACCAAAAGAATTTTCTATGTCAAGTTTCTTTTCGTTGTTGTTGTTTGTTCATTTTCCAGTCTTTTTCTTTTCTTTTCTTTTCTTCTTTTCTTTTTTTTAAACCCTTACCTTCTGTCTTGGAGTCAATACTGTGTATTGGCTCCAAGGCAGAAAGAATGGTAAGGGCTAGGCAATGGGGGTCAAGTGACTTGCCCAGGGTCACACAACTGGGAAGTGTCTGAGGCCAGATTTGAACCTAGGACCTCCTGTCTCTAGGCCTGGCTCTCAATTCACTGAGCTACCCAACTGCCCCCTTTTTTCTATTCTTTAAAAAAAAAAACTTAACTTAAAAAAACCCAACACTATTAAAGTTAGTCTCTATTCCTGTGAAGGGAGCTTTAGATTTTTGTGTAGCTGCCTTCAAAGCTATCTCTGAGGACCTATAAGTTTTTAGTTCTTCCAGAGTGGTATGATATAAGGAGAGACATGTTTAATATTCTTCCTGCCTGATCATTGGTCTGTGAGTAACCCCAAGTACTCTTTTACCCCTTGGAACTGTGAACAGGGGTCCCTGCTCCTCTGTGGCTGTAAGTGCTGGTGTATGATAGTGCTTCTTCTCACCCTGAGACTGGGCCCCTGGACCATGACATGGATTGGAGTATAGGCAATGGTACAAGAGTTTTGTACCCAGAGCCAGCAAAGGGACCCATGTAATTTCCTTCTGAGCAGTTTTCCAATCCCCTCTCCCCATTACTGTCTGTGACTGATAGCGCTGAATGCTTTTATGCTGATTCAGTCACCACCAACACCTGTTGCCAAGGAGGGGGTGGCCTGCCTCAGAGAGCTACTTTGCACTCTACTTCCACCTTGGTGGAATAGATCTTTTGTGCTGGCCTTCTAAGTTGTTTTGGACTGAAAAATTATTTCACTCCCTATTTTTGTGGGTTATACTGATCCAGAATTCATTTTGAAGTGTTCTATCATAATTGTTTGGAGGGTAATTCTGTAGAGATCAGGTAGGTCTATGTACTCTCTCTGCCATTTTGTCTCTTCCTTCCTCTACCTCTCTATCTATCTCCTGTCTCGGAAACAATACTGAGTATTAATTCTAAGGTAGAAGAGCCATAAGAGCTGGACAATTAGGGTTACGTGACTTGCCAAAGGTCACATAGCTAGGAAGCCTCTGAGGTCAGATTTGAACCCAGAATCTTCCATCTTCAGCCCTGACTCTCTATCCACTGATTACCTAGCTGTCCTAAATCTCATTTTATTGTTAAAAAATATTATATTTGTACCATTTCCCACATCCTTGGAAATGACATTGTATGTATTATGTACATACATACATACATAGTTTTCCCCAATAGAATATAAGTTCCTGGAGGCCATCTACTGTCTAATTTTCCTCTTTGCATCCCTAGTACCCAGAGTAAGTAACTGTTATATAACAGATGCTTGGTAAATTTTTAGTACATTGAACAGAAATCTATCCGTAAGTATTTATTAAGTTCTTACTATGTGCTAAAGTGACAGCTAGGTGGTGCAGTGGATAGAATGCTGCGTCTGGAGTAAGAAAGACCTGAGTTCAAATCTAGTTTCAGATACTCACTAGATGGTGAATCTGCAAGTCACTTAACCTCTCTTTACCTTAATCCACTGGAGAAGGAAATGGCAAAACCTCCTGTTATGTTTATCAAGAAAACCTTATGAACATTGGTCCATGGGGTTACAAAGTGTCAGAAATGACTGAATAATTAAATAAGCCAAAACTTACATGCTAGGCACTGGGGAGTATTCATTCCTCAAATGGATCTGTGATCTCATTTATTTGGCAATACCACCAGAAGCCTGGAACTATGCATACCTGCCCATCTTATGCAAGCCTCATCCTTTTCTCCCTAATGTTTGCTACACTCTTCCCCACTTTCTCTCTATATAACACAAGGCTATCAATAGAGCATTTTTGCCTTCCGCCTGTCATCCCTCTCTCTTGCCACATCACAATATACACCAACTTCTCTTTCTCTGACTGTGCTTTGATGACATTTTCTGTCCTTCAGAGTTCCAACAAATATATTGTAATTTATTCACATTTACCATGTTGTTATGGTTCAGTCCTTTTTGGTCATGTCTAACTCTGTAACCCCATTTAGAATTTTCTTGGCAAAGATACTAGAGTGTTTTGCCATTCCCTTCCTTCTCCAGCTCATTTTACAGATGAGGAAACTGAAGCAAACAGAGTTAAGTGATTTGCCCAGGGTCACATAGCTAGTAAGTGTCTGAGGTCACATTTGAACTCAGGAAGAGGTGTCTTCCTGACTCTAAGCCTGACACTCTCCCATTGTGCCACCTAGCTTTATATCCACCATGTACCTTTCCATTGACCTGTGTGATGTTCATGTTTAATTCTTCTGAGGTAATGATATTTCATATCTCACTACTGTACAGCAACAGTCATTTGTGAAATGGTAAACATCTTAATTGTGATGATTTTTGCAAATATTTTGTATTTTTCTTCTGTTTGTTGTCTTCTTTCTATTTACATCTTTGAATGCTCTTGGGATGATCTTGCTTAGTTGGATATCTTGTCAAGCTTTCTTTAGATTGGTTTTACTCTGCCACTGTTTCCCTCTGCTTTGTGAAAAATAAATTCTGCTCATAATTATCCATTAATCTTCTACAGTGGATTTTATAAATGACTATGTTTTCATTCAGTGTTGCCAAACTACCTTTGGCAATCATCCCTTATTGGTAAATAGGTCAAATTTTGGCTTATAAGGCATTTTTGAATACTTTTGGTTTCTTGTTGTAGCAGTTAATTCACAACAGTTTAACTTCTGAATGAAATTATTATAGTCAGTATCAGTGTCATTTCAGTTGTCTATTTCCCATTTTTTTCAATTACTTATTTAAATAATTCAGATTTAATTTTCTTAGATATAGGTGAGTCCATTTTCTCATTATATACTATACTGTTTTTCTAGTTATTGTAAATTCTGCACTTGACTCATAAATTCATAGTCTATAAATAAAAAGTTGAATCAAATATATCTCTCATATCCATAACAAAGCTTAAATAGTCATATTAAGGTATTGGGTATATAAAGAAAAAAACCAAGTAGTCTTTACTCTTTATTTTTAAACCCTTACTTTCCGTCATAGAATCAATACTGTATATTGGTTTCAAGGCAGAAAGCAATAATGGTTAGGCAATGGAGATTAAGTGACTTGCCCAGGGTCACACAGTTAGGATATGTCTGAGGCCAGATTTGAACCTAGGACCTCCCATCTCTAGGTCTGGCTCTCAATCTACTGATTCACCTACCTGCTTCCAATAATACTCTAAAGAAACATGCATTCTTAATAAGGGAGACTATATAGTCTTATATATCATGTAATATAATTATATCTAATATAGTCTTATGATTTTATTATATGTATATAATATGATATCATCTTATATACAGATAAATATTAGATATTTACAAATCAAACACAACAGAATCTTGGAGGGGAAGGCTATAATAGATTGACAAATTAAAAAGACTTTCTCTATAGGTGACTCTTGATCTAAATCTTGAAGGAAACCAGGATTCCTGGAGATAGTGGTGAAGGAGAGCTTCCTGGGTGTGGGAGGCATCCAATACAAAAGCAATGAGGTAGAAGGTGATGTGTGGCCTTTGTAGGGAGGGTGAAGATCAGGATAGCAACAGTAAGGCAAAACAAGAGATGGAATGAAAGATTATGATCAGTTTGAAGAATTTCAGAGTTTTCAAGAACTCTTCTACTGTAGTATAAAATGTAATGGAGGAGAAGCACATGTAAGTACCCTGGAGAAATAGAAAGGAGCAAGGTAGTAAAAGGCTTTAGATGTCAAACAGAGTAGTTTATATTTGCTAGTAGAGCCCCTGGAATTTGTTGCATTAAGTGATTGTGTGGTGGAGGATATGCTAGAATGAGAAGAGGCTTAAAGCAAGTAGAAGATTATTGCAATAGCCCAGGTAAGATGTGATGGGGACCTGAACTAGGACCAGTGACTGTGTGAGTAACAACAAAGCTATGTATGTGGGAGATACTATAAAATTAGAAGCAAGATGATTTGGCAACTGATGCGTATTGGGTTGTAAACCTGGATGACTTGGGCTCCCTTGATGATAATAGAGAAATTGATAAGAAAAGTGAATTTGAGTTTGAGATGCCTACAGAGATCTAGTTGAGAATGTTTAATAAGCAGCTCATGATGCAAGACTAGGACCTGGGTGAGAGATTTCAGCTGGATGTATAGATCTTGAAATAGTTTGTGCAAAGATGAGAAATGAACCTATGGGAGCTGGTGAGGTCACAGGATGAGAGAACAGAGAGAGAAAAGAAAAGATCCAAGATAAAGCCTTGAGAAGAATCTAAAATTAGAAGAACATGAATGATGATCCTGAAAAGAGGACTGAGGAAAGGTCAAAATGGCAAGAGAAGAACCTAGAGAGAGCTATACCATACAAACCTAGAGAGGAGAGAGAATCCAGGTGGAAAGGGGAGTTAAAAGTGTCAAATGATGCACAGAACTCAAGAAGGATGATAATTCAGGAGGGAAAAAAAGGCCAGTAGATTTAGCAATTAAGAGATGATTAGTTCAACACAATAAATGACTTGATTCCAGAGAACCTGTGGTGAAGGAGGTTACCTACTTCCTTATAGAAAGGTACATATACCAAGGACACAATTTTTATATATATTTGGGCATATACATTTGGACTGAATGTGTGTGCATATTTGGACATGATCAATCCAGGGATTTGTTTTACTCATCTATGTATATTTGTCTTGTTTTTTTTTCTTTTTCCACTAGTGAAGGAGATAGAAGGAAGAGAAAACAAATGTTTTGTTCAATAAAAAAATTAAATTTAAGAAAAATAAAAGGGGGCAGTTAGGGAGATCAGTGGATTGAGAGCTTGGCCTAGAGACAGGAGGTCCTTGGTTCAAATATGGCCTCAGATACTTCTTAGCTGTGTGATTCTGGGCAAACCTCTGATCCCCACTGACTAACCCTCACAATTCTTCTGCCATAGAACTAATACATGATATTGATTCAAAGACTGAAGGAAAGGGCTTAAAGGAGGGAAAAAAAAGAAAAGAAAAATAAGAGATCATTGGTGACTGGACAAAACAATTTCAGTTGAGTCATGAAGTCAGAAGACAGATTGCAGAGAATTAACGAGAATGAGAAGAGAGGAAGTAGAGTCTCTGACAATAGACCTTTCCCTTCTTAGTTTGGAGTGTATAGGGTGTTTATGGAGGACTAGCACCTTTACTGTGAGGGTTTGTGGAGCCCTTTTGGGGGCTACTCATCCACTTTTGGTGTCCATCTCTCACCCAATTCTCATTTGTGGCTCCAAGAGGCGGTACCAAGAAACACACCTCAGTATAACTGTCTTGGCAGATAGTCTAAACAAGTTAAAGGTAACTGACAGACTTCAAGTTTGTCACTGAATTAGGGGGATGTCTACACCAAGCTTGTGAAGATTTTCCCCATAAGAATGAGTGGATGAAAACAATTTGTTCCAGTGAATATGAAGGTGACTTCAATAAGAAGTGGTTAGATATCGAAAGTGCCAAGGTCATCCACTACATCCTGAAACTTTCCATTCATCCTTTTGTCTTGCCACAGGATTTAATGACTCTGGAAGGGAGAGTGAGGCTGAAGAATTTGTGCAACTCTGTCTATCTTAAATCCAATTCACATGCTAGTCAAGACATTACTCCTCTGATGTCATTGGTCATCTTCAAAAGGAAAGATGAACAACAGATCAAAGGCAGCCTAGAGGGAGTTCCAGGAACTCATCCATCAGCTAAGTCACATTCATTTTTTTTAATACTTACTTTTGTCTTGGAATTAATACTGTGTATTGGTTCCAAGGCAGAAGAGCAGTAAGGGCTAGGCAATGGGGGTAAGTGACTTGCCCAGGGTCACAAAGCTATGAAGTGTTTGAGGTTAGATTTGAACCCAGGACCTCCCATCTCTAGGCCTGACTCTCAATCCACTGAGCCACTCAACAGCCCCCTAAGCTACATTCAGAAGGTAATTTGGTGAGGTTAAAGCTATGGAGAAAATGCTTTAAGGTAGTATAGGGGAGAATATGCCTCATGGTGCTTGGGGGAAATGTCTGTTCTTATTAGGGGAAAGGAACAAGCATGTATATAGCTCCTACTATATGCTAAGTCTACATTTACAATTATTATCTCATTTGATTCTCACAGTAACCCTGGGAGGTTGATGCTATTATTATCCCTATTTTGCAATTGAAACTGAGGCAAACAAAGGCTAAGTGGACTTGCCCAAGATCACACAGCTAGATCCTGAACAACTCAGAGGGAGTTACAAGAAAGAACACTATCCACATTCAGAGGAAAAGCTGTGGGAGTAAAAACACAGAAGAGAAACAACTGCTTGATCACATGGATCAAGGGGGATATAATTGGGGATATAGACTCTATAATGAACATCCTACTGCAAACACCAACAACATGGAAATAGCTTCTGATCAAGGACACATCTAAAACCCAGTGGAATTGTGAGGGAATTGGCTATGGGAAGGGGTGGGGGAAGGAGAGGGAAAGAATATGATTCTTGTAACCAAGGAATGATGTTCTAAATTGACTAATTAAATAAAATTAAAAAAAAAAGAAAAAGAAAAACCAAGATCACACTGCTAGTAAGTATCTGAGGCTAGATTTGAACTCAAATCTTCCTGCTTCTGAACCCAGCATTCTATCCACTTTATTATCTATCTGTTTTTTTCTTCTCAGCAAATATCCCATTTAAAAAATAAGGCAAAAACTCAAATAGTATATGATTGGAAATTTTGACTTTAAATGATCACTCTATTGCAAATATTAATAATATGGAAATAGGTCTTGATCAATGACACATGGAAAACCCAGTGGAATTGCTCATTGGTTATGGGAGGGGGGAGTAAGGAGGAGAGGGAAAGAATATGAATCATGTAACAATGAGAAAATATTCTAAATTAATTAATTAATTAGAAAACCCAAATACTCCTTTGGGAAAAAGAGTCCCAGTGAAGGGGGGGGGGGGTGGTGGAAGGGCAGGGATCATCAGCCAGATGCCAGGCTCAGTCAGCTCTTGCTTTGTGTGAAATTGCCAGCTTTCTCTACTCTTCTTCCCAAGCCGTAGCATCATTCCAACATCTCTGGAGGTGACAACTGATGTACTTCCTGCCGCCATCCCAGCTGCCATGAGTATAAGTCAGATAGACAGGCCGTAAACACCCACACATGCCCCAAATGCTTAGACTGCTTTACAAATCTCATAAAAGCCATTTGGGCTGGTGCCGGGAGCATGGCGTTGCTGAGCCAGCCAGTGGCATCTCCATACAACATAGCCTGTCTGACTATGGTTCCATTTGGGGTTTTCTTGACAAACATACTGGAGTGGTTTACCATTTCCTTCTCCAGCTCATTTTACCAGTGAGGGAGCAGAGGCAAAGAGTTAAGTGACTTGCCCAGGGTCACTCAACCAGCAAGTGTCTGAGGCTGGATTTGGACTCATGAAGATGAGAGTAATAAAGAGGTTGTTCCAGTTTTCAATTGTATATTAAAGCCAGGAAGTGTCTGAGGCTAGATTTGAACTCAGAAAGATGAGTCTGCTTGGATGGACCTCTATCCACTGTGCCACCTAGCTGAGGATTGTGCTTTATTAATTTAAAATACTATGCAGATGGTATTATCTTATTATTCCATTAGCAGGGGGAAGGTATAGAAGAGAGTGTTTCCTCCTCTGTGATTATCCCTCTGTTGGTGATTAAAGTTTTGGTTTGGAGGAGGCAGAGCTAAAAAATGTTGTATAGGAGACAGGCACCTCTAAGCCAACTTTCACCCTAGGCTGCCTGCCCTGGTGGCTATCAATCCAAACAAGCATTCCTTAAGTACTTAGCTGGCAACCATTGTGTCAGGTACTGGCAATACAAAAACGAAGCCCTCCCTGCCATCAGGGAGCTTATATTCTACCAGAAGAAATGGTAGATAGGTATAAGTAAATACAGGCTATATAAAAACTAAATTCAAGGTAATTTTTGTAGTGAGGGCACTAGCAGCAAGAAGGGTAGAGAGATCAGGAAAGGTTCCATGAAGAAGTTGATGCTTGAGTTGATCTTAAAGAAAACAAGAGATTCTAACAGGCAAAAGGGAAGAGAGAGAATATTCTAGAGGTGAGGAGTAGCCAAAGCAAAGACAGGAAAACAAGAGATGGAATGTCCTTTGAGTAGGGCAGCAAGAAGACCAGTTTGGGAAGAAGAGTAATGTACCTCAAGAGTGGAAAGGTGGGAGTGCAAGTTGTGAAGGCCTTTAAATGCAACATTTTAGGGAGTCGTTTGCATAGAGATGAGAACTGATACCATGGCAATGGATGACTTTACTAAGGGAAAGTGTGTAAAGTGGGTCAGCCATGTCTGATTCATGACCCTATTGGGATTTTCTTGGTAAAGATACTAGAATGGTTTACCATTTTCTTCTCTAGCTCATTTGACAGATGAGGAAACTAAGTCAGAGTTAAGTGTCTTGCCTGGGGTCACACAGCTAGGAAGTGTTTGAGGCCAGATTTGAACTCAAGAAGAAGAGCCTTGGGCCTGGCACTCTGTCCACTTTGCCAAAAGAAACAGTATATACATATATATGTATATACAGGCTATATATAAAATAAATTCAAAGTAGGGTCAGAAAGTGCTTATCTTAGAAAGAATGCTATCCATATCCAGAGAAAGAATTGTTGGAGTAGAAACACAGAAGAAAAACATTTCCTTGATCACATGGGTCGATGGGGATATGATTGAGGATGCAGACTCTAAATGATCACTCTACTGCAATCGTTAATATGATAATATGAATTATCATATAAATAATAATATGAAAATAGGTCTTGATCAATGATGCACCTAAAACCCAGTTGAATTGCTCACTGGTTATGGGAGGGGGTGGGAGGAGGGGAGGGAAAGAATATGAATCATGTAACCATGGAAAAATATTCTAAATTAATTAATTTAATAAATAAATTTAAAAAAAAAAGAAAGTGCTCATGTTCCTTCAAAGTCTTCTTTTCCGCAAGCTAGATCCTCATGGGTTCCTTCAACAACTGATCCCGATAAGAGATAGTTTCTAGATCCCATTCTGATTGTTCTTCTTTGGAAAACACTCCAACTTGTCAGGGTCCTTCCCAAAATGCCCTGCTTGGAACTGAACCCAACACTCCAGAGGTGAGCTAACCAGGAGAGAGAACAATGGGATTATAATCTTTCTCTTTCTGAATACTCTACTTCTATTGCACAGGGGAAGGTGAAATTACTCTTTTGGCATCAGTGTCACACATTATTGACTCTTGGAACTCATAGTCCACTAAACTAGTCATACATTAGTGACTCTTGTAACAAATAGTCCACTGAAACACTTAACTTTCTTTTTGACACTTTAATTTTAATTTTTTTTTTATTTAATTGATTAATTTAGGGCATTTCCCCAGGATTACAAAAATCATGTTCTTTCTCTCCCCTCTTTCCAACCCCCTCCCATATTCAATGTACAATTCCACTGGGTTTTACATGTGTCTTTGGTCAAGACTTATTTCAATATTATTGATATTTGCATTAGGGTGATCATTTAGGGTTTATAACCCCAATTATATCCCCATTGACACATGTGATCAAGCAGTTGTTTCTCTTCTGTGTTTCTACTCCCACAGATTTTCCTCTGAATGTGGATAGTGTTCTTTCTCATAAGTCCCTCAGAATTGTCCTGGATCATTGCATTGCTACTAATAGAGAAATCCATTACATACGATTGTACCACATTATATCTGTCTCTATGTACAATGTTCTCCTGGTTCTGCTCCTTTCACTCTGCATCAGTTCCTGGAGGTCGTTCCAGTTCACATGGAATTCCTCCAGTTCATTGTTTCTTTGAACACAACAGTATTCCATAATCAACAGATACAACAATTTGTTCAGCCATTCCCCAATTGGAGGGCAGCCCCTCATTTTCGCCTAATTCTTTTTCAAGGAGAGTTTTCAAGAAACCTGGGAAACTTGCCTGAATGGATGCAGATTGAAGAGAGTAAAGGAGGGTCAATCAGACTTTCTGCTAGTCCCATTCTGGTTTGATAGAACTATCAAATTAGTCAATGATTGTGTTCCTGCTTTGTTCTCCTGTTACTGAGACCCTGTTTCAGTTGGGAAGGGAAAGAGATGGAGACAATCCTTGGACTCTCCCTGGCCTGTGTGTGCAATTCCTATGCAATCTAACTGGGGTGGCTTTATCAGGTTGGCCATTCATATGAGGCCATTCATATCATACATCTATCATTCATACTAAAGATATTTTCCCCTGATAATTGGTGAATGGCAGCTAGGTGGCCCAGCTAATAGAGTGCTAGGCCTTAAGTCAGGAAGGCTCATCTTCTTGCTTTCAAATCTGATCTCAGACACTTATTAGTTGTGTGGCCCTGAGCAAGTCACTTAACCCTATTTGCCTCAGTTTCCTCACATGTAAAATGAGCTTGAGAAGGAAATAATAAACCACTGCAGTATCTTTGCCAAGAAAACCTCAAACAGGTTCACAAAGAGTTAGACATGACTGAAAATAATGGAACAAAATCTGGTCCATAGTTCCATTTCTCCTGGGCTCTGAGAATCTAGTATTAGACTTTACCAATCCTTATTGGACCACCACCTAGGAGAAATCTAGTGCCTGCAGGCTTTCTATCCTCCTTTAGGATCAGGATCATGGATTGAGAGGCAGAAGGGAACTCAGAGGTCATTTAGTTCAACCCTTGGAAAAATCAAGTAATTTGACCAAGATCACAAAAGCAGTATCAGAGGTAGCATTTGAACTCCAGAGTTAATGATTTTATCCACTGTAACTGGGATACCACCTATCTTAAGTCTTTCTAATAGTTATGGATGAGGAAAAAGATTCCTGTCCCTTTTTTGCCATCCAGCCTTTTGGCACAAATTTTTCTTTGGCCCATTTTTTTTTTATGCCAACAGGGTTAAATGACTTATCCATAGTCACACAGCTAGTAATTGTTTAAGGTTAGATTTGAACTCTGCTGTTCCTAACTCTAAGCCCAGAACTCTGTCCTTTATACCACCTAGTTGCCCCTGGCATGCTTTTTTAAATCATTCATTCATTTAACCAGCATTCCAGGGAAACTGCTTTGCCCTGGGATCAGGTGTTAAGAATCAGATTTTCCTTAACTCAGGAAACCTATTATTCAACAAATGAGATAAGACTTAGATAAATGCACAGATAACCACTTGACAAAACACTATAGTCAAAAGCCTGTGAGGGGTGGAAAAGAAATGCTATCAGCTGACTAGAACAATGGAGCCATTTTAAGATGATAAATGTAATCCCTGCTTTTGGCTCAAAAAAATCAACTTCACTAGTAGCTGATGGGGGAGACAGAGCTAATAGAAGTTTTTGGGAAGATCTAGGAATAAATCTTTTAAAAATTTCAACAAATTACATTTATTTTCTTTTCATCCCACTTCCCCCCCCCCCATAATGAAGGAGAAGAAAAACCATATAACCCTTGTAATAAATATATGTAGTAAGCAAAAAAAATGCCCACATTGGTCATGTCCAACAAATGTCTCATTCTGCATGTTTAGTCCATCGAGTCCATATCAGATGTCAGTAGCATCCTTGATCTCAGTTCTCTGAAATAATTGTAAGTGGAGAGAGTGGTAGGTCTGGAGTCAGGCAGAACTGAGTTCAAATCCAGCCTCAGGATCTTGGGCAAAGCATTTAACTTCTGATTGCCTCAGTCTTCTCTACTGTAAAAGGGGGACAATAATAGTTCCTGCTTCCCAGGGTTGTTATAAGTCTCAAATGAAATAAACAGTGTAAAGCACCTAGTACAGTACCTGGAACATAATAAATGCTATATAAACATTAGCTGTGATGATGTGTTTCCAAGTTATTCATTTTTACAATATCATATAGTATGAATTGTTCTGGCTCTGCTTACTTTGTTCTGTCTCCGTTTGTACAAGTTTCCCAGATATCTTTAAAACTCTCCTTGAAAAAGAGATAGGCATTTTAGTGGACTGTGAGTTGATGACAAAAGAGTAATTTCACCTTCCCCTGTGCAAAGAAGTAGAGTATTCAGAAAGAGAAGGATTATAATCCCATTGTTCTCTCTCCTGGTTAGCTCACCTCTGGAGTGCTGGGTTCAGTTCCAGACAGGGCATTTTGGGAAGGACCCTGGCAAGTTGGAGTACTTTCCAAAGAAGAACTTGCGGAAAAGAAGACTTTGAAGAAACATGAGCACTTTCTTCCTTCAATGATTGGAAAAATCGTTACATTAAAGGGAGTTTACACACATTCCATTTGGTCTCAGAGGATGGAACTAAAAATGATCAGGGGCAGCTAGGGAGCACAGTGGATAGAGAGCCAGGCTAGAGACAGGAGGTCCTGCGTTCAAATGTGGCCGCAGACACTTCCTAGGTGTGCAAACCCTGGGCAAGACATTTAATGCCAGTTGCCTTGCCCTGAGAACTGATAACTTAGTTTTGATTTTAAGACAGAAGGTAGGGGTTTCAAAATAAAATCAAATATAAAAGAGAGGCAGTTGAGTTTTTTTGGTTGTTGTGTTTTGATTTTTGCCTGTATTATTCCCATTTTCTCTACCACTTTCTTAAATCGATAGACAATCAACAAAACAATAAATGAAGCCCTGATTTGTAGTGTTTGCTGATTTCCAAGGTGTAAATGCTCACACTGAAAATTTAACAGTTAACTCTCTGGAGCCTGTATGAACTGGCTGCCATGCACTGCTGGCAGGAGCCTAGATAAGTAATCAGTGGAGGGAGGGGTTGTGAAGGACTCCAAATGTCAATAGAAGAAATCTGAACTTTGGAATGAGTAACCCAGGTCCTGTGAGGGCTGAGGTCTTTGGGGGCATCCCAGGCAAAGGAGACCGAAAAAAGCAGGCAAAACTTTGCCCTCAGGAAACAGTTGAATAGTTTTTGTAGCTGCTGATAAAGTTAAATCCCTAATCGAGTTCTAGAGTCAGGCCCCAAGTAGGGCTTTCCTAGGGAGACAACAGTGCCAGTATTTCATAACTGAGTGTGTGTTGTGATGGCAGAATACTGACCATATGATACCCAGGATGTTAGACAAGATGGTAAGAGTTTATGATGCTAGATTAGTCTTGGATCAAGGCAGGTCCCTTGAATAAAAAGTTGTGGGGAGTTCTGGCACCTCTGTTAAAGGTCCCCTTTCCAAGTTATTCACACTTATATGGCTGTTCCTGGAATCTTTGATCTGGGACTGAGCCAACCAAGGATTAGATCATTTAACTTTGGGCTAGTATTTTGCCTCAATCAGGGTTTTAAGCCCTTTTTTTTTTTTTAATTGTTGTTGTTCAGGTGTTTTCACTCATGTCCAACTCTTGGTGACCTTGGCAAAGATACTTGAGTAGTTTGTCATTTTCTTCTCTTGCTCATTTTACAGATGAGGAAACTGAGGCAGCCAGGGTAAAGTGGCTTACCCAGAGTCTCACAGTGAGTAAGAGATGAGATTTGAACTCAGGAAGATGAGTCTTCCTGATTTGAGGCTAGGCACTCTACCTACTGCAAAGCTCAGTTTGCCTCTATGCTTTTATTCTCTGATTAGTGCCTATTTGTGTTTTCCTCCTGCCCTGCTCAACACTCTTTGCTCTCTCTTCTAGCCCTACCCTTCCCTTCCTTGCCCTGCCTAAGAAGATAAGACCAAAGATCATGAAGAAAACAGGGCTAGAGAGCAATGGGACTGTAGCTAGACAAATGCCAAGACACCTTAACTTTGTTTAAGCCAAGCACATGTTGCCTACCAAACTCTTCTAATTAAGAATAAATTCAATAATAATAATTTGACATCATTAGTGATAATCCCTCAATTTTCATGGTTCTCTACAGTTTATAAATCTAATTAAGCCTTCACAAGAATTCTTTGTGAGGAAGGACAAAGATTATTAATGTGTTGTCCTTTGACACAAGAAGGACCAGAAGCAAAAGGTCCAAAAGCTAGTCAATGCAATACTGGAATTCTAATTCAGGCCTTTTGACATCTATTTTCTGCTAATCTTGTGTTCCTTCTCCTGAATAATTCATATATTTAGAGTTGGAAGGGCCTATTAGGGCCTATTGGTTGATCTAATCCAATCACACACTATTTTACAGATAAGGAACCTGAAGCAGAGGGAATATAAGAGATTTATTGGCTCAGGGTTACAGAATAAATTAACAACAACAGCAACAAAAATAATGTGTTGTTCAGTTGTTTCAGTCATATTTGGGGTTTTCTCTGCAAAGATACTGGAGTGATTTTCCATTTTCTTCTCTGGCTCATTTTACAGATGAGGAAACTTAGATAAAATGGGCTGAATGACTTGCCTAGGATCACACAGTCAGTAAGGTTGTCTGAGGCTGGATTTGAATTTAGGAAGATGAGTCTTCCTGACTCTAGGCCCAGCATTCTATCCATTGTTCAACTTAGTTGTTCCTTAAGGATTGTAAAGTACTTTATATATGTTAACTCATTCTATTCCAAAAACAACAATGGGAAGTAGATACTTTATTATCCCATTTTTCATATGAGGAAACTATGGCAGACAGAGGCTAAGTGACTTGTTAATAAATGTTTAAGGTAGAATTCAAACTCAGGTCTTCCTGACCCCAAGTCCCACAGTCTATCCACTGTTCCACCTACATGCAAAATGGTAATTTAGGAGCAGAGATTTGAACTCAGGTCCTCTGTCTCCAAATTAAATCTTCTCACTGCATGTCATTATCTCATATATCACCCTCCCACATTTTCAAAAAGGAAGATGAAATGTCATATACAGAGGACAGCTAGTAGATCAGTTTGTCCTGGAAAGGAGAGAACATGATGGGGAATAACAGTGAAACAAGAATGTAAAGGCAGCTAGATTTTGAAAGGCTTTAAATTCTAGGACTAAAGAGTTGATTTTTGTCCTTCAGGTGACAGCGCTGACAGTTTCTGAGATGGGGAGAGTTCTGGTTCCATGATATCAATCTGTCAGCTGTGTCGAAGATGATTGGAAGGAGAGAGACTAGAAATGAAGAGTTCATTTAAGAAGCCACTGTATAACAGAAGTTCAGTTTAATATGTCATCTTTGATGTTCTTTGTGTGTTGAAATGTTCATCTGTTGATACTTGTTAAGCTCATAATAAAGAAATAAAACATGTTTAAAGAGGTTATTGCAGCAATCCAGGAAAGAGGTGATAGCAATCCATCAAAGGGAGAAAGTACAAATTTCCAAACCATCATTAAGACCAATTAAGACCATTGTACCGTCTTCCTCTGGGATGCTTGTTCTATAATTAACAAACTTCTTTTCATATTTAAACTCTTCCTTCACTTATGAACAAGATGACTACCTTAATGGAAAACAGATTGCCCAGGTCCCACATACTTACTCCAGCAAAACTCTGAAGCTCACACTGGACTGAATAATGATTGATAAATCCAGTGAGAAACTTTTTCTGCTCTAGAACTGAATAGCAAACCAGAAGCCTATGGGCAATAGAAAAGGGGGGTTTTCTGGCAGATTGAGGACCAATGGGTGGGACCAGAGATAAGACTCCTGTAGTCTGAGAAGTTATGCATCCTTAAGCAGCAAGAGTGTAGGTAGAGCTCATGAGAGAGCCCCAGAGTGGTTGGAAAGTCCCAAGGAGGGAAAACCTTGGAAGCCTCAGGGAGCAGAAATGAACAGCAAAGTACTGACCAGTGGGAATAACATAGCACACAGCCATGGATGGTCCATGCCCAATGGCTCTGAATTCCCTGAAATTCTGTCCTGAGATGCCAGAGAGGACTTAGAAGCCCCACTACTTTTTATAGCAGGACCTAACCTCAGGGAGTACAGATATGTGCAGAAATAGGGTCAACCATCCCACTGAAAAAGAAAGGCAAGGACAGAACCTGACCCTGAAAGGATGCCTCAATTCAGGAGCAAAACCTGGAGAAAAAAAGTAAATCAAAGATAGCTCCAACCAATAATACACACACACACACACACAGGTTTGTTCAATTGTTTTTAGTCATGTTTGACTGTTCATGACTCTATTTGAGGTTTTCTTGGCAAAGATACTGGAGTGGTTTGCCATTTCTTTCTCTGTCTCATTTTACAGATGAGAAAATTAAGACAACCAGGGTCAATTGACTTACCCAGGGTCACATAGCTAATGAATATCTAAAACTACATTGTGCTCAGGAGAATGAGTCTTTCTGACTCCATATCCAGCCAATGTTCTGTCTGCTACCCAGTCAATTGCCCCAATATATGTGTGTGTACATACATTATATGTAGGAAAATATACACATTTATTTTCAATTATATATGTGTATACACACACACACACACACACACACACACACACACACATATATAATCTAGAGATCCCTGAAAAGAAGGAGTAGATATTTTCTCTTCTCTGTATCTTCCATCTTCATACATCAACATACACATACTGATATTCTCTCATGGCTTTACTGCCTAATTCCTCAGTCTTTTTGGTTCCCGTGACCTCTACTCTTCCTCAGATATACACAGAGATGGTCAAACCTTTAATCTTTTCCCAAGTGTTCCATTTCTGTGTTCATGAATTCTGAAATCCCTTTATTTCATCATAATCTTTATTATTCCCACTTCCTCTATGCCTTATCTTCCCCATGATCTCCCTTATATTCAGCCCTCAGTTCTTTCCCAGGCTTTCCCAGGCTGCCACCCTTGCACTGCCTAGACTGTCCTCTTTTCCATCTTTCCATCTCTTCATCCCTTGATGGACCAACTATGCATTATCTTCTACTCTAGATCCCTTGCCCTCTTTGACTTGTCACTGATTTCATTTTGCCAAATCCTAAGCCTAGTTTTCTGCTAGCATCCCCTTCTTTTATTCTTATCCATGTATTGATGAACAGAGGTAGAAGAAATCATGCTGACTGGGTTCATTGAAAATTCATTTTTTCTTATCAGCCATTCTCTATGTTCATGAAATCCCATGACTGCTCTTGCAAATGCAGAGAGATGGGGATAGGGACTCGACTGTGAACTTTAGATTATCCCACCCTACTTAGTCTAACAAAAACAGGAATGTCTACACCCATACTTAAGAATTAAGTATTTAGGAGGATGGCCTATGACAGACATGTGCTAGCAAATGACAAATCAGAAACAACTGACAGACCCCTGGGGTGCCTGAAGTCAAGCTTAAGCTACCATTGTTACATGTAAGACACAGGAAAGTGATATAAAATATATATTTTTTATAAATATAAATAATATAATATATAATATAATGTAAATATAAATATAATATAATATAAAATAATATAAAAATATAAAAACTGTCTATATATTTAACGTCACTTCCTCTCTCCGGCCTCTTTGGTGGCGGAGAGGTAGAGTGTGCTGAGTGTTTCAGCATCTTGGGTGGCTGCTGCTATTGCCTGGGTTTAGCGGTGAGTTTTCCTTAATACCATACTGGAGGAAGCTGAGTAGCCTGGTTCAGGTGAGGCATCTTTACTGAGCTCTATCAGAGTTTAGGCTGATTCTTTCTCCTTTACCTTCCAAACACTATCTTCTTAGAAAGTCACTAATCTTCAGAGTCTTTGTGGCAGAGGACTTTGAACTCCCCCTGGCACAGACCAGGCGGGAGAAATCCTACACCCTTTCCTTCTCCCTTCTCCTTAATTCCTTCCCTCTGTATTAATTAAACCACCATAAATTTCCAAACTGACTTGGGTATTTTATTTGGGATATTCCCTGGTGACCAAAATTAATTTAGATTAGCTCACAACACTAAAATTATCCTTACAAGACTTGATTTCCCTGGCACTGGGAACTCCCTGGTGAAAAAAAATCCCCTCTGCTAATGCAGGTCAATACCTTTTCTATGATTTATAGTCTTAGAGAGTTGTCTAGAGCACCCAGAAACTAAGTGACTTGCCCACTAGTATGTGGCAGCCATTGAATTCAAGTTTCTCTGCCTCTGAGGCTGGTTCTCTAACCATTATACTACACTTTTATGCCTCAATCATCTCCAACTTCTACCATATATGTATGTGTATACATGTATATATATGTGTGTGTGTGTGTGTGTGTATTTGTATTGTAAGATTTAAATTAATATCCAATAACTCTAAGTATTATGCTTTATAAGACTCAATTAATAATTGAAGTAGAAGAAATAAAAAGAACAAAGTAAAAGCCTAAGAAAATCCAGCTTTTCTAACAATGATCAGGAGAAAAGAGAGCAAGGGTGGAGCTATACAAAACTTATATCCTCCCCACGTTAGCACATAATGTGAGAAGGAACATGGAAAGCTGGGAAAGAGTTCTGGGGAGTAAAATTCTAATTATACAGTGTTTATATGTATATGTACACACATACCGTGAATTTTAGATTTACTCCACCCTGTTTACTCTTTAGAATTTTAGAAACCAGGAATGTATACACACCCACTTAAGGATTAACTTTAGGAGAGGATGGTCTTTGACCTCCATGTGCTAGCAAGTGACAAATCAGAACAACTGACTGACCCCTGGACTGTCCAAAGCCATGTTTAAGCCACCATTGGTACATGTGAGATACAGGAAGTGATGTAAAGAACTGCCTTTATATTTCACGTCACTTCCTGTGAGAGGGATTTTTTTTTTTTGCAAGTCTTTAGTGGTGGAACTGGACTTGGAACTCCAGTGTGGGACCTTAGACTGCTTCCCTGAGATGATCATGTGGTGAGTTATAAGGCTGACTCCCCTTTCCCTTGACCTTTCTGAAGGCACCAGTCTCCAAGGAGGCCCCTCATCTTGGAGGAGGCCTCGGGGCTGGAAGCCGAGCTAGATTTAATCTTCTGGGAAGGCCCCTTGGCTGAGGCCTCTAAATTCCCCCTGACTCAGACCAGGCCAAAGTAGATCTTCCCTTTCTCTCTCTCTCTCTCATTCTTAATTTCTTCCTTCTATTGTAAATAAATTCCATTCTGACTTGAATATTTCATTGGGATTTAGAATTAAAATCCCTGGCGACCACTAAAAAATATATTCTGTTTCAACCCTAAAATTTACCTTAACAATACACACAATTGACATATATTACTTATTTCCATACAAATTATTTTTCCCTTCCACCCTTAGTAGAATTTAAATTCCTTGAAGGAAGAGATTATTTAATTTTTGTCTTTGTATCATTCAGTACCTAGCAAATAGTAGATACCTTTCAAATAGTAGATATTTAATAAGTGCTAATTGAATTAGATAGAAATAGCAAAGTAGATAAAGTATCTGGAGTCAGGAGGTCCTTGGTTCAAATGTAGCCCAAGTTACTTCTTAGCTATATGACATTGAGCAAATCACTTAACCCCATATACCTAGTCTTTATTGCTAGAATTTATACTAAGAGACAAAGTAAGGATCTTCTTTAAAGAGTTTGATTGGATTCAACTAAATCCCAAAGAAGGAATGTAATTTGGGGGTCAAAAAACTGGTGCCTTTTTTTGTGTATTTCAAAGAATTCAGAGGTGATATAAATAGGATTCCCTGGCCTAAATTCTAGAGAACCATGCATTATCAAGTACAAAAATGACTAGGGAAGTTGAATCAAAAATTCTAATGACCTAACTGTTTCCTAAGTGAAGAAGGGGAAGGACAAGTGAATAAAATTTTAGATGGCACCTACTTTGTTCCAAGCACTTTATTAATGTCATATGAATCAAATAGCAGCCTAGGAGGTGTTATTGTTATTTCTATTTTACAGTTGAGCAAATTGAGGCAAACAAGTTAAATGACTTGCACAGGGTAACACAGCTATTAAGTATCTGAGGCTAGATTTAAATTCAGTCTTCCTGACTCTAGGTCCTGCATTCTAGATGAAAAAAAAAAAAAGATAACATCATCTAATGGGACCAAAGTGGCTTTGAAGAGAATTCACTGGCCAATTTGTATCTTTAAAGAATGTATACAGGCACAGCTAGGTAGTACAGTAGGTAGAGAACCAGGTCTGGAGTTCAGAGGGCCTGGGTTCAAATCTGATCTCAGATACATCTAGTTGTGTGACTTGGGCAAGTCACTTAACTCAACTGACTAACCTTTGCCTCTCTTCTGTCTTAGAATCCATACTAAGTATTGGTCTCAAGGCAGAAGAGAGGTGAGGGTAAGGCAATTGGGTTAAGCTAGGAAGTATTTGAGGCCACATTTGAACCAGAATCTCCTGGCTCTCTATCACCTGAGCCACTTAGCTGCCCCTTCCCCCTGTTTTTAAATATATATATCATATATATATATGAAAGAAGAATGGATAACAGAAGCTAAATACAAAAATGTGTCATAATCCTACAGAAAAGTACCAGAAATGCCCAGAATTAGCCAAGGTTTTAAATAAATGTGAAAGAAAACAAACAAAAAAAAGAGCTTTTTTTTTTTTAAGTTGTAGAGACAAGAAGAAAATCAAAGAGATAAGAATTCCTTAAGGAGTCTACAGATGCTTTTTATCAGGGGCAAGGCTCTAGGCTAGTTGGAAATGTTAGAGACAAAAACAGAGAGGAACTTTCTTTCTTTTAAACCTTTACCTTCTGTCTTGGAGTCAAGACTGTGTATTGGTTCCAAGGCAGAAGTGTGGTAAGGGCTAGGCAATGGGGGTCAAGTGACTTGCCCAGGGTCACACAGCTAGGAAGTATCTGAGGCCAGATTTGAACCTAGGACCTTCCATCTCTTGGCCTGGCTCTCAATCCACTGAGCCCCGCAGCTGCCCCCAATGAGCCTACTTTCTACTGGATATCTAGGTGATGCAGTGAATGGAGTATTGCCCTGGAGTTGAGAAAACCTGAGTTCAAATCCAGCCTCAGATACTTTCTTGCTTTGTGTGAACCTAGGCAAGTCACTTAACCCTGTTTGCCTTAGTTCCTCATCTATAAAATGAGCTGGAGAAGGAAATGGTAAACTGTTCCTGTATCTTTGCCAGGAAATCCCCAAATAGGGTCACAAAGAATTAGATATAACTGAATGCAAGGACAAAAATTAAATGATAAGCATATTAGAGAATGATAACACAAAGTATCAGGTGAAGTCTAAAGGAGAAAGTCTCTACAAGGTAAGTAGTGGAGTTGAGAGAAAATCAGAAAGGATTCCTGGAGGAGGGGGAAGAAGAAAAGGAAAATTGGTGGAGAATGAGACTTCCTTCTCTTCTTCCTGTACAGGCTGCCTTACATCTTCTGCTGGGGACTTTCTTCCTAATATCCAGTTTTAGCAATGGAGAGGATTAGCTAATCATGACCTCCCATCTGACATACTGACTCTCTCTCACATATTCTACTCAATTCACTTTCCATTAACTTCTCCTCCATCTCACCTCACCCAGAGACAAAGCTGGCCATATTCTTGAGCCTACCATCACCCAAAAATGTATCACTTCCTCATTCAAGAATTCTGAAATCCCCATATCTGATCATAATCTATTAACTTTTCACCACTCCCTCTTCCTTCCCCTATCAAACTTTATCTACACCATAGCCTCCAAGTCTACACCATAACCTCCAATTGCTTGATCCTTCAATTCTTTCCTAGGTCATCTCCCCTGCATTAGCCACATTCTTCTTTTTACCCCTTGGTAAAGTAATTTGAATCTACACTATTTTTCTCTCTTGGATCCCTAGTCTCCTCATCATTTTGGCAATCCTGCCCTGCCAAGTCTTAAGACTCCTATTACTTGCTACTTTTATTCTTATACAAGTACTATTGAATGAAGGTGACAAATATCATGTGATTATTCTAATTAGTTCCATTATAAACTTGTATTAGACAAACTCACCTGGATTCTCACTGCTGTTAGGCAATCCTACTATACCTGCCTTATCAACTAACCAGCTTATCCCACTCTTCATAGTGGCACTTCCAAAACTTTCCCTCCCTCCTTAAATTCCCCATGGTTTCTTCTCTCATATGGTGAGGGAAAAAGTTGAGATCCATCCCCTCTTCCTCATTTCATATCACTCTGCCATTATTTCCTCCTTCACCCCTGTCACTATTGGGGTTACCAAGGTTACTTACCAAGGTTAACTCCTCTACTGGTCTTAATCCTATTGCATCTCATCTCTTCCAGAAAGTGCTCTCCTCCATTTCTACTTTATCACTTATTTTCAATTTCTCACTGCCTACTAGCTCATTCCTTGCTTTTTACAATGTCCATATTTCCTCCATCCTCAAAAAAATCTGCTTTGATCCTTCTAACTCCATCCCTTCTAATTATTATCCTCTATGTCTTCTGTTCTTTTCAACTAAATTCCTTGAAAAGGTCTCCTACAAGATGTCTCTATCTCATCTCACTCTCCTCCCAACCCTTTATAATCCGGCTTCCAATCTTATTATTCCATCAAAAGTTCTCTCTCCATAATTACCAGTGATCTCTTAGTTGTGAAATGCAGTGGCCTTTTCTCAGGCCTCATTTTCTTTGACTTATCTGCAGCCTTCCATTCGCTTGAAATCTCTCTCCCCCTTGATACTCTCTTTTCTCTAGGTTTTTTGGGGGTTTTTTGGACAGCACTCTCACCTGGTTTTCTTCCTATGCATCTGGTTACTCTGTCTCCTTTTCTCATAAATTCATCAACATATTAAAATTGTCTCAAAGTTATCAACAAAACTGTATAATGGTCCTGGGATATTTTATTTGGGGGTCAACTTTCAGGAGGCGATTGGTAGATACCTTCAATTTCTATTGTCTCCAATTTGTAGGAGGATATCAGGGCAGTTTTCCCAGATGATTTCTTATAAAATGGTGTACAAAGGTCTTTTTTTTTTTATCGTGGCTTTCAGGTATTCTCATATTCTTAGATTATCACACCTGGATCTATTTTATAGGTCAGTTGTTTTTCCAGTGAATATTTCAGATTTTCTTCTTTTTTTCTTTTTTTTTGTTTTTTTCCTTATTGTTTCCTGATGTCTTATGGAGTCATTGGCTTGTTTGTCCAATTCTAATTTTTAGAGAATTATTTTCTTCCTTGAGCTTTTGTGTTTCCTTTTCCATTTGATCCATTCTAGTTGTTAAGGAGTTGTTTTCTTCAGTGGAATTTTTTTCTAAGCTATTGACTCCTACTATCATTTCTCTTATTATTTGATTTTTTAAACTTTTCAAGTTCTAAGAGTTCTTTTGGAGGCTGACACCTTTTCTCACTTTCCTTTGTTTCTTTTTTGCCACTGAGTTTGTATTTTGTTCTTCCCTGCCACTAAAGCAAGTTTCTAAGATTAGATTTTTTCTTCACATTTTTCTCATTTTTCTAGTTTTTACTATTTTTAAAATTATCTTATCTATCTGTTGAGGCTCTGTTCTGCTATTGGGCTAGAAGGAGCACTATTCCAAGCTTGCAGTGAGATCTTTTCTGGTGCTTGGGGTAGATCTTGCTGTCTTCAGGTTCCACAGTGTGCACTTCAAGGAAATGGCCCAACTGGCTTCCTGTAGGGAGGCTTGCAGTTATTTAGTCCCACTGGATTCTGCTCCCCTTGCTGTTGGTTCCCTTGCCCTGTGGGCTGGACTAGTCTCCCTAAATCTTATTGCCCTAGGCAATGTGACTTGCATTGTATTAGTCCCTGCTCTACTGGTTCCTTCACTCTGGTTGTGTAGCAGTGTATTGGATTGGTTCAAGTTCTACTGGTTCCCTGGATACCTTACTCCCTGGGAGTCTCTCCTACTTTCTTTTGTTTTGAGGTGACTTATTTTATTTTTTATGTGTGTGAGGGTTTAGGTGAGCAGAGTGTTTCTTAGCCTGGCATTTTAACTCCCTGCCCATAAAACTTTAAAGTTAGCATATTTTGAAGAGAGGATTAATTCTCCCCTTGTCTATTTTTAGTTAAACAAATCAAGAACTCAAAGCACCCCTACTTAACACTAAGTAAAAGAATTCACAGTCACTTACTAGAGTAAGCTCACACTTCCAAAGGCTACTGCCACCCCCCTTGGGCAGTGCTAGGCAAATTGAAAGACTGCAATTGGTTCCCATAAAGTAGGGGAGCAACAGGAAGTGATGTAGAAAAAACTGCTTTTAAAAGGCCAGCTCTAGGATTTAGTCATTCTCTCTGTGTTGGTGAGCCAGACTGGAGGAGGCAACTGTTTCCCTGGATCATGTGTCAGCTTGTGGTGGTGAGTGGAATGATTCCTTCTTTGGTTCTTCAGTGAGGAGACCTTCTCTGCTTGTTGATGCTTTGGTGGGACATTCCTTTCAGTGTGGGAGCTGGTCATATTCTTGGTGGTCTTAGCCTCGTGCACACTGAAGGTTCTCAATGGATTCTTCAGCATCTCCTGGCTCTTTGGATTTTGGCTTCCTAATAGGGACTTTGGATTCTAGTGAGATTTGCTTTCAGATTCACATTTGTGGTTTGGAGACAGGATTAAATTTAGGGTATTTGTAGCTAGGCAGTACTTTCTGTCTCTTTATCAACATTTTTTCCACTTTCATTCCTTCCACCTTTTTGCAAATAAAGCTGCAAAAAGTCATTTTGACTTAAGCTGTAATATTTTTAAATCAGCGACCAGAATATTACTTTGGAACTTTCATATTTAGCATAAAACTTAAATTTTAAATTCTTACAATATCCAGGTCTTTTCAAAGTAATCAGCACTTTTGATGTACTGCTGATCTGGACTGTGGAGTTCTGGAGTTTGCCTGGGATTTGCACATTATAGAATCAAAAACCTTGATAGCAGTAATTAGATGGTTCCCCCTGATTCCACACATATTACCAGGCTATTATTTTTGGTTAATATATGGTACATTTTATAAGTTATGCTCCTTTGATCTTTGGGTTGGCTTGTATAAGACTTTCAGGTTACCCTTTGAAACTTATTTCCTTCTATTGCCCCTTTATACTGGCTACTTATAAACTTATTATACCCACTAGAAGATGAAGTTGGCCAGGGAGACCAGAACAAGATCTAATTTAACATGAAAACCAAAATCTCATCTCCTACAGGAATCCTTCCCCAACCACTCTTAATTGATGGATAATTGATAAATCACTGTTGGTGATCTTTGAAAAATCTTAGAGAGTAGGAATGATTGTATTTAACTGTAAGCTGATTGGATTTTTAAAAATCAATTCATAACAAACATGCATGAAAGCATTTCCTTTTTTTAGAACACTAGGCTAAGCACTGAGGGAAATGTCTAGAAATAAGAGAACATTCTCATACTTGGAGTTTACATTTTAATAGAAGGAAGAAAAACAAAGATAAGTAATTATAATGCATGACATTATTGGACTGGAGCTGTGATTTCTTTGGTATAGGGAGTTTCTGGTGAGAAAATTATCTTTTAAAAATTAATTAATTAATTAACTTAGAATATTTTTCCATGCTTCCATGATTCTTGATCTTTTCCACCCTTCTTCTCAGACACTTATTCTGGAGATGACAAGGTTCTACATGTATCATTGTTGAAAATCCATTTCCATATTATTCTTATTTGCAATAGTGTGATCTTTTAATGCCAAAACTCTAATCATATCCCCATCAAACCATATCATTGGTCATATGTTTTCCTTTTCCATTTCTACTCCCACAGTTCTTTCTCGGGATGTAAATAACATTCTTTCTCATAATTTCCTCTGGATTGTCCTAGATCATTGTATTGCTGCTAGTAGGAATCTGTTACATTTGATTGTGCCATAATATATCAATCTCTGTGTACAATGTTCTCCTGGTTCTGCTCTGCATCAATACTTAGAGCTCTTTCCATTTCACATAGAATTTCTCCAGTTCATCTATTTTTTTTAAACCCTTACCTTCTGTCTTAGAATCAATACTGTGCATTAGTTCCAAGGCAGAAGATCAGTAAGGACTAGGCAATGGGGGTTAAGTGACTTGTCCAGAGTCACCCAGCTAGGAAGCATCTGAGTTCAGATTTGAACCTGGGACCTCCTGTCTCTAGGCCTGGCTCTCCATCCACAGAACCACCTAACAGCCCCCAAAATTATCTCTATTGAAGCAAACTAAGTCAGAGATTAAGTGACTTCACCAATGTTACACATTCAGTATCTGTCTGATACTGAGGCTGCCAGCCTCAGTCCTTGACTAAAATGGCAGTAGAATAAAATATTTTATTTTTTAAAAAATTCTTACCTTCTGCATGTATATTGGTTCCAAGGCAGAGGAGTAGTAAGAGCCAGGCAATTGAGGTTAAGTGACTTGTCTAAGGTCATACAGTCAAGAAGTGTCTGTGGTCACATTTGAACTCAGGATTTCTTGTCCCTTGAGTCTGGCTCTCAATCTACTGAGCCACATAGCTGTTCCTATAGATTCATGGACCAGAAAAATCAAAATAAGGTTTTGTGTGGGAGCTAAAAAGGAACATCATCCCTATGTATCAGAAACTGAATGATTCTTGGAAAAGTTCCAGAATGCATTATCACATAAGGAATGGTTTGTGAACACTTAGAATGTTTATTGTTTGGGGATTTAGATGAGAAAACAGAGATCCAAAGAGAAATGACTTATTCAAAGGCACATAGGTAGCAAGGGTGTTTGGACCAAAGCACAGAACCTATCAGTCCAAATTCAGGACTCCTTAATGGATAGATCAAGGGAGCAGCTTATCTAGATTTCACCAAGACCCCTAATCAAATCTTCTCTGCACAGTCCTACCTGAGTAATCTCATTGGCTTTTCTTCAATGACTAATCCAATTGCCAACCTTTCCCACTATGCTCATAGGACAACTAAAAGTCTACTTGGCACAGTAATAGCTGATGCTTCTCCCACAAGGTGATCAGTCTGCTATGAGCAGCTTATGGTCAAAGGCTGAATGCAAACTGCCATTTCTTTCAGGCATCTAGGAGTCCTTTCTTCTGAAAAATCCAACTTGTGGTCACTTTTTCCTTTTTCATCTCAGTTCCTTAGCAGGTGCCCTAATCCCCTTAATAGAGTTAAACTGTCCTTTAAGAAGACTAGGCAGTGGGAAAGTGTATTGGATTAGGAGTCAGTAGATACAGGTTCAAATCTTGATTTTGCCACTCAGGAACATGCCCCTCTCCAGGTTTCAGTCTCTCATCTGATCCCTACTTCTGTGTACGAGGTGTTCAGGGAGGGCTAGCACCTCTAGTGTCAGGGCTTGCTGAGCTCTTTTCAGGTCTGCTCATCCATCCTTGGTGTCCACCTTTCACCCAGTTTTCACTTGTGGCTTCAGGAAGTTCTTGCATGCCCAAGCAAAACCATCTTGGCAGATGGGCTAAACCAGGTTCAGGGTAACTGACAGGTTTCAAACTCATCAATGAGGGGGTGAGTGTCTATCGCAAGCAGGTAAAGACTTCCCCTGGTGGGACTTGTCCCAGCAGCCATGAAGGCCACAGAAGCAGGGGCTGTGAAGTGCTTATAACTTGGTTATTCACTTCATCTATGTTGCTTGACTTTTATCTTGCTGCTAGACTTTGATGAATCTGGAAAAGAGAGAGGCTGATGGCTTTAAGCAACTCTGCCTCATTTAAATCCAATTCAAGAATAAATCAAGACATCACCCTGTGATGTCATTAGTCCCCTTCAAAAATGAAGCAGGAATGACAACTTAAAAAAAAAACCTTTTACCTTTTGTCTTAGGATTGATACTAAGTATTGGTTTCAAGGTAAAAGATCAGCAAAAGCTAGGCAAGTGGAGATAATTAACTTTCCCAGGGTTACATAGCTAGGAAGTATCTAAGGCCATTTTTGAACCAAGGACCTCCCAGTTCCAGGCCTGGCATTCTATCTACCATGCTACCTAGCAGCCCCTTTGAATAACAACATCTCATCTAAATGTATTATCCCATAACTAGTGAATACATATAAGGCTATCGAAGACATCTGAGCTCCAAATGGAACTAAAATTTATGACAGGGAATTAGGATATGAAGACAATTAATCCACAAGAATTGCTATCCACCGAATAGTGATAATGGGCAGAGGCAGTCTTTTTTCTCAGCTCTTAGAATTCTTAACTTTCCCTTAAGCACAGTTCAGGTCTCTCCTCCTATAGAAGACCTTTTTAATTTTTTTCTCCATATTTTAAAATTTATTTTTTTAGAATATTTTTCCATGGTTAAATGATTCATATTCTCTCCTTCCCCTTTTCCCTCCCACTCCCAGAGCCGATAAGCAATTCCACTGGTTTATACATGTCTTATTACTCAAAACTTATTTCCATATTATTCATATTTGTAACAGCATAATCTTTCAAAAACCAAATCATATACCCACATAACCAAGTGAGAAATCATTTTTCTTCTGCATTTCTAACTCCCCAGTTCTTTCTCTAGATATGGATAGAATTCTTTCTCATAAATTCCACAGGATTGTTCTTGACCATTGCATTGCTATTAGTAGCAGAGTTGATTACATTTGATTGTCCCACAATGTTTCTGTTTCTGTGTACAATGATCTCCTGGTTCTGCACATTTCACTCTGGATCAGTTCATGGAGGTCCACCCAGTTAACATGGAAATCAATCAGTTCAAGGAAGCCTTTAAAAAAAAGACCCCATTTTCTTCCTAATTTTTCATATTCTTTCCAACTTGAACTTGAGTTATACAACTTTGCATATACTTTGTACATATCCCTCTTTGAGAGCAGATAATTTTTTTTTGGTCTTTAAGTGCATAGCTTAGCATAGTACCATGCACATAGTAGGTGATTAATAAATGCTTGCTGATTGACTTTCAAGTTAAGTGTCTTTAGGCCAGAGACCATGTCTTTTTTTTTTCTTTATTTCCCTAGAACCTGGTATAGTGCTTAGTATTTAATACAGGTTTGTTGAATCACCTTCGATTACCTTCTCAAAATTAACTTGCTTTTCAGTTTTTATTCAATGGAATACATTATATGCTTAGATTTAACAGTAGATCTTAGATAATATATGTTTTTCATTCCTTTTACGTGATGAAATAGTGACAAAGTTAAAATATATATGTATGTGAGTTATCTGTGTGATTGTATGTGTGTATCTGTTTGAATGTGTGTATGTATATATTCTGTTTAGTTGGGGACTGCCCTAAAAAGATCCAATATGCACAATGTACTCTGCCTGGAATACTGCCTTGGTGAGTCTGCTTCTGAAGGTGCTAAGCCAGGTGGCTCTTTAGTTCTTCATTTCTGAGCATTTGAACGTGCTCTCTTTTCCATGCACTTCCTGATGCTGCTGATAAGCCCTTTAACTGGTTGGCAAGTTAGAACCAAGTGTGAATATGGTCTATCTCCTCATTCATTTCTCCATCCTGGCTTCCCTGGTTTCTTTCAAGTCCTACCTAAAGTTCCCCCTTCTACAGGAAGCCTTTCCCAAACTTTTTTTTTAAACTTTCTATCTTGGTATCAATTCTAAGACAGAAGGTCAAGAGCTAAGTGATTTACCCAGGGTTATACAGCTAGGAAATATCTGAGGTCATATTTGGCACTCTATCCACTGTTGCGCCTAGCTGGCCCTAAACTGAGGAAAACAGGGTGAATTGACTTGTTGAGTGTTACACAACTAATACATATCTGAGGCCAGATTTGAACTCAGGAAGATGTCTTCCTGACTCCAGGCCTGGCACTCTATCTTTTGTGTCACCTAAGGGCTCCTTTTTCCCAATCATAATTCTAATGACTTCTCTCTATTGATTATTTCTAACTTATCACATCTATAGCTTGTTTGTATATAGAAGTGTGTGGTCTCTCCCATTAGATTGTGAATTTGGACTCAAGGATTATCTTTTTATCATTCTTTGTGTTCTCAGCACTTAGAACAGTGCTTGGCACCTCCTCAAACACTTAATGAATGTTTACTGACTGATGCACAAAAGACACAAACAGACAGACTTTTTAGACATAGTGGCTTTTGAATGAGAGGCAAGATGTACTATACTATGAACCTCCAAAGGCTGCACCTGTCTTATCTACTAACAGAGGCTGCCATATGGACATGAATGCATGACTGTCTCTGCTTCTTCTGTCCCTGCCATGCTCATTCTTTTCTGATTTAAGGTGAATGAGGCTGAGAATGGAAGGAAATCAGAGATTATAACCTTAAGAACATTTAGAGGTTCAACAACAGGAGTTTATGGTCAGGAACCACAAAAGAAAAGCCATGAAGAGTCACTTTCTTGATCCATTTTAAGAGAAGATAAACCCAACAATTGAAAGCGAATATAACCAGCTGGGTCACATCCAGAAATGAATGTGGCCAGGGGAAATGGCAGTATCATATTCACCACTTTAAGTTTGAATCCACTTTCCCCAGGCATCATGGTGATAGAGAAGAGTCTCTGATTTTTAGAGGGTTTTGTACTTCTTCCAATATCTTCTCAGTATATATCCTTTTATAAAAGCTAATTGATATGAATTTGTTATTCATGATATTGAAAAGATTATTAGTCAAAATGATGTCAGTTATCACTGGCTGATAGAAAACAGTAACTGATTGATTGATATTGGGAACAAAGAGAACAAATGAAGGTTTTTGAGCTATAGGACTAGAGAGCTAATCCCCTCAGCTTTTCAAGGCTATACTTTGAACTCTGAGGGGGCAAAGAGGTTATCTTGTTCTATGGACTCAACCAGAAATTTAAATAGGTATTGGGAAAGTGAACCTGGAACCTCTGTATGTGTGTAACAAAGGCTCTTAAACCATTGGGGTCTAGGGCATGTAATGATTCCCCTATATAAACTCACTTGGCTGAGCTCACAGAGTACTAAGGGCATGTAAACAGTTAAGGTGGTTGTCACACAAATCCCCACAAACAGACAAAAGCTGGTTGAAGGAACAAGTCAACAAGCACTTATTAAGTACCTACTATGTGCCAACACTGTGCTTTTGGATAATAAAAAATGTAAAAACAAAACAAAAAGTTCCTACCCTAAGTGAGTTCAGGATCTAATGGGGGAGGCAACATGAAAACAATTGATCTCAAGATTTTGCAATATATAAATATATTTGTTTAGGGGGTTGCTAGGTAGTTCAGTGGATTGAGAGCCAGGCCTAGAGACAGGAAGTCTTGGATTCAAATTTGACCTAACTGTGTGTTTTGACCCTGTGCAAGTCATTAACCCCCATTGCCTAACCCTTACCACTCTTCTGCCTTGGAACCAATGCACAATATTGGTTCTAAGACTGAAATGAGGGGTTTAAAAAAAACAAATATATGATAGATATATATATATACATATATATATATGTGTGTGTGTGTGTGTGTGTGTGTGTGTGTTTGTTTGTTTGTTTAAATTGGAAATAATCACTGAGGAAAAGCACTAGAATTAAGAGGGAACCAGAAAGGGATCCTTGTAGAAGGGAAGATTTTGGTTGAGGCATGAAGGAAACCAGGAAAGCCAGGAAGCTGAAAAGAGGGAGGATTGTAGGTATGTGGGACAGAGAGAGAAAAGGAACAGCATCATTAGATGGAGTATTTTATTTGAGGAACAGTGAAGAGGAAAGTGTCACTGGATTATAGAGTATGTGAAGGGGTGGAAGATGGGAAAGGTAGACAGAGACCAGGTTATGAAGAGCTTTTAAAACCAGAGACTTTTCTATTTCATTCTAGAGGTAATAGGGAGCCACTGGAGTTTGTTGAGTAGGGGGAGATCAATAGCATCATTTTGATAATGGAGGGAAAGATGGGCTAGAATGAAGAAAGTTGAGGCAAGTAGACCAACTGCTGCAATAATCAGAGTGTGAGGTGCTAAAGGCTATCACCAAGGAAGAGAGGTAAAGTATTGCCAGGGAGATTATGTGAAAATATCAATACAGACTAAAAGGGACATCCAGTTGGAAGAAAAATTGAAAAAAAAAATACCCTTTTTTGCATCATCCATGCCTAAGGGCTTTACTTTCCAATATTTAGGGATCAATTACAGATTTATGATATTACCCTCTCCCTGATTAAAGTCTCTCTCTTGCTTATAAAACCTGAATTGTCTTCAGAGTACTATCTCAATGTGTCCCTATTATTTTGGGACTTCCAGGAGTGGTCATTATGTCCTCTGCCTCTGCTTCATGTTGGGCTGAGTTATGATATTTCTCCCTGGCTCTACCTAGATTCAAGCCTTCCCTTCAAATCTCTATCCACAGCAGCATTAATCACACAAGCGAGCTGCTCAGTGGCCAGGTTTTTGCTTATATAAAGGGAATAAAACAACAGCAAAGAAAGGACAGGGAGAAAAGGGCAGAGGAATAGTTAGTTGGATAGAAAGCAGCCCCTGCTTGCACTATGAACTGCAGGAACAGAAACTGTCCCCTGCTAATAACTCATTATCCCTCCCTGACAAGGAAGAAAGAGGCAAAACTGAGGAGTTTGGGGAAAGGAAGACATTGGTGGAGGAGAAGTGATTGCCTTACTGCATCAACCATCATCTTAGTTCTGTGTCCTGTCTAATATAGCAACAACCTCAACAGGAGCAGGAGCAGAAAAACATGCCTTTGTCTCAAAAAGGAAGCAAGCACCTAGACAGTCAGGACCTGCTTACATGGCTCCAAGATGGAAAATGAACCATCAAACTCTAAATTCCAAACTCAAACTTGTTCTGTCCCCTCTCTTTAAGAAATTTCCACAAAATTGTCCCAGAATATCAAGTTCAGATTTATCGTCAGGGGCAGCTGGGTGGCTCAGTGGATTGAGAACCAGGTCTAGAACAGGAAGTCCTGGATTCAAATCTAACCTCAGACATTTCCCAGCTATGTGACCCTGGGCAAGTCACTTAACCCCCATTGCCTAGCCCTTACTGCTCTTCTTCCTTGGAATCAATACATAATATTGATTTCAAGAAGGTAAGGGTTTAAAACTTTTTTAAAAAATCAGGTAGTATACTCTGATATAGCATCTATCTGAGTAGGTTTCATCTCCATGGCAATTAAGGAAATAAATATATATGTATATATGTTATATAAACAATGTGTATATGTTTATTATATGTTATATATACTCACATGTTTGCATGTATATGTGTGGGTGTTGATACATACACACACACACAGCCAGAAGAGTTTGGTATTTCAAGTTGGAGAGTTCATTTCCTGTCTTGGAGCCATGTGGACAAGTAAGTGTCAAGCAGATACTGGCTGTTTAGGAGCCTATTTCCCTATTCTTTCCTGTATATGTATACATACACATACACACGTGCGTATATATTGATATACATACACTATGAATGCAGGTGTATATATATATATATACATATAATACATATACTTGTGCATGTGTATGTGTATATGTGTGTGCATATAAAGCTATGCAGAGCATGTCCTGAAATGTACTGTGTCATTCACAAGGAAAACATTCCCAACAAAACTGTCCAGATGCAGAATGGGCTGCCTTAGAGATTAGACAAGTCAAACAAATCAAACCAAATAACATTTGTTAAGAATTTACTATGCATCACACTGCTAGAGGACTGGAGGAGGTATCCAAGTAGAGGGTAAATAAGCTTATGCACAGTGTACTATAGAGGAAATTTCTACTCAGGTGCAGATTAGACTAGATCTGTGTTGGTAAACCTATGGCACACATGCTGGAGGGAGCTGCTCTCCTCCCCTTCTCCACTGCACCTGGGAATATTTCTCACACCTCCTGCCCCTCTGCCCAGGAGCCAGTGGGAGTGCACAGGGAGTAAGGTGGGCAGCTCACAGGCAGCAGAGCTGGAAGGGAGCTGAGTGCTCTAGCCACTCCCCTCCCCCTCTCTACAGTTGCTAAGGGCATTCCTCATTTCATCTGCCCTTCTGCCCAGCAGCCCAATGGGAGTGCTTCCATCCTCCCCTGCCTGGGGTAAGGGGGCAGTTCACATGTGACCTGAGGATGCAATTTGGGCACTCCATCTCTAAAAGATTCACCATCACTGCACTAGATAATATCCAAGGCTCTTTAGAGGGGGGAGCTAGGTGGCTCAATGAAAGGAGAGCCAGGCCCAGAGAATGGAGGTCCTGGTTTCAAATCTAGCCTCAGATACTTACTAGCTATGTGACCCTGGGCAAGTCACTTAACCCCCATTGCCTAGCCCTTACTGCTCTTCTGCCTTGGAACCAATACATTGTATTGATTCTAAGATGGAAGGTAAGGGTTTTTTAAAAGAGAGAGAGAGAGATCCTGGGTTCAAATTTGGCCTCTGACACTTCCTAGCTGTGTGACTCCAGACTAATCATTTAACCCCCATTGTCTAGCCCTTACCACTCTTCTGCCTTGGAACCAGTACACAGTATTGATTCTAAGACAGAAGATAAGATGTTTGGGGTTTTTTTAAGCCTTGTTAGTGCTGTAAATTCTGGCTGGGTTTCTAAGAATTAAGAAACAACCTGATGAGGATGAAAGCGGAGAGTGTAAAAGCTGGCTTGATGCTCAACTTAAAAAAACAACAGGATTTTGGCAACTAGTTCCATCACTTCCTGGCAAATAGAAGGAGAGGAAATGGAAACAGTGTCAGATTTTATATTCTTGGGCTCAAAGATCACTGCAGACAGCAACTGCAGCCATGAAATTAAAAAACACTTGCTCCTTGGAAGGAAAGCTATCACAAATCTGGACAGCATACTAAAAAGCAAAGACATAGCCTTGCCAACAAAGAACTGTATACTCAAAACTATGATTTTCCAGTAGCAATGTATGGTTGTGAGAGTTGAACAATGAGGAAAGCTGAGTGGCACAGAATCGATGCTTTTGAATTGTGGTACTAGAGAAGAATTTTGAGAGTCCCTCGAACAACAAGGAGATAAAATCAGTCAATACTTAAAGAAATTAATTCAAACTATTTACTGGAAGGTCAAATACTGAAGCTGAAACTTATTACTTTGGCCACATAATAAGAAAATAGGACTCATCGGAAAAGACCCTGATATTGAGAAAGATTGAAGACAAACAGAAGGAGATGTCAGAGGATGAAATGGATAATGTCATAGAAGACAGAAGGGCCTCGTATGCTATGGTCCATGGAGTCATAGAGTCGGACATGACTGAACAACAACAAAGACAACCAAATTGTTTGAGAAAGTGGAATGCTGTTCATCTTTATCAGAATGCCATTCTTTTCCTCCCCACATGCCTTTTAAAATATTTAACCTTTCAAGACCCAATTCAAATCGCAGCAATTTCCAGTCTTTCTTCTCTGCCTAAGGTACCCTCCATTGATATAATTTTCTTTTAGTACTTATAGTCTCTATCACTTGTTATTTAATAATATTTTATCATATTTTATCTCATATTGTTTGATATTTCTTCCAGTGTGATCAAAAAGATTATGAACTACCTGATGGCAAGGACTATGTCTTCCTTATTGTCTCTCCATAGTTATCACCCAGAATTTGGTCACTAAATACTTATTAAATCGATCTATTGAACTAGGGATAGGGATAAAGCAAATACATACCAGCAATAAATACCAAGGCATAGGATTACTAGATTTTTGGTGGGGAGGAATCTTAGGATAAACAGGTAAATTAAACTTATGAGAGCAGGGATGGCTATCAGAAATTACAGAATACTCAGCATCTTCTTTTCTTTTTAAAAAATCCCTTACTTTCAGTCATAGAGTTCATACAAAGAATCAGTTCTAAGGCAGAAGAACAGTAAGGGATAGGCAATAAGTGACTTGCCCAGGGTCACACAGCTAGGAAGTGTCTGAGGTCAAATTTGAACCCAGGTCCTCATGACTCCATGTATCCATATCTGGTGCTATATCCACTGAGCTTCCTAACTGCCCTATGGCAATCTTTTAATTCAGACCTTCTATTTCTAGCCTTTGAATGAAAAGATTGGGTAAAAACTCCAGTTCTGCCACTTCTTAACTGTGTACCATTGAACAAATCATTTAACTTCTCCAGGCTTTAGTTGACTCCTCCATAAAATGAAGTTAATTTACATGGCCTCAAAGAGTTATTCTGAGGGAAATGCCTTATAAAACTGTGCAACCTCTACCAACATGAGCTGAGATTTGAAGTATGAACACGTCACTCCATTAGGTGTTTGCTTTCTATCACGTACAATAGCCTTCTTAGTAAATAGCTCTAACTGGGTAAGATGCAAATTGCTTTTAACTTCCATCCTGCTCTTCCTACTTTCTTTTATTCTCTTTTCCTGTCATAGACTTTTCAACCTTGAAAAACACAAAACCACCAAAGCAGCTAGAAAGAACAAGTCTTTAATTAGGCAAGGAAGGCAAAGTTGTAATTGGCCTTACACAAAGTCTCGGGCTAAATACCACACAGAGCCAAGCTCTGGGACTCTGGGAACAATGTCTCGGGTAAAAAGCACCTCAAAAAGGGATTTTCTTTCTTTCATTACCTTCTTTCCTTTCTCTCTCTCTCTCTCTCTCTCTCTCTTTCTTTCTGGAAAATCCTTACCTCCCATCTTGGAATTAATACTCTGTATTGGCAGAAGAGTGGCTAGGCGGTGGGGGTTAAGTGACTTGTCCAGGGTGGCACAGCTAGGAAGTGTCTGAGGCCAGATTTGAACCTAAGACCTCTAGGCCTGGTTCTCAATACATTGAGCCACCCAGCTGCCCTCTAAAAGGGGTTTTTCTAATGAGCTAAAGAACTTGGTGTCCTATATATCTTCTGGGAAATAAAGGTCAGGGGGGACTATTGATTGATTGGGGGACAAGGGAAGGAGGATTCTAGCCAGGAGCTGAACTGCCTTGGTGAGTTCTGGATACCAAAGGATAAACTTCTAAGACAAAAGGGTACTTAAGATGTGAATATCTACTAATTCTATCTAAGCTGAGATCTTTGGGTACTTTAAGGTTTATCATTCAGTCTAAAACAAGGTCATCCTGGGATTCCCCCAAGGCAAGTTTCCAAGGGACAAAAGCAAACTTGGGGGTTCCATAAAACAAAGTTGTCAGTCTTTATAGTCCATCCAAACTGGACTGCTGGGACTCAGCTACCTGAACACTGACTTGAACTTTCTCACTTTTATGCATTTCCTCATGCCATTCCTTCTGCCTAGAATATGGATATGGATGGATGAGGCATTTCCTATCCTCAAAGATCTTACATTCTAATTAGGGGAAGATAATGCGTGGGAGGAATATTTGCCAGAGAGAAATCAGAGAATGGAGACTGGAGTAACAAGCCATAGATTGAGATGTCCCTGCCTGGAATGGTTGTTGATTGTTACTTGTCATGTCCAACTCTTCATGATCCCATGGACTATGCTAGCATGCCAATACTGATATGGAGTTTTCCTGGCAAAGATTCTGGAATAGTTTTTCAGTTCTTTCTTTGGTGGATTAAGGCAAACAGAGGTTAAATGAGTTGCCCAGGGACAAACAGCTAGAAAGTGTCTGGGGGTAAGATTTGACTCAGATCTTCCCAAGTCCAAGTTCAGTGCTCTATCCACTGAGCCACCTAGCTACCTATAAGGTAAACATTTGGTTAAGCGACTTGCTCAGAGTCACCTGGCTAGTAAGTGTCTGAGATCAAATTTGAACTCAGATCTTCCTGACTCCAGGCTCTATTTACTGAGTCATCTAACTGCCCTGCCTAAAATGGTAGTGTTATTTTAATTACTATTTTCTGAGCAAGAGTTGGAAGGTGGTGCTTCAATGACAGGGGGAAAACCTTAGTAGTAAGGGACAGCATCCCTAAATTAGTCAGTGAGTTTCTGACATGCAGGAATAAGAGCACTGATGATAATGCCTCAAGGCTTCCCTGTGCTTGCTGGGATTGAAGAGGGAGGGAGGTTGAGTTCCATTCCCCTCTCTGTGATCTGCTTAATGTAATGTTTTGCTTGTTCAGAACCCATATGGATAAAAACATTTATGGCAGTTCTTTTTGTAACAGCAACAAAAGCAGAAGCTAATGACCATCAGTTGAGCAATGGCTGTACAAATTATGGTATAGGAATGTAATGAAATTTTGTACTATGAGAAAAGACTCAAGGGTTCTTTTCAGTGAAATCTGGGAAGACTCCTATGTGTTGCGGCCGAGTGAAGTGAGCAGAACAAGGAGAACAAATTATACAATAATAACACTAAAAGCAACTTTGAAAGACCTCAGAACTCAGATGAACACTATGATCAGCCAGGATTCTAGAGGACCAATGATGAGGCATGCTACCCATCACTTAACAGAAAGGATTCAGAATGGACTCAGGATGAAGAATGAGACATTTTGGGCATGTGGCCAAAATAGGAATTTATTTTGCTTGGCTACGCATATTTGCTATAAAAGTTCTATTTTTCTTTCTTTTTTTAATGGTGGATTTTTAGAGGGAGAGAGATTTATTTTTGTTCATTGAAAAAAATTTTATTTTAAAAGCCCGGAAAAATATTTTTTGCTTTTTTTTTTTCCCCTGATGGAGAACTGGTAGAAGGGAAAAGACAGCCTCACTTCTCCCGCCTCCCCTTCCTTCTCTTGCAGCTGCCAACTGTGGCTGCTTTTAAAACTGCTATTTCTATAAACAGTATTGTGTTTAAGTGTTTTCTCAGCATGCATGTGATAACGTATTAAAATCTGGATGGCTATTTGAATCCGTGCCAGTTCTGCTTGCTTGAATGCTAGCAGTTGAGATTGGGAGGGGAAGAAGGACAAATCCTGGAAGGGAAGCAGATTTCAAGTATTGAGGTTTTTTATACACATGTGGTTTGTCAATGTAAACTGACTGAGGGTTGCAGCCACCTATTTATTGAAGAATACAGGACATTAGAGGGAGAAAAAAAGCATACTATTTGAGTCCAGAGTCCTCTGGGTACACCAGAAGATTAAAAACAAAAACAAAACCCAGGCTATAAGTTCTTGGCAGAGGAAAACCATCCACCTGAGGGAGGAAGGAGCCTCTTCACTCAATAGGTGACTGATAGCTGAATCTGCTCAGCCCGAGAGTGCCACCATCTGCTAATATGTATTATAGCTATAATACTTGTGTCTACCATATCCTCTCACTAAACTACATACTCCCATCACATGAGCAGGGATCATATCTTGGCTAGATTTTTGTTCTCCCTCAAGATTTAGCACATCAATTCTCTACACAAAGTAAACACTGAAACTGAGCAAGTGTTTTCTGAGTTGAGCTAAATGCAAATTTTCAGAGACATTAGGATAGAAATTAATGAAAATTTTCTGCCTTAAAAAAAAAGTAAAATCAATTTCTCTTCCCTTTGCTTTCCAAGCCCTACATGGATCTGCTTTTGGAAATGCTTGCCAAATGTCTATCTTGTTTCATCAGACTGGCCCCTCAGCTCAAACTGCAGATGGAATCTTGAAACAAGATTTTAAAGTGGCTTTTGGAGACAGGAATTTCTTCTCTGAGGGGCTCACTATGGTGGGTAACAACTTATCAGAGCCTATTGCTGTCAACATTGGGAGCCAAGTCTCTTTACAAACTTAGGTAACAATTTTGTTGTTGTTGTTCAGTCATTTCAGTTATGTCCAATTCTTCCGAGACCCATTTGGGGTTTTCTTGGCAATGATACTGAATTGGTTTGCTGTTTCCTTCTCCAGCTCATATTACAGATGAGGGAACTGAGGCAAACAAGATTAAGTGACTTGCCCAAGGTCACACAGCTAGGGACTGAATTCATATTTGAACTCAAGACTCTGACATTCTATCCATTGCACCACTTTGCTTCCTTCAGGTAATGATGACCCCCACCAAAGAATGGCATCTTGAATGCCTAGTTGGAAGGAGGAGATATGGATATATTCTTCAGAAAGCAAGTCTTGTGGGGGGAGTGTCATTCACTGAGAATTTCAAAGACCTCACTTTTTCTCTAAAGTGGGATGCTCTTAGAAAACTGCTTTAGAAAGCAAAAGGAAAGAGGAAATAGAGAAATAGAGTATGATCTCCAAAACAAAACCAAAAAACAACCAAAAAACCAAAACACCAGACTGCAGGTCAAAGAACTTTGTTCAGCATCTGCCATACCAACATAACTCTCTGCCCAGTTCTGCCATCTATAAAACTGATTTTAGAGTATTTTTCTGTATATCTACCAGGCTTTTTCCCTCTCTTTTCAAGGAGATCTCATCCTAGGGGTGTGGTCCATATTTAGAAATAACCTCTATTTGGAACAATTTAGCATTTGTTTTCTTTGATTTTTCCTGAAAGTCATTTCCTTTCTCTGAGTCTCATTTTCCCTTTCTATAAACTGAAAACAATACACTAAATTCCTCAAAGAGTTCCATTGAGGGGCAAATCAGATAAGAAGTGATATCTTTTAGAGATACACAGTCCTGGGGCAGCTAGGTGGAGATAGGAGGCCCCAGACACTTCTTAGCTGCATGACCCTGGCCAAGTCACTTAACCAAACAATTGCCTAGCCCTTATCCCTTTTCTGCCTTGGAACCAAAACTGTATACATGCATATTTACTATATAAATATGGGCTATTATTGCTGCTGTTATCAAGAAGTTAAAAGGACTGTTGTCACCAATCCTTAGATGGTGCTGTGCACTTCTGTCCAAGGTCAAGGAGCTCCAGGGAGACCTCTGTAGTCCTGCTGGTAATAGGCAAAGGAGGTAACCCCTCTTTGATTAGAGAAAAGCAAAGTGTGAAAATAGGGATGACTTGTACTCCAGGGGAATGCATCTAAAGGTGCCCAAGCCAAATACTTTGGACAATTCTAAACCCCCTCAGGGCTAGCCCTTGGCTGTCTTTTTTCATTCCCTCCTCTTGCCCTTTTCTCCCCTCCAATCACCTCTTCTTTCCCAGTTCGGGTTCTCCTATTGCCCTAGTAATGTTTTTAGTGGTAGGAAGGTAGCCTGGCAATCTCCTTGCCCAGAAATGTTATGGACTTCAAAAGGGCAATGCTCAACCAAGAGGAATGATTCGATGACTCATCCTTGAATGGCAGGATTTCAGACACCTGTGGTGGTGATAGGGCTGGGGGGAGGGGCCCAGAAAGGATGGGATCTTTGGGAAGGGGGCCTGCAGGGTGGTGGCCCACTTACAGGGCAGGCAGGAATTGGCCCTGAATATTTTCCATCCCTAATATATTGAATACGATGGAGGAAGAGGAAGATTTTGAAAATCTCAAGGTCATGCACTATTCAAAATTGGAAGGGACTTTAGAGATAAATGAACACAACATTCTTGCTTTATAGAGGAGGACACTGAGACCCAGAGAGGGAAAGGAAATTGCCCAAGAGCAAGCAGATAGTAAGTAGTGGAGCTAGGATTGGATCACAGGCTTTAGGACTCCAAATCCAATGTACTTTCCCTGTAGCTATGTCACTGAGAAATTCTTTTTTTTTTTTAGAAACCTTTACCTTCTGTTTGAGAATCAGTACTGTGTGTTGGTTCTAAGGCAAAAGAGCAGTAAGGGCTAGGCAATGGGGTTTAAGTGACTTGCCCAGGGTTACCCAGCTAGGAAGTGTCTAAGGTCAAATTTGAACCCAGGACCTCTCATCCCCAGGCCTGGCTCTTTACCTGAGCTACCTAACTGCCCCAGAGAAATTAATTTTGCTTTTTGAACTTTCAAAGGTGATCTTGAGCTTTGAAGAGTTCAGTAATTACGAGTTAGCTTGATAAGTTTATTTCTTGCCTGTCTTATTGACTTTCATATGACCAGAATAGCCACCTGGGGCCTTAGCTGCCTTATCTGTGAAAATTGAAGCAATGAAACTAGCCAACTGAATAACCTGGCAGGGCGTTTTTCGGTGTTCCCTTTGCAAATATATTTGACTTGGAACTGATTCTTAACTTCATCTCAGCAGGAAGCATTTACAAAGGCCACTGTCAATCTCTTATTTCTACTTATCTTCCAGCTGCCCTGATTCTTTCCCCACTTTAACTTTTATAGCCAAATATTTTAGGGATAATTTAGATTTGGGCACTTCATTTCTATCTAGGCTTCAATTTCCTCCTCTCTACAATGAGGGGTTACAATTGTATGTTCTCTAGCTAGAATTCTATCTAGCTTTCCAATTTTGTTAAGAGCATCATGATAGAATAAATCATGTGCTAGGCCTGTAGCTAGGGAAGACAAGATAATATATATATATTTTTATATTTCCTAACTTAGTGACTATGGACATGTCACTTAATTTCTATAAGTCTCAGTTTCCTCATCTGTAAAATGGGGCTATCAATTTCTATAGTACCTTACATGCAGAACTATAACAATCTAGTGAAATTATGTACAATGTTTGCAAATCAATCTGCATATCATCTATGACTACTATGTTCTAGAGTTTCTTCCCTCTTAGACATTCTTTGAGTTTGTATTCCAAGATCCTTTTCAGCTCTGGCATTCCATGAGTCTGAATTCTATCAATGATTAAATGTCCTTATTTGTACTTTACACAGTTAGGTCTATGAAATCAGCCATAAAGCTGGCTATTGACTGACTATACCGCCACTCTCTATACAAGGGTGTGGAGGCAAAGAGCCACATGTTTAACTCAAGATTCCTTGCAACACTCACCATACAGAAATTGATTTCCATTTTCAGGAGGCAAGGAAATGGCTTTGTGAATTCTTGGGATAAGATATTAAGCTCAGACTTTCTAGATGAAGCGATCATGATTTTAAAATGAGTCACTTCCTATCTATGAAAAGGAAAAGGGTTTTAATAAAATAATAATAATAATAATAAGCAAGCTAAAATATTTGGTCTTTGAATGAATGAATGAGAAAGAATTGATTAAGCATTCAGTATATGCCAAACCTTGTGCTAAGTGCTAGAGGTATAAATAGAAATAAAAAAAAGAAAATTCTCTTGCTCTCAAAGTGCTCACATTCTAATTGGGGGTAACAACTCATGAGAAGGACAGATAGCCATTCTTAGAAGTATGAAGAATATAACATCAGAGGACATGGTAAGACTTGATGGTCCTCCATTTGACTGGAGAGCTTGTAATTGATGACTTCCAACTCTTGTAGCTAGTATGAACAACCATGTCACTCTTCCTGTCTTATGGGGTCTAAGAGGTCTTGGTGTGACAATGGAGCCATTTGGGGAAGACATAAGGAAAGCAAGGAGAAAGGTTACCAAACAGACAATCAATCAATAAACATTTATTGAGGGCCTATCATGGAAGGCACTGAGCTAAGCTTTAGTGATACAAAAGAGGTCATAGACAGTCTCTGTCTTAAGAAGTTTACAATCTAATGAGGGAGATAACATACAAATTATATACAAGGCAAATTCTCTTTCTCTCTGTATCTCTCTCTCTCTCTCTCTCTCTCTCTCTGTCTGTCTTTCTGATAAATAAAAAATAATGAACCAAAGGAGGGCACTTCAATTAAGAGGGGTTGTTGAAGGTTTCTAGTAGAAAGGCTACCTGTGGTAGAACCTTTCTAGCTCATGTAAGATTAATCAGTTACAGTCAAATTCACTGTATCCTGATCTTAACATCATGATTTCGCCAATCCTTTTTGAGCATGAAGGATGATGTGGTTTGGGGAGTAGAAAAATTTCTTCCCCTACTTCAGTACCTGTCAAAAGTCTCCTAAGATTGGGCAGGATAATGAATTAAGGGATCTGTAAAGTAAGAGGAGGAAAATGGTCTAGAACAGTAGGGACTTTTTTCCTCTATTATATTTTAGAATGAGAGGATTTTAGATTTGGAAGGAATCTTAGAAATTAAGTATTGAATATTGTATAGTGGAAAGTTGACATGATATTATGGATTGCATTCAGAACTGCATTCAGAAGTTGTGTCTGCCTCTTCATGATCCCATTTGGGATTTTCTTGGCAAAGATCCTGGAGTGGTTTGCCATTTCCTTCTCTAGTTCCTTTTATAGATAAAGAGACTGAGGGGGTTAAATGACTTGCCTAGGTTCACACAGTTCCCAAGTATCTAGGCCAGATTTATACTCAGGAAGATGTCTTACCAACTCCAGGCCTGGCACTATATCCATTAACATCTTTGGACCTGTGTAAAATAATGGAGTTGAACTATATAATTTCTACAGCCTCTTCTAGCTCTAAATCATATTTTTAAAAATTCAAGTTGTACTTATTCACTTTCCTACTTTAATCAAAATGGAAAATGTCTTGAGTATCAAACAGTATAATATCTACCCTATAAATGGCATCTAAATTATATTTGTAATCATAGTATTGCCATAGAAATATAAATAGGCCTAGATTCAGAAGACATTGGTCCTACACTGGACCCTACCATTTATGAGCTATAGGAGGTTTGGGAAGTAATTCTGTTTTTCTCAGGGTTCTAAAATTCATCAGGCTATTCAAAATCAGTCAGTTAAAACCACAGGGCTTATGGAGTTAGGGCACAACACTCAAAAACTTTATTAGTGATACATTTTTAAAAAAACCCAAAAATATAAGGACCAATTTAAAAACATTATAATTTTAGGCAGCATAGTTTTACACATGCAAAATGGTTAAGAAATGCATGAATACTATATAAATAGAGCTTGTATCTGCTTACCTAGTACCCTGGTTCCAAAAGGATCTAGGCTGGAAAAATCAAGTTCCTGCAGGCTAAAGGGTGGTCTCAGTGGATGTGGGAGTATCTTAGCCATGGTGGAAACTGAGGGAGGAGACAAATTAGCCTTTCTCAGTCCAATGTTCCTACTGCACAAAAAGATATATAATACTTATGGCACTTTACTTTGAAGTAGATCGAAAGTTTACTTGTTAAAGTGGGCATCATAAAGGTTGCATTTGGTGAGTTATTGTGAAGTGTTAGTATTTTGTGTTCTCCCACTTTTCTCAGAGATGAAATTGAGCATAAAACACACAAAAGTCCTATTATGCTCAAATTGTTCCATAATATGTCAATCACATTGGACCAAATTCACCTTTTTTGCACCAGTGTTAAAGCAGAATTGATTGTATTTTCTTTATCTATCTAGGAATTATTGGAAGAGAGGATTAAATGTGATCATGAATGCAGAAGTGTTTTATAAACTGTAAAGTATCATACAAATATGAGAGTAATATGGCTATTACAATTGCTCTTGCCACCAGAGAACACTATGGGAATTAGTCAAAATGTCTATTCTTAGTTTTCTGACTTGGGCCTAGAGACCTTTGTGTGTCCTATCATCAGATCTTTACACTTCACTACTATCCATTGGCCTCTTCATTATCTAAAACACATAGTTTAATCAGATTAGCTATGAGGGTAGTAAGAAAAAATGTGCATGAGTCTATCAAAAGCAGCCCCAGGCTTTGTTCCTTCCTTTCCTCAAAGGGGAAGTTTCCTACAGTTCAGATAGAAGCCAGGAGAGGGTGAATGGGAATCTCACCAACTGGGCTCTAGAATTCTCATCATGAGGTGCTAAAATTCTCATTCATTATTCTAACATTGGCAGATATTTGGATTCCACCACCATTTATCTCTGTGCCAGTTTTTGTGAGTTTTGCTACCCAGGACCTTTCTTCATTTCCTGCTCATTGCTGCTGGTTTCTATGCTAAGCATTTAGGAAAGTTCTTTAATACTCGCACACATACACACACACACATTTACATGGATGCAGACTAACACATGAAGAGAGGTGAATTCCTCTGCCCCTCAGCCTCTGACATTCTCTTCCTAAATCTTTGTTCTGAGCTGCACCTGAGCCAACCAAGTCCTTATGGAATGTCTCAATACTTTTTAAAGAAAACCTTTTCTTTTTGTGATATTTTTTAAAAGATGTTTTGTTTTCCCAATTACATGTAATAACAATTTTCCACATATGTTTTCTGAAGTTATAAGATCCAAGTTGTTTCCCTTCCTCCCTACCTTCCGCCCTCCAGATAAGGTAAACATTTTGATCTCAGTTATAAATGTGCTATCATGCAAAACATATTAAGGAAAAGGTTTTCTAGCTCGTATGAGGAGGAAGGGGTGGGAAGGTCTTTAAGGTCTTCTAGGCAAACTTCTCCAACCTAAATACGACAGAGAAGATGATGGGATTAGCAAGAGAAAGGAAGGACAGTTTGAAGGAGAGTGTAGAGTTGTAGGAATAGAAAGCATAGATTTCAGGGGGAAAAAGGACAAAAAAAACACATGACACTTCTGAGATAGAAAAAGAGTGGGAGGGGAGAAAACTGGGATTGGGCTATTTCAAGCAATATCAATTTAATAGCTATGATATTAGGGAACTAGGGAGCTTGAGTTGTTAGTGTTCTTGGGGCAGAAAGAAGGATTCTTCATCTTCTTTTGTGGAAGTGTGGTTTTCTTTTTATACATTCAACTTTCGGAAGGAAGGGGCTTTCTTTCAAAACAGTGATATACCAGAAATGGCAGTCACAAGTAGTTTGAAAGTGAAAGTAAGCTCATCTGTGATTTGCTCTTAAGGCCTGGGGCTCAAGAGGAATCTGACTGGGAACAATATTTTCTTTTACTTTTAATGGACTAGATTCTCAATTATGTGCAGAAGCTAGTTTACTCTGCCAAAATTCACATTGGCTTTATAAAATCTCAGTATTTTAAATCTGATTCCTTTCCAGGTGTTCACCCTCCATTCCCAGTCTCATCAACAACATTTGATTAGGCAGGATTGGCATAAATTCAAATGCTCTTTGGATCAAATATATCAGCTAAAAGTCTGATTTGCACACTATGTGGGGAATTGACATAAGTATATAAAACATAGGGTCAGTTCCCACTTGAAAAGTACACTAAGCATATCCATCTATTAATAATAATATGCTGGGGCAGCTAGATGGTTTAGTGGAAAGAGAACCAGACCTGGAGACCCAAGGAATTGGGTTCAGATTTGGCCTCAGACATGTCCTGTGTGACCCTGGGCAAGTCAGTTAACTCCAATTACCTAGCCCTTACCGTTCTTCTGCCTTGGAAATGGTACTTAGTATCAATCTTAAAACAGAAGGTAAAGGTTTTTTTAAAATGGTACAAATCATTAATAAAAGAGAAATAAATATTGGAACAATTTTGAGGTTTTACCTTATACCCACAAAATTGGGAAAGACTGAAATAGCCAATATTGAGTTTCTCAAGGGAAGTCAGGCACCTTAATGTGCTATTAGGAGAGTTAGAAATTGCTCCAACTGTTCTTGAAAATAATTTCAAATTGTGCAAGGAAAGTTATTAACTATTCACATTCTTTGACCTAATGAGCTCATAACTAGGAACATGCCACAGAAAAGTAAAAGATAAATCTCGTGTGTTCAAAATATTCACAGCAATATTCTTGTAGTAGCAAAAAACTGGAAATGAAGCAGATGTTCATTGGTTGTGAAATGCATGATCAAACTGTGGCATATAAATATGATTTTTTCTAATTTAATTTATTTTTAATTTTTCCATATTGTTCTTTTTTTTTTTTTGGTAAGTGAACAATCTTTTAAAACCAAAACCCCTGAATGTAATCCCAAATAAACAATCGAAAAATCTTTCATCTGCATTCTGATTCCAGCAGTTCTTTCTCTGGGGGTGGATAGTGTTCTTTGTTTTAAATCCCTCAGAATTGTTCTGGATCTTTGTATTGCTGAGAGTTGCTAAGTCTGTCACAGTTGATCATTCCTAATTTTTTATAATTAACAGCCACTTATTTTTCTCTCTCCACCTCTCATTACACTGAAAAAAGAAAACTGTTGAAAGTAATATGCAGTCAGGCAAAAAAATATAAATATATATCTCATTATGACTTATGTATATTACTGTTCAATGAGAAGTAATGAACATTATTTAAAATGAGAATAATGAATTGAGAAAACCTTTGGGAGACCTATATGAACTGATGAAGAATAAAGAAAACAAAATAAGAACAATAGGTACAACTCTCCCCAATATAAATCAAAACAGTCTCAAAAGGCAGCTGATCTAAGACAAAATGCAACAACCAATACTGATTACATAAGACAGATCCTAATGTTCACTTCCTTCCTCTCGGCAGAGAAATTTAGGTTGAGGAAAAGGGGAACAATAGTTATTAAATGTGGCAGAAGTAGATAGTCATGGTTGTTGCATTGGTTAATTTAAAATTTTTTCTTTATTTCAAAAGAAGGGTCTGGGTGAGGTTGGGGAAAATGATACATTGGGGAAAAGTTGTGATATAAAAAGCATGATATATCAATAAACATTATGAAAATCTGATTAAGAGGGCTTTAATTTGAAAAAAGGAAAAGAAAGTGCAAAACTACCTATCTAGATTTTCCAAGTCTAGAACTATAGACTATAACGGGCACAGTATACAGGAAAAGAAATAGCAAAAGAGAGGACCAATAATTTATGGAATATAATATACAAGAACTGAGCCAACAATAAAACCTAAGGTTTCTGGTGTCTCTTTACAAATACACAATGAATAGGTATTTAAAAACTTTTTTTTCAATTATATGTAATAATTTTCAATATAAATTTTCCAAAAGTATAAAATCCAAATTGTCTCCCTCCCTTCCTTCCTTCCCTCTTCCCTGAAATAGAAAGCAATTTGATGTGGATTATACATGTATGATCATATGAAACATAGTTCTATATTGGTCATTGTTATGAGAGAATACTCATTTAAACCAAAACACAAAAATAAAAACACAAATGAAATGAAGTGAAAAACAATATGCTTTGACCTGCATTCAGACTCCAGCTGTTCTTTCTCTGGAGATGGATAGCATTCTTTGTCATAAGATCTTCAGAATTATTCTGGATCATTGTATTTCTGAGAATAACTTTCACAGTGGGTCCTCATGCTATATTGCTGTTACGGTGTGTTATGTTTTCCTGGTTCTGCTTATTTCACCTTGATTAGTTTTTTAATGGGTAGGTATTAATCAGGACAAAATAGAGATCTTAATAGTCAAAAATAAATTTGATCTCCTTATAACTCAGATTGGGTAGGAAAAGACTGGCTAGACTATGGTTCTGGAAGGTTATATACATACATAAATATGTATATTTCTTTTTTCCCCAAATGGAAGAGAATAGATGGATGTGGTGGTAGTCCCACTATATATTAGGAGGATATAATCATGAACTCAGTTGTATGCAGGAACTTGAGCAGGGAAAACAATGGTAAGCATTCAGGAGGAGATGAAAGAAGGGAGAAGCAAAAAAAAATGATTTTGTGATGGGAGTATTCTATAGAAAACTTGGGTTTGGGAAAGAGACTAAAGATCCAGCATGGAGGAATGATAATGTAGTGATGGTGAAGCTCAATTATTTGGATATCTGCTCGAATTCTACCAAAAAAAAAAAAAAGTAATTGAGACATATTCCCCCACTCTTTTTTTTTTTTAAACCCTTACCTTCCCTGTTGGAGTCAATTCTGTGTATTGGCTCCAAGGCAGAAGAGTGATAAGGGCTAGGCAATGGGGGTTAAGTGACTTGCCCAGGGTCACATAGATATTCCCCCACTCTTGATGATGATTCATTATTCAGAAGGTGGAGGAAATATTCAAAGGAGGTGCTTTCCTGGACCTGATTTTGACCTACAAGGAAGAACTAGTTGCTGAAACAGAAAGAATGGGAATTTTAGGGTCAAGTGACCACTCTTTACAATCTAGATCTACTAGAAGAAATTCAGGTACAGTCTGATTTGCAAGTCAGATGTTGAGAAAATGGATTTTTATCACAACAAGGCCTCAAAGGCACTTGATATACATGTAAAATACCACATAAGAAAAGGAGAAATATCTACTAAAAGTAATTATGGGAAACAACTGGGTAGTCCTGAGGTCCCGGGCTTGAATTCAACCTCAGATACTTCCTAGCTGTGTGATCTTGTGCAAGTCACTTAACCCCTGTTGCCTAGCCCTTACTGTTCTTCTGCCTTAGAATCAATACATGGTATTAATTCTAAGATGGAAGGGAAGGCTTTGGGGGTTTTGTAAGAGCCATTATGACTCTATCAAGAATGGGTCATTCATGCTAAAAATTATTTTTACGTATAACTGAGGGAAAATATTATTTTTTTAAATGGGTCATGCCAAACTAACTGAATTTCCTTCCTTTTTTAAAAAAAATGCTGATATTATGTTTTAGAATCAATTCTAAGTATTGGTTCCAGGGCAGAAGAGCAGTAACTGCTAGGCAATTGGGGTTAAGTGACTTGTCCAGAGACACAGCTAGGAAATATCTGAGGTCAAATTTGAACCCAGGACCTCCTGTCTCTAGACCTGACATTCCATCCACTGAATCACCCAGCTGTCCTCAATTTCCTTTCTTAGGATTATTAGGTTGGTAGATCAGGAAAATGCTGAAGATACAGTATATACTGTGATTTCAGCAAAGCATTTGACAAATTTGCTCTTGCCATTTTTGTGGACAAGAGGAAGAGATATGGACTAGATGATAGGAACATTAAGTTTATTCAAAATTGGTTGAATGATTTCATCTAAAAAAAAAATAATCATTAGTGGACAGATATGAGCTTGAAAGGAAGTCTTTAGTAGAGTACTCCAGAGATCTGTTCTTGGCCTTGGGCACTTTGACATTCTTATCAGTGACATAAATGAAATTATAGTAGGCATTATTTGTCAGCTTTGCAAAGACCAAACCTGGGTGAGACTAAATGACAGTCAGGATCTAAAAAGTTTTTGCCAGAAGATTGAGAGGCAGGCCTAGAGATGGAAGGTCCTGGGTTCAAATATGACCTCATTTACTTTGCTGTACGACCTTTGACAAGTCATTTAACTCCAATTGTCTACTCCTTAGTGATTTTCTAACCCAGTACAGAGTATTGATTCTTTTTTTTTTAACCCTTACCTTCCCTCTTGGAGTCAATACTGTGTATTGGCTCCAAGGGTCAATACTGTGTATTGGCTCCAAGGGTCAATACTGTGTATTGGCTCCAAGGCAGAAGAGTGGTAAGGGCTAGGCAATGGGGGTCAAGTGACTTGCCCAGGGTCACACAGCTGGGAAGTGTCTGAGGCCAGATTTAAACCTAGGACCTCCAGTCTCTAGGCCTGGCTCTCAATCCACTGAGCTACCCAGCTGCCCCCCAGAGTATTGATTCTAAGACAGAAAGTAAAGGTTTTTTTTTTTTTTAAGTTTCTGACAGAGTAGAAGGATAAAGTGAATCTAAGATAAAATGTAATTGTGCTCAAAAATGCACTTCAATTGTGGCTAGGCAGATATTTGTATATATATATATAAAAGATGTGGGAGCTTTAGTAGTCTACAGTCTGAATATGAGTTGGCAATGTGATATTGTAGCCAGTAAAAAACAACACCATCCTAAACTATATTAATGGTCCATGATGAGGGAGATGACAGTTCCCTTCTGCTTTACCCCAGTTAGACCACATCTGTCTCAATGCCATATTTAGGAAACACATAGATTAGCTGGGGCATTCCAGAAGAAGACAACTAGGATAAAATAAAGCAAGACCATCCTGTATGACAAGGATCAATTGAAGGAAATAGGATGTTAAACTTGGATAAGAGAAGACACATGGGGACATCATAGTGGTCTTCAAATAGTCTTGAAAGGTTTGATGTGTGGATGAGGGGATTAGAGTTGTTCTGCTTGGTCCCCTAGAGCCAAACTAGTACTATTATGTGGTCATTACAGAGGCAATCTTGACTCAACAGAAGGAACATTTCCCAATAATTAAGACTTTCCCAGAGTGGAATAGGCCATCAAAGTAAGATGCAGAGATAGAGTTCCTTGTCTCTGGGAGCCTTTAAGAAAGAACTAAATGACCACTTGCCAGTGGAAAATACAGAGGGGATTCTACTTCTAGTCAGTGCTCAGCACAGAGAAGGTACTTAATAAATGCTAATTGATTTGAGGGATGCTTTGTATTAACTGGCTGCAGTGATACTATGAGCTCCAGAAAAGCAAGGGCCATGCCTTCATCCCTTTTTGTTCCTTGATTGCTATCACAATGGACTACATGATGTTGAACTTTTGAAAACGTTTGATGATGAATGAATAAAGAAGAGAAGTTCATGCCAACAAAAGATGGAAGAAGTGAAGAGTAAAGTGAGCCTGGATGGGTAGGAAAGAGTTGAGTTATGAGAGATTACGCTAAGACTTCCTTTGCCCAGAATTAAGAGTTCCCTCATCCTACTCTCAGAGCCAGAAGACCAAAGCTGTATTAGGAGAAACAACTACATAGTTTCAGGGGTCACTTTCCCTATGTTCTTGTAGCCCTAAGGTTCTTTCCCTACCCTACCTCCTGTTCCCACAAGGCTTTAACTCTCATTCTTGGGCAGTCAGTGTCCCAAAATAAACCACTGCCCTGTGTGGCCAGCTGCCAACCTGTCCCTGGGCCAAGCAAACAATCCATTGACACTAAGTGTCATGAGCAGGAGGAGGGGAGAAAGGAGAAAAGGGAAAGAAGGACATTTTCCTTTCCCTACCCCACTCCACCATACACACACTATTGCAAATCTGAGGACAGGGGAATGGATACAGTGACATTTGGAAATGTCTCCTAGTTCTAGGATCCTGAGCATAATGACAATAATAATAAACATCCCTTTCTCTCTGAAAGGTAGTCCTAGCCTTTAACTCAATGACCTTCTGTAGCAGAACATATTTGGATGGAGCGGGATGTCGCTGGGCACATAAGAGATAGGGCATGTGGGAAAAAATAGCTTACCCTCCTGCAAGGGCAATATTCCTACCCATAACTGGACACAGCCTGGTCTTTATCAGTCCAAATACATCCTCCCAGTAGACCAAAGGTGGCTCTCCAAAGCAAAGGCACTAACCCATGACTGGGTCCTGGAGGGACTTAGCTGGGCTCTTATTACAGGCAACATTGCTGAAATCCTTTGGGCTGGAGATTAGCCTTGAAAGAAGCTTGATGTTGTGCAGAGACAACATTGTGTCATGCAGGCATGAAGGGGTGGGATCTTATCTCTCCTGTACTCTCAAGTGGGTGGCCTCTGTCCTGGGCAGTTAGAATTCTACACCAAAAACACACCTGATGATTCAATAATCAGCATTTCAGCCAGTAGGAGAGACCCTTGGTGTTTTCTCTCCCCTCTAGGCCAGAATGGACTATTGCACAAATAGGTTCCAAGGATTTAAAATTGGAAGAGACTCAGAGATTACCTAGAAAATAGTGTCAGATACACAGCAGGCATCACTCCCTAGTATGCCCTGAACCATATTAAAATTCAATTGGGAAATATTTAACAAAATAAACAAAAATTTAATAGAACATAGTGTTAATGCGGAGTTTTCTAAGTCAAGATGCAATCAGCAGGGATCCTTAAGTTTAGTTCAGGGGCCCTTGTTTCTGTTTGACTTTGACACCACAAATTTGAAGATTTCTTTATTACATAGACAAGCAAACTGAGACATCACACAGATTTATGTAACAGGACAACAATTTAAATTCAGGTCTTTTGACTCTTGTGTGCTGTCTTTTCTATTTACTATATTATATACCGGGCAGTCTTATAAGGTTGTTCAATTATTTACTCCATAAAGGACCATAAGAATCTAAATCTAGCTCAGAATTCTATCTCCAAGTAGCTCCTGATTCAAAAGAACCTCTGCTAAAGGGGCCTCTGTTCTCAGTACCCTATTTCCAAAATGGACAAATGTCTTGGAAAGAATCAATTCTATTAAGAGCTCTATGACATTGGACAAGTCTCTTAATTTTTCTGGGCCTCAGTTTCCTCACTTTCAAATAAGGGGCACTGGACTATATCATCATCTCTAAGGATCCTTTCTTCTCATTTAGATTTACTTTAAAAAAATATATTTTTTATTAAACCAGACCTATGTTTTCATTAGTGTAGGGAGTTCTCAGTGAAAAAATAGGTCTGCACTTGCTTTTTGCAACATTGTGGGGAGGAGAAATTTAGTAACTCACCCAGGGTCACATACTATGTATCAGAGGCAGCCTGGGACCCAAGTGTTTAGAGTCAGAAGTCAGCTGTCTAATACGCCACATTTCTCTAAATCTTATGATACTGGCAATGTTATTTCGAAGCCCTTTCAAGTTTTGCTGGCTGTAAACATTAAATTGCAGGAAAATGGTTAAGCAGGTAAAGGAGAGGATAACCTTTTTCTTGAGGCTTTCTTTGGCTCTTTGCCTTTTCTTTTCTGTACCAGAACAGTGATTTCAAGAGTAGAGAACTCTGAGTGAGTTAATGTCATCAACTCCCTTCAAGAGTTTCCTAGAACACTTGATAAGTAAAATCACTCGAGGGGGCAGCTGGGTAGCTCAGTGGATTGAGAGCCAGGCCTAGAGATGGGAGGTCCAAGGTTCAAATCTGGCCTCAGACACTTCCCAGCTGTGTGACCCTGGGCAAGTCACTTGACCCCCATTGCCTACCCCTTACCACTCTTCTGCCTTGGAGAGTCAGGTAAGGGTTTTTATAAATTAAAAAAAAAAATCACTCGCTCAGGCATCCATCTAGTGTGTCAGGTAAGATTTAAACCTGGGTCAATTGAGTCTTTCTCTTGAAAATTCATATATGAATGAAAGAGGCTTTGAGTTAAAAAACCAGGGAAACCTAAACCTTAGTAGCTATTTCAGGAATAATAATGAGGTATAGCTTACCCTTCAGAGATTAAAATCAGGAGATATGTGGGATGCTTATCAAAAGCTAGAGTGAAGTTGCCCAGAGTCTCTAAGCTCAGCAACCAGAAAATTTAGCAAAAGGAAAGACTGTAATGGAACAAAAATTTGATTTGGAATCAGAGAACATATCGGTTTCCTTAGATATATCACTTAATCTTTTTTTTTTAACTTTACCTTTCATCTTAGAATTAACACTGTATATTGGTTCCAAAGCAGAAGAGTGGTAAGGGCTAGGCAATGGGGGTTAAGTGACTTGTTCAGGGTCACACAGCTAGGAAGGGTCTGAGGTGACATTTGAACCCAGAACCTCCCATCTCTAGGCCTGGCTCTCAATCCACTGAGTCACCTAGCTGTCCCCTCTTTACACACACACACACACACACATACACACACACACACACACCAAAGATCTTTTCTTGGAGTCTTGACTTTTCAGTATTTGGCCAAAATATTTAAGCTTAGCTTGAATGAATTTCTTTAAGTATTCACTGATTTGATCTCCTCACTGTCAGGGACTTTCAAAAGTCTTTCCCAGCTTTCCTTATAGTTCAACTCTTAAAGCCATATGTTGCTACAAACCATAGCTTTAACTATAGGGACTTTTATTGACAAGGTGATATCTCTACTTTTCAGTATGCTGTCCAGTTTGTGATAGTTTTCCTTCCAAGGACCAAGTGTCTTAATTTCATGGCTGCAGTTGTTGTCTACAGTAATCTTTGAGCCCAAGAATATAAAATCTGATACTACTTCCATTTCTTCTCACTCTATGTGCCAGGAAATGGTGGGACCAGTTGCCAAGATCTTAGTTTTTTTGATGTTGAACTTCAGCCAGCTTTTATACTCTTCTCTTGCACCCTCATCAAGAGGCTTCTTAATTCTCCATCACTTTCTGCCATCAGAGTGGTATTGTCTGCATATCTGAGATAGTTAGAATGCCACTGTGCAAAAATATATCTCAAGTCACATAGGGGACTGCTAATTAAAGGAGTGCCTCATGACTGAAGCCATATAGGACACTGAGAGCATTCTGTGAGATGCTAGCTTTTCTTTGAGGAGATATGAAGTACTCACTAAATTATATGAAAAGAAAAAATCCTGCCTGTTTTCTGTAAATTACCTGAACAAGTAGACTAACATAAAATCCCTTCTAACATAGGAGTTCCAGAGAATACTTAGAAAATAATCACTCTTCCTTTTACAGAGGATAAGAGGCTACCACATAAAGCCCAAACTCTATTAATCAAAAGGAGAATTTCCAAAAACAGACCAGGAGGACTGACTTTGGAGAAGTCATTTGTGGGGCAGGAGCAGCTAAAGATACTTAAGGGCCTCTTTATTTCCCAGAGCATAGTGCTAAATCTGAATTTCTTGCATGATGGTGGAGGTGAGAAGAAAAGAGAGAAAAGAAACTATTGGCCTGAGTTAGTATCCATAGGGAAGAGCTATGGGAAACAGCTTAGTTTGAATCTTTTAAAAATTGGTGAATACCTGAATGAGAAAAAAAGGGTTAGGCAACAACTAAGAAAAAAAATACTTCTAGAAAGCCATCAAGGAACAGTTTCTGGAATTGTGCAGAGTCTGAAGGTGACAATGCTTGGAATCACATGGCTGGAATGCTTGCAAAGACTAGAGAGGCAGTTTGGAGGTGATGGTACACAATGACAAGCAAGATAAGACCACTGAATCTACACTCAGCACAAAGCAAAAATGTTCTGGAATGGGCAAGAATTCTTGACTGATAATAATGATAAAAATAATAATAGCTGACATTTATATAGCACCTACTATGTGCCAGGCACCATGTTAAACGCTTTACAAATGTTATTCCATTTGTTCCTCTCTATAACCCTAGGAGAGAGGTGCTATTATTTCCCCATTTTATAGTTGAGGAAGCTGAGGCAAAAAGAGATTAAGTCACTTGCCCAGGATTACATAACTAGTAAGTGTCTGAGCTACATTGGAACCTAGACCTTCCTGATTGTGGGCCTGGCACTTCATCCAGAGATTGAAAGAAAGAGGAGCAATTTGATAAAGGTGGATGAAGTCAGACCAAAACAACTGGACAAAGGTATTCCACTGAGAGATGAAGATGCACCTAACTGTTTGTTAGTTAAAACAGAGGAGGATGGAAATGAGGTCAGGGTGTTGCCATGACCAGGGAGCAGTACAGTATCAGATCAATATTATGGAACCTCATTGACTAATTAGACCAGGATAGTGTTTTTCCCATGTTTTCTCCAACTGACTACAGAGATATTCATCTCATTTTTACCCTTTTCCCCTACAATTTTTCCTCTTTTCCCTTCAGAGGTAAAAGTATTTGGAAGGATCACCAGAAAACTTGGTTGAAGCATAGGGTCCTGGATTTAGAGTTAGAAGGAACCTTAGAGACCGACTAATTTGTCATTTTACAGATGTGGAAACTGAGAATTAAAGACATTAAGCATCATTCTCGAGTTCACACAGATAGGAAGTGGCAAAGTCAATATCTCCTGCCAGACCCTCTGACTCAAAACCAGTATTCTTTCCATTATACAATGAAAAATGCCATAGTTTTTACAGGCAACAACTTTGTTATGTCCTGATAAACCACATGTACGCTAAAAATTCAATTTTCTGAGCCTATGAATGAGGTTGGTTGATCAAGAGCTGATTTCCTAAATGTACCTTGTGGCTGAGAACTAGATTAAGATTTAGGGGGCAGCTAGATGACTCAGTGGATTATCACGTACCAGGTCTAAAGATGGGAGGTACTGGGTTCAAATGTGACTTTAGAGACTTCTTGTGACCCAGGGCACCTCACTTAGCCCTCTTACTGCTCTCCTGACTTGCAAACAATGCATAGAGTTGATTTTAAGATGGAAGGAAAAGTTTTTTTAAAGAACTAAATCCAAGATTTCTACAATTTTCCTATTTCAGAGTAATTTCCCATTTTCATTTTCACTATCTCTTTCATTTTTAATCTTGCCAGTATTGCATCACAGGCTGATAAAGCAGGCGTAATCTGGGAGTCTGTAGGCTAAGTTCCTTCTGGAAAGTGGTAGGGATACTGTGGCCCTTGAGGAAGTTAGTGCATAAACTTCTTGTCAAGGAAGCAGCTTGGTTAGTGGCTTAAAAGGAGTACTTCCCTGTGATGAAATAATAGAATTGCACTCCTATGCTGGTTAGTTAAGTTACCGTAGGCTGCAAAAAAACCTGATAATGACTTCCAAGCTACTGTAGCTATTGCAGCACTGCAACACCCCAAGGTATACCTGTCTCATACCACTACGTTTCCAATATGTGGTAAGATAATTTCTGTATGTTGTTCCGTCTGCCCGAAGACACTTTATTATGCTCCTGTATGATTTGCAGGGACTGAATTTTTTTTTTAACTGAGGAGATGAGATAAAGGTTTTACTGACACCTTCCTCAGACTTTGCTATTCATAGTAGGCCTAGCTTTAACACCAGCATACTCTTTGGGCTTGGTTCTGAGACTAAATAAGGCACTCGTGAGCCTTTGAACATTTGAAAGAGGAGACTTACTTTGCCCCCAAACAAGGACACTGGAGCACTTATCTATAGATTTGGAAGGCAATGGAAACATCTGAACAGCAGGTCTCCAGGATAAACCCACCAAGTTTGAGAACCCCAGACTCTGCTTTATATATGGGGCTTTATATATTCCCTAGATCAGGAAACTGGCTCAGGAAAACCATTAGAAAAGTTGAGTGAGGTTGAAAGAAGTTGTATGTGTGGGAGGAAGCAGTGTCAAGGAAGCTGAGGCCATCAGGGAAGGTGGAGCTGGCAGGGAGATGCCTGGGGAGAGAAAAATGTTGTCCATATATATCTATATCCATATCATAGTGTCCATATCTACATACAGAAGGTTTCTTCAGGCTGTGAACTCCTAAAGAATTAGTCTTCTTTAAAGAAGGCCCCCCCCCCCCTCTCTCTCTCTCTCTCTCTCTCTCTCTCTCTCTCTCTCTCTCTCTCTTTCTTTCTCTCTTTCTCTTCCCCCGCTCCCCCAGCACTTACTTAGCACAATGGACATATTTGTAATAGATACTTAATAAATGCTTATTAACTGATTGGTATGAAAGGCCAAGAGGGTAATGTGCCAAATAGGCCTTTTCCCTACCCCTTCATCTTCATGGGAGAACCAACTAGGAGTTAAAAAACAGTGGGGTGGAGGGTGGGGAGCTGATTCCTGAGCTATTTGCTGGTTATTAGGTGAAGAGTCCTTCATGGATAATAAATTAAAATCTAGCCTTACAAATTAAAATCTGTAGGTATATGGAATATTCACCATGAAGTAGAGAAAGATCACTCACAGAGATTCCAAATTCAGCAACTAGGACATTTAGTCTGAAGGAAAGACAAACGTGAACAGGAAGCCAATAGCCACCTAGATAAGAATGTTCTAAAAGGCATGGTACTAGGAAATATAAGTTTTGGGCTAAAGGTGAGAGACTTCATAATTAAGACCTTGAAGGGAACAAGACCAGTCACTCCACAAAGAGAAAAGGCTGACAGTTTTTTTTTTCCTGTTCTGAATTGTCTGTGGCTAGCGTGGGGATGGGCCTGATTTTCTAAGACACATTAAAAAAGTGCCTGGCTTTTGAAATGAAAGATGCCATGAGAGATACTCTCCTCCCAAAGAAAATCTAGCCAAGGACTTTAGTGAAAGGCAGTGAGAGCAGTGATAAGTTGCACAACCATGTTTGTGTGTAGCATGGCTGGACCTGGCTGACTGCCAGAAATGAAACCCTTCCCAAACCCTACACAGTGTCTAGGAGAGCAGTGTTCAACTGAGACCAGTCCCAGTGGCAGCATTACTAAAAAATAGTCATTCTACTATCCTGGGAACATGAACTATCTCCCTATATATGTACCCTGGCCACATGCATTTCCTCTGCTCATATGTTCACCTGAGCTACAGATGTTTCCTATATTTGTGTGCTACTTTATACATGTGGATTGGCCATACATTTACTACACATGTGCTTCCTCATGTGTGTTCACTTGTTCCACTGAAATTATGTGGTTTTAGTTTTATTTTTTTTTAACTTTTACTTTCTGTCTTAGAATGAAGCTAAATATTGGTTCAGAGTCAGAAGAGTAATAAGGGCTTGGCAGTGGGCTAATGCCCAGAGCTTAGTATCAATTCTAAGAAAGAAAAGTGACAAGGGTTAGGCAATTGAGCTTAAAAGATTTGCCCAGGGTCACACAGCTAGAATGTGTCTGAGGCCAGATTTGAGCCCAGGACCTGCATCTTTGGGCCTAGCTCTTTATCCACTGAGCCACTTAGCTGCCTCAGTTATATGTTTTTATAGAAGAGCAGGTCCCAATTTTGGAGGGAAATATTTAATTGCCATTTTTATTATTATTATTCTATTTCCTTAAAATGGCTTTGCTTTACTCTAATTGTGCCCTATGGCTGACACAATATGGGGGTTTGTAAACTGTGGTCATGGCAGATGTGAACCCTTGAACTGGGAAGTAGCTGTCCTTGAAGAACCTACTCAGTGAGTTGGGTGGTGCCCTCAGACAATCTCAGGAATGTGTTCATTCAACAAATATTTAATAATCACTCACTCTATGTGATACAAAGAGAAGCATAAATAATACATAGTCTTGGTCGTCACAGAATTGCTGGTGGTAGAAGATATAAGACACAAACATTTCTTTAACTATTCAAAAGACTAGCCGTGATTTCTTGATGTGAGTCTCTCTACCCAAAACACATCATGACCTATCCACATCTCAGTGGAAGGTTTCATGAGCTGGTGTAACTAAAAAATTCATCGCTTGTTGGCTAGCCTTTTTGGTTATAAAGCTTTACAGAGTTGGGTTTATCTCTGAACATGAGAAACGGCTATCGTTGGTCCATATTGAAGACTTGCTGGCTTGATAGGACTTGCTAGAGCTTGATTTGAGAATCCAGGGTCACCTCTGTGTCAAAGGAGGAATTGAATGGAAGGACATATTCATTGGAATGTGAGGCAGAATGCAAAAGTACTCACTCCAACAGGCTCAAAATGCTATACGAGCTCTGAAGAAGGTAAGATTTTTTTTTTTCTGATTGAGGTAATCAGGAACTAAAGTTTTAAGTAGGTCCTGGCACATTTGAGGTTGAAAAATGGGCAGGATTTGGACTGGTGGAGCTGGGGAGAAAAAACATGAGCAAAAGTGTGAAGGCTGGAATCCTGGAATATATTTGAGGCAACAGTGAATTATCCAGATAGACTTGAGTGGAGCATTCTTAAAGGAGAATGGCACAAGATGAACTCACAGCGATAGATCAAAGTCAGAGCACAGAAGGCTTTGAAACATAGGAGTCCAAACTTGATGTTACAGGTCATGGAGAACTATTAAAATGTTTCCAGCCAGGGTTTTTGCAAGGAAAGGCCATTAATTGCAAACCTAAAAAAGATGAGAAAAGGGCAAGTGCATTGAGGGAAGTGCATTAGTGAAATCTAAGATGTCCCTACCACTAACCTAAGGCCTAGAGCCTCCCACATGGTACCAAGGTGAGAATTTTATCACTTAATTACCCACATCACACTCTACTCCAGCAAAGTACCTCATCTCCATCCCTACAGCCAATTCATGTTAATATTTGCCCTCAGTCAAAACAACTTCTTTCTAAGCCTAATCCCAAAGATAGTGGTAGCTGCTTTGTGCCTGGAATTTACTCTGCTTGAATTGGCAAAATGTGAAAGGGAAAGCTGAGAAAGGCAGAGAGAATAATTAGTAGGTTATTGAAATAATTTGAACAAGAGTTAATTTTACAAAGGCCCAAAGATGATAACTACAAGAATAATGGAGGAGAGTGAACAGATGGGATTCTTTCTAATGATTCTTATTATTTCCTCCCTTACCTTCCACATACACACACTCCCACTCACCCTCATTGCCATTCAGTAGTGATATCTCTTTGCAAATTAATTGTATACCATCCCACAGTGGAAAGATGGCTAGACCTACAGTTAGATCCTAGATCTGATCCTTATTAGTTATGGGACCTTCTCAGGGAAATGTTTCCTCAGTTTTCTCATCTGTAAAATGAGGATAAGAGTATTTGTCCAACCCATCTCACAAGGACAAGAAGAGCACTTTTTCAATCTTAAAGCACTATAGAAATGTAAGTTACTGTCCTGGAGCTGCTTACCACTATATAGATTACCAATATATAGATTATAGATTTGGACCTCAGAGTTTAGCTCATCCAACCTCGCCTTTTTATGAAAGAAGAAAGTGAGGTACAATGAAAGAGAAATTACTTACTCAAAGTCATCTTTCTAATAATTTTTTTTTAAACCCTTACCTTCCGTCTTGGAGTCAATACTGTGTATTGGCTCCAAGGCAGAAGAGTGGTAAGGGCTAGGCAATGGGGGTCAAGTGACTTGCCCAGGGTCACACATCTGGGAAGTGTCTGAGGCCAGATTTGAACCTAGGACCTCCCATCTCTAGGCCTGGCTCTCAATCTACTGAGCTACCCAGCTGCCCCCATCTTTCTAATAATTAACAGAATTCAAATTCAAATCCCAACCCAGGTGAGAGATCATGACTCACAATTCAGCTCTTTAAAGTTTTCCCCCTTTTTTTTGGAGGGAGGGAGGGGAATAGTAGTGGAGGTGATTAAGTAGGTTGAAATTCTTCTCAATGTTTTTATATTGTCTATGATGATTTTAAATGGAATTTCTCTTTCTAATTCTTGCTGCTGAGATGTGTTGGGAATATATAGAAATGCTGATGACTTATGTGGGTTTATTTTGTATCCTGCAACTTTGCTAAAGTTGTTGATTATTTCCACTAGCTTTTTAGTTGATTCTCTAGGATTCATTAAATAGACCATCATATCATCCGCAAAGAGTGATAGGTTGGTCTCCTCATTGCCTATTTTAATACCTTCAGTTTCTTTTTCTTCTCTGATTGCTACTGCTAGTGTTTTTAATACAATGTTAAATAATATAGGTGATAATGGGCATCCTTGTTTCCATCCTGATCTTACTAGGAATGCTTCTACTTTATCCTCATTGCAGATGATGTTGGCTGATGGTTTTAGATAAATACTGTTCTTTATTTCTAGGAAAAAGTCCTTCTATTCCTACACTTTCTAGTGTTTTCAATAGGAATGGGTGTTGTATTTTGTCAAAGACTTTTTCTGCATCTATTGAGATAATCATGGGATTTTTGTTGGTTTGCTTGTTGATATGGTCAATTATGTGGATGGTTTTCCATTGAAATTTTCCATTGAGCCATCCTTGCATTCTTGGTATAAATCCCACCTGATCATAGTGAATAACCCTCATGATCACTTGCTGGAGTCTTTTTGCTAGTATTCTATTTAAGATTTTTGCATCTATGTTCATTAAGGAGATTGGACTATAGTTTTCTTTCTCCTTTTTTGACCTGCCTGGCTTTGGAATCAGTACCATATTTGTGTCATAAAAGGAATTTGGTAGAACTCCCTCTTTGCTTATTCTGTCAAATAGTTTGGATAATATTGGGATTAGTTGTTCTTTGAACATTTGATAGAATTCATTTGTGAATCCATCTGGTCCTAGGGATTTTTTCTTAGGGAGTTCTTTGATGGCTTGCTCAATTTCTTTTTCTGATATGGGGTTATTTAAGTATTCTATTTCTTCTTCTGTTAATCTAGGCAATTTATATTTTTGTAATATTCATCCATATCACCTAGATTGCCATATTTATTGCTACATAATTGGTCATAATAGTCTTTAATGATTGCCTTAATTTCCTCTTCATTAGAGGTGAGGTCTCCCTTTTCATCTTGGATACTGTTAATTTAGTTTTCTTCTTTCCTTTTTAAAATTAGATTGACCAATACTTTGTCTGTTTTATTTGCTTTTTCAAAGTACCAGCTTCTAGTATTATTTATTAATTCAATAGTTCTTTTACTTTGATTTTTATTAATTTCTCCTTTAATTTTTAGGATCTCTAATTTAGTTTTCATCTGAGGATTTTTAATTTGTTCACTTTATAGTTTTTTAATTTGCATTGCCTGGATAGAAGCTGTCAATTGTAATTTATTTTTTTTTCTGTTGTTTGCTCATATTTGGCCCTTCATTTCCCCCTCTAGTTGCCTGAACTCTTGTTCCTCTCATTATGTGCTGGATCTGTGGGTTTGGTCTTTTCTGTCAGCCTTTGCCCCTTGGAGTTTAGTCAGCAAGGCTCTCAGAGCAGTCTGTGGGGAAGGGGTGTTGGAACTTGAGCTTCCCTGCCCTCTGAAGGTTTGCTAAGATTAAGCCCAGTGAAGTTGATCTTATAGAACTGGATGTGCCCTGAGGCCAAAACTTCCATACAGATGGGGGGCAAGATGGAGCATCTTCGCTGTGACTAGGCTGCCTGCTCTGCGCTTCTTCTCCAGCTGCCTCTACGCCATGTGTGTTTAATGCCCTGAGCCTGGCACAGCTTTTACAGCAAGATACTCCCTCTGGATAAGAGCCCTTGCCCACCCAGAGATTTCAGCCACCACTGAAGGCTCAGCCTTGTAGGTGGGGGAGGGGTCCTGGGATCTTCCTTCTTCCTTCTCCTTAAACCCACCTGTTCTAGAGTTTAGGCTATTGGGGGGGGGGGCATACCTTTTAAGTTGAGTTCAGCAGGAGGATTCCCTAGCTCTGTCCTGCTGTTAGATTTGGTTTTCAGTCCCTCGAAGCATTGTGTTTTTGATTAGTGAGGAAGGATTTACAAAGGTCTGAGTTGTTGCTGTCTCTAAGCCACCATCTTGACTCTGAGGCCTTCCTCAATGTATCAAGATAATACTACTCCAACCCTTAATTTTCTTAGACCCTGAATAATGGCTCTAAGGATTTTAAGGATTTAGGCTCTAAGTTTAAAAGTAGAGCCTACAGCAGATAGCTAGGTGGCTCAGTGGATTGAGAGTCAGCCTTAGAGACTGGAGGTCTTGGTTTAAATTTGGTCTCAAATACTTCCTAGCTATGTGACCCTTGGCAAGTCATTTAACCCCCATTACATAGCCCTTACCACTCTTTTGCCTTGGAACCAATACATAGTATTGATTCTAAGATGGAAAGTAAGGATTAAGAAAAGAAATAGAATCTGCATATACTTTTCATTCATAACCAGGTTAATTCAATTCAATTCACTGAACATTTCTTACTGGTCTTCCTTGGACCAGGCACTGTTCTAGGTTCTAGAAATACAAAAGCAAAAACTAAATAGGCCCTGCCCTCAAGGAGTTTACTGGAATGAATAAACAGACATATAAATATAAAATGCATTTAAAGGATATGCAAAGTAGTTGTGAAGGAGTGAGACCACCAACACTAACAACTAGGGACCATCAAGAAAAGCCTTGTGTAGGAGATAACCTGAGTTCAGCTTTAAAGGAAGCTAGGAAGAGATGGAGAAAGGAGGTAGAGCCACGCCTTGGAGAATGCCTATACAAAAGGTTAGAGGCAAGAGATGGGTTAAATATGAGGAATAGCAAAGAGGTCAGTTTGTCTAGAGGGGAGAATTTGCAGAATTTGTAAGGAAGGGTAATATAGCTGGAAAACTCAGCTGGACTCAGATTGTCAGTCTAAATGCCAAACAAAGGAGCTTACTCGCAGTTTTTTTTTTTTTTAAACCCTTACTGCATATTGGTTCCAAGGCAGAAGAATGGTAAGGGCTAGGCAATGGGGGTCAAGTGACTTGCCCAGGGTCACACAGCTGGGAAGTGTCTGAGGCCAGATTTGAACCTAGGACCTCCCATCTCTACGCCTGGCTCTCAAACTTGCAGTTACTTGAAAAGGGGATAATATGGCCAAATCTGTGTGTTGGAGAAAATTCTTTCAATAGTTTTGTGGAGGATGGATTGCAAATTAAACCAGAACTCCATGTAACACCCACTACCTTCCAGGTTAGGAGGAGAAAGAATAGCCTCATGCTACATGATTCTGATTGGCTGAGAGAATGCTGAGTGCCATATTCTGTACCTCTAAAAGGGATTTTGGTTTTACTGATGATATACTTTAGCTTGGAATTTTGAGAGCTGTGGTCTTAAGAGGCAAACCTAAACTTTAGACTCCTGGGAGTCCTCAGAGATATAGGCATGTGCAGAATCTGACCTCATCATGTCTCTTGACTTCCAGGCTCACAATTCTAGACTATTGAGAGTGAACCTATTCATGGTAAGATTGTTTTCTCTCTGTTTGTATTGATGTGTTTTATTTCCCTTTCAAAGATCACTTTTACCATTGTGTTTTCCTTGATCTATTGTAATCTGTATAACTTCCCTGACTTCTGTTTGTTGTTTATTGGATAAATGGCTTTAATTGCTATTTGCTATTCTTGGTGGTCTTTTGTATAATCAATATTTAGTTGGAAGGGGCCTAGCTGGGCATTTTAAGATGCCCTTTTGAGAGCAATCAAGAAAAGCGGCTTTTAAAAAACAAACAAACAACTCTTGCTTTTTGCCTTAGAATCAATATTAAGTATTGGTTCTAAGGCAGAAGAGCAGTAAAGGGTAGGCAATTGGGGCTAAGTGACTTGTCCAGGGTCACACAGCTAGGAAGCGTCTGAGACTATATTTAAACCCAGAACCTCTCATCTCTAGGCCTGACTGTATCCCCTGAGATGTGGAAGATATTCTAACCTGATAGTTCTTCTTGGAGACTGGTTGAGAAATGGCCCAATTCAGTTTCAACAGCTTTGGACCCTGCCTACTCTTCCCCTAAGCCAGTGATGGGCAACCTTTTGAGTTTAGTGTGTGAAAATTCACCAAAAAACTGAGCATAACTCGGGTGGTGTGTCACTTTGAAAAAAAAACATAATTTTGTGATATTTATAGTTTAAATAACAAAAATGTATAATTGTAATATATAACTGTATTTAACAAACCAAAAACTAATTATTTAACTTACCTGCTTAGTGACTTCTTTGTTCATCTGTCAGTCAGTTTCTTTTGTTGGTCTTGATATTATTTAACTTGTGAGGGATGCCATGAACTAAGATAAGTGAGGGGAAGGGGGAATTCTTTAACTAACCTGCCTATTAGTGACTTTTGTTGCTGAATTTCATTGGCTATATCTTCAATTGAAGGTTGATATTTTGTACACTTCAAGTCCAAGCAAACACTACTAATTTCATCTGTCAACCTGTTTCTTTTGTTGGTTTTGATATTATTTAATGTTGAGAATAAGGTCTCACAAAAGTGTGTAGAGGGAAAAATTGTGAGTAAAACCTATATTTTTTCAGGGTACCAAAAGTGTCTGGTAATGGGTTCCAGATACTCCTCCATTGCATGTGGGCTGGAGCCCCGCCCAGTCTTCCATTGGCCCCACCCCACCTGTTTCCAGCTGGCTGGCCCTTGGGCTGAGAGAGCAGTGGCTGCTGCCTGCTAGCCTGCCTGCCCATGTGCTAGCTTCTCCTCCCTGCCCCTGCAGGAGCCCCACATGCCCCAGCTGCCTAGCACACACTGCCCCACTGCTTGCTCTTCGCCCCCATGGCCAGCTTATGGAGCAACTCTCCCCCCTGGGCCAAGCCGGGGCATGGCCACAGCCATGGCTATGGGAGCATGGCTCCCTGGGCAGCTCTGGGGCCCCAAGGCATGCTGAGCCTGTATGCGGCTGTGTATCATCAAAAATGGCTATGTGTGTCAGTGCTGACACAAGTGTAGTAGGTTCACCATCACGACCCTAATCCCTCCTTGGCAGAATATATGACATGCTTGGGAGCTGCTCCTTCCCCCCTCTTCGCAAAGACTGAGGACATTTTTGTGTGCTCCACCCCTCTGTTCAGCAACCCCAAACAAGCACTTTCTCCTTTAGCTCTCTCTGGTAATGTGGGAGCTCACAGACAGCTTGAATTTGCCCTCTACACACTCAAAGTTGTTAAAGATTCCCCACTGCTACCCTACGTCATACTGTTAACAATGCAGGCAGAGCCCTTCTACTGCTAAGAAAGGAGGAAAGGTATTCCCTTTTGGATGTGCAGTCGATCAGTTCAGATCTCAGATTATATGTGTCTACAATGAGCCACATCTACATATGTAGTGAAGCATACATGTATACATGCATGTTATATTTATAGTAAATGAAAAGGATATTAAATACCTAGAAGAAATGAGTATAAAAGAGATTTGTCAGTTGAGCAATTGCCCCACTACACTTAAAGTAAATAATAAGATGCTATGCCTTCATAACAAAAGAAGAACAAGGAAGGATGGGAAGAAGGAAGGAAAGATAAGGAGAGGGAAGGAAGAAAGGAAAAATATCTTAATCACCACAACAACTCTTGGAGTTGTGTGATTATTGTCCCCATTTTAAGTTTGAGGAAACAGAGGCAGTTAGAAGTTAGTGTTTGAGGCTGGATTTGAATTAACATCTTCCTGTCTCTAGGTCTAATCCAGTAGGTTTGGGTGGAAAAAGTGGCACCTGACCATCTCCAAGTGTCATAAACCAAATACTTTAAGCAAAATGAGAAAAGTCCTTGATCAACAGAGAGTTGTTGTACAGGAAGTAGATTTATATTGGTTAATGAAACTTGATCACCAGGAGAGAGATTTGCATGATTAGAAAGTCAAAAACCCCAATAAGAGCCAAGTTTTCAAGGAGGACACCTCCACTTGCCCACAGGCTTTCCCCACTCCTTGACCAAAGGCTTTCATGAACTTAAGAGGATTTGGATCTTTCATGAGCATCCTAGTGGTGTCCCTGGGATAGTAGCAGCTGGTGGTAGTGTCTACACTGAAGGTTGAGGATAGACTGAACAAGATGAAGGAAGGATGATTAAAGGTTCAGTAAGGATCCCAACACAAAAGCTATATTATACCTAAAGAATCTTTATAAAAATTCCAGCAGAGAGACTTCCAGAAGCCATGAGATGTACTTTATAACACTTTCCCCTAAACTATGTATGTACTCATGGAAGACTGTGTCATCAGCCTTTGAAGGGAATAATTGGTACTAGCTGTTCCTACAATATCACCTTAGTAAATGTCTCTTTCTAAAAGCAATTAAATCTGTCTGAATAATTGATATCACCTGATAATTATTAGAAGAAGCCTACTGATGAGGACTTTTGATCTAGGCCATTGGAAAAAACACACTTGTACTCCCTACTCCAACTCCTCAGGGTTACTCCTAGCACTGAAGAGAGACCAAGTCTGCCAATGGAAGTGCCAGTGGGGTGGAAGAATAGTTCCAGAACATGGACTATATTGTTACTGAATGTAACATTAAATAAAAATTGAATCTGTTATCTTTTCAAGCAGTTTCTTCTGGATGTTTGCTTTGAATCTTTGAACCCTTTGAGTCTTTGCTCTTATGACCATCTTATGAGCATTTTTGTCCCTTTTTCTCCTGTGATCATCCCCAGACTCTTGCTGGGCTCTGATAGCTTCTGTACCCCAAATAGATTGCATTCCAACCTTTTAAAGGTTGTTTTTACCCAAAGTAGACTAAGAGCTATCTTTCCGTTACCACCATTCTCCAGTCCACAGCTGTCTGGTTCTGTGATCAGCTTAGATGACCCTTTCAAACAATCACCTCTCACCTTATTAGGTAGACTGCCCTGTCTGCCTCAAAATGGGAGCTTATTCAAAAGCTGCTAGGAATCTTAAAGGACCTGCACTATTCACACCACCTGTTCAAAATACCATGAAGCCTCTTATGCCAAAAACAAACCTCTTGGATTCCCAACCTGACAGACTTCACTCCAAATTGTAGCCCTATACTGGGGTCACTGGGTTACAAAGTGGATGGAGTGCCAGGCCTAGAGTCAGGAAGATCTGAGTTCATATACAGCCTCAGAGACTTACTAGCTGTGTAATCCCAGGAAAGTCACTTCATTTTGTTTGCCTGTTTCCTCATTTGAAAAATGAACTGGAGAAGGAAATGACAAACCATTCCAATGGCTTTGCCAAAAAAAGTTGGACACAACTGAAAATGACTGAACCCACAGACAACTCTCCATGTTGGAGGGTGGACTCCAGTGAACAAAGCAGTGGAAAGAGCTTGGCATTTGAAATCATAAACCTTGATGTAACTATGTGCATATTATACCACCTCTCTGAGCCTCAGTTTCCACAAATGAAAAGTGGGAACAAAAAATTCACACTTCCTAGTTCATGAGTTTATTATGAATTAAAGCTGTTTAAAATCTTAAAGTACTTTATGTGTGAGCTGTTATTACCATATCAGCTCAAATACCTGCTGTATTTTGCTCACCCCTCCCCAAGATATTTGGTGTAGATAAAACCTGAATGCAGCTTGTTATGACTATTAATTTTTAGTGAATACCTAAATGTAGATTTCCTTTCAAAGAGTTCTTATTTTAAGGGTGTGTGTCATATTTTGGGATAGCCATACTTAAACCAATATGGCACATTTATTTATTTAGTTGGTTTTCTCTTGTTCTAAATTTAGAAAATGTCAATAAAACAAACTATTCAGATCAATGATTTAAAAGTGATCGTTCCTAAAGTATAAGTGCCAAACTATTGACAGTTTATTGAGGTTACTTAGATGGTTCCACTGGTTAAGAGTCAGACCTAGAGATGGGAGATCTTCAATTCAAATCTGGCCTCAGATGTTTCCTAGCTATGTGACCCTGAGGAAGTCACAATAACCCCCATTGCTTAGCCCTTGCTGGTCTTCCACCTGTATTGAAATCAATACATGCTATTGATTCTAAGATGGAAAGTAAGGTTTGTTTGGTTTTTTTTAAACATTTTATTTATTTATTTAGGATATTTTCCCATGGTTACATTATTCATGTTCTTTCCCTCCCCTCTTCTCTCTTCTCTCTCAGAGCTGACAAGCAATTCCATTGGGTTATACATGTATCATTGTCCAAAATCTATTTACAGATTATTCATATTTGCAATAGAGTGATCAGTTAAAGTCAACATCTCCAATCATATCCCCATCGAACCATGAGATCTGTCATATATGTTTTTATTCTGTGTTTCTACTCCTACAGTTCTTTCTCTGGATGTGAATAGCTTTCTTTCTCATAAGTTCCTCTAGATTGTCCTGGACATTGCATTGCTGCTAGTAGAAAAGTCATTCCAGTTCACATGGAATTCCTACTGTTTATTATTCCTTTGGGCACAATAGTATTCCATCACCAACAGACATACAATTTGTTCAGCCATTCCCCAATTGATGGACACCTCCTCATTTTCCATTTTTTTGCTATCACAAAGAGCACAGCTATGAATATTTTTGTACAAGTTTTTTTCCTCATTATCTCTTTGAGGTATAAACCCAGCAGTGGTATGGGTGGATCAAAGGGCAGGTAATTTTTTTAAACTTTAAAAAAAAACTTTCATTTTAGGACCAATGCTATGTATTCCAATACTATGTATTAGTTCCAGGGCAGAAGAGTGAGAAGGGCTAGGCATTGGGGGTTAAGTGACTTGCCCAGGGTCACCCAGCTAGGAAGTGTCTGAGGTCAAATTTGAACCTAGTACCTCCTGTCTCTAGGGCTAGCTCTCAATTCACTGAGCCACCCAGCCGCCGCCCTCCCAACTCCCAGGAAATCTTTTAAAGTCCTTTGGGCATAATCCCAAATTATCCTCCAGAATGGTTGGATTAATTCAAAATTCCACCAGCAGTGTATCAGTGTCCCAATTTTGCCATATCCCCTCCAACATTTATTACTTTTCTTTGCTGAAATATTGGCCAATCTGCTAGTTGTAAGGTGGTACCTCAGAGTTGTATTTATTTGCATTTCTCTAATCAAGAGGGATTTAGAACACTTTCATGTGATTGTTGATAGTTTTGATTTCTTCATTTGAGAACTGCCTATTCATATCCCTTGACCGTTTGTAGATTGGGATGGCTTGATTTTTTGTAAATTTGACTTAGTTCCTTATATATTTGGGAAATTAAACCTTTGTCAAAGAGTTTTGTTATAAAGATTTTTTCCAAGTTTGTTGCTTTCCTTCTGATTTGGTTACATTGGTTTTGTTTGTACAAAACCTTTTTAATTTCATGTAATCAAAATCACTCATTTTATATTTTGTAATGTTCTCTATTTAAATTCCTTCCTTTCCCACAGATCTGATAAGTATATTATTCTATGTTCACCTAATTTAGTCATTATTTCATTCCCTATATTTAAGTCATTTACCCATTTTTAATTTATCTTGGTATAGAGTGTGAGATATTAATCTAGGCCTGATTTTTCCCATACTGTTCCAATTTTCCCAGCAGTTTTTGTCAGATACTGAGTTCTTGTCCCAAAAGTTGGGATGAAGGTAAGGGTTTTAAAAAAATAAAATAAAATAAAATATATCAATTACTCTAAAGTTACTCAAAATAATAACAAACATTACGCTATCTTTTATTCTCTTCTTTTTCCTTCTGGATTCCTTGGGGGGATTTTGTTGCTTTTATCATTATTATACTTTGCATAGTTGTAGTTGAAAGTTAGGGTGGTAGGTAGGTTACAGAACTGGTCTTGAGGTAGGGGGACCTGTTTTAATTCCTGCCTCTACATATATGGCCTGTATGGACCTTGAACAAATTAATTTAATCTGTCAGTCAACTCTCTAAGGCTGGAAGTTACCCATAGTTGCTAATCTGCCCCGATAGAAGGCTTTTCCATCTTAATTAAATTACTGGTCAGGGTTAAACTCAATTCTCTTTGGTACATAACATGGCACATTAATTCAGGGAGGTGAATATCCTCTCATTACACGCACTTATATACTGCTTCTCTGCAGAGCACTTGGAGTGGGTATAGTGAGGGCAGCACAGGGCCAGAGTGAGAAACGGCAATGACAGTGGTCCTGGGTCCAAAGTCTGGTCTGGTGTATTGGGCAGGTGAATATCCAGGGAAGAAATCAGTATATAGATAGAAGGCTCTTATGTAGAAGGAGTAGCTTGGCAGGGACTCCTTCAGAAGCTTATTTGTGCAACCCAAGGTTCAGAGGGACAGTGACAGCCTCACGTTATCAAAGCTATCGGTCACCTAAAGGGCTTTGGGTATTGGTGGCTCCCTTGCCTATTACACACATGTGTCTTTTATGCAACAGGCTGACTGACCTTGGCCTGAATCACCTAGGGGTTATGTAAGATTAATTACTCACTCAAGCAAAAATAGCCACCCTGCTGACTGCAGCCTACTGAATGTCCAGCATATCCAGAAGATGAGGCCCAGACAGAACGATACCAGACATTCATAGGGAAATCCTCTTTCTAGTCTCATTGCCTGGACAAACTGGGAAATCATTCCAGAGAGAGTCAGGTGAGGTTTCTGGGCCCCTAGTATGTTATCCCTCTTGCCAAGAACATGACCATTTTATTCATGGGTATTATTGAATGACTGGGAAGTCAAAGGCCATGTGCAAATATTGGAATAAAATTGCAATTGGGACTCGAGGTGATATAGTGGAAAGAACACTAGGCTTGTAGTCAGAAGACCAATTCAAGCTCTGCCATTGACTTGCATGCAACTTTGGGAAAAGAATGTTTCCTCTTGGGATTTTAGTCTGTTCCTCTGCAAGAAAGAGTTAAACTAGGTAATCCTTACATATTTGGTTGTACTGAGTATGTGCATCCTGGAGGGTTACTGGGGCAAGACATAGTTGCCCTAGTACAGGACTTTTCAAGGTGATGGAAGGTATAAAAAAGAGTCTTTCTCTATGTCCTAGCTTGTCTTTATGTCTACCAAGAAAATTTATCCCTCCACTAACAAGAAGCCTGCAAGCATTAGGAATGAGAAAGGTACCGTCTAGTCTGGCTGAGGAACAACTAAAGAGAACAAAGAGGGGACAGGATTCTGCTTTCTGTAACAATGCAGGAGAATGCTGGCTTCTAGCCAGTGTTGGATTTGAATGATTGACACTTTCAACCCACCCCACCCCCTTTTGCTAAGATGCAGGATATTTATAACCAGATAATCATTCCTTACCATCTCAAGACATAATTGATAAGGGATGTGAGGGGAGGGGAGGACAGAGACACAAAAGCTTAACTAGGAGAGTCTTCTCTTCTCCCCCCTTGTTTGGGGTTGGAATGGGATTGAATGGAAGTCTGTTTGTGATATGTATGGCTAGTAACATAGTTGTTTATGTTAACCATTATTGAAGGATATATTATTGGTATAGGCCACTCCCAGGTGAGACCAGCTCCCCCTACCAAAGTAGATTCATACTTTCTCTCCAGTCAATGGTTTTATAGAATTTCCTATTACTGTGCCATTAAGTGACTCACCCAGAATCACATAGCCAAAATACATGGGAGGTAGATTTGAACTCAGATCTTCTCAGCTTTGAGGCCAACTCCTTATTTATGACTCCACATTGCCTCTTACTGATTAAAGTTCTATCAAATATAAACTTTTTTGTTTGACATTTAAAGTCCTTCATAACCTAGGTCTAACCTACCTTCTGTTAAATTTATGGTTGAACTGAATATTTAATTGGTCACCAGGGATTTAATTTCTAAATCCCAAAAATGAATTACTAAAGTAAAATGGAATTTATGGCAGTTTATTTTTACAACAGAAGGAAGATATTAAGGAAGAGAGAAAAGGGGAGAGAGAGAGAGAGAGAGCTCTGGCTTCCTCTGAGCCAGGTAGAAATTCTAAGGCCCTAGCCAGTGGAAAGGAGTCTCAAGATGATGGGACTTTACTGGAGGCTCATGCCTCCAGAAAGGGCAAGGGAGGAAGTCAGCCTTCACACTCACCATGTTGTCAGTTCAATCAGCAGATTCTTTTATCAGCCTCAACTCCAGCAGGCTCCACTCCAAGTATGTCTCTTTCAAATTCCAAGTGTCTCTCTTCACTCCAAGTGTCTTCACTCCAAGTGACTCTCTTCTCACTCCAAGTGTTCCTTCACTCCAAGTCCGAGTGTCTGTCCTCTGTGTGTCTCTGTTTCCACTTTTAAAGATCTTTTTCTCTTGTGTCACTTCCCCTAAATTTTACATCTACCAATCACAGCAGACACTCCTTTCCAGTACTGCCCACCCTTTCATACAGGGGTCACAGACCTCCCATTCAATGCATGAAACCTTTTTGTGGTTAAAATCCCAAATGGGTAGATCTCCATACTGAACTTTAAGTACTGTGTTTACATTTTGGGGATTAAAATCTAAAAATAGAAAAAGGATTACAATTTAATCTTGACAATCTAGGAAGATCTAAGTACCTTCATTGTTACAATCAGGGGAGAGCCAAATTCAGTCTTCACACTTCCCAGGTTTATGTTTAAGTGTTTAATAAATATTCCCCTTCACATACTATAGTCCAGTCAAACTAGTCTTCCTTCTGTTTCTCATACATTCTTAATCTAACTCCCATCTCTATGCCTTTGTGTTAGATGCATCTCATGTTTGGAATGCCCTCCTATTTTGCTTCCACCTCTTAGAATCCCTCATTTCCTCAAAGCTCAGCTCAAATGACATCTTTTTTTTAAAAATAACATTTTACCCACTCCTATCCCCCATTACATGTAAAAACGACTTTCAACATTCATTAAAAAAAATTTTTTTTGAGGTCCAAATTCTCTCCCTCCACATGTAGAATCATGTAAAACATGCTTCCATATTAGTCATTTTGTGGAAGAGAACTAGGGAAAAACATATAGAAAAATGAAGTGAGAAAGCAAAACAGAGTTCTGTTCCAGTCTGTATTAAGACTCCATCAGCTCTTTCTCTGTAGGCGGATGGCATTTTTCATCTTCAGTCTCAAGTGCCATCTTTTACATGAAGTCTTTTCTGATCAATCAGTCAACAAGCGTTTGATAAATAGCTACTATACGACAGCCATGATTCCCACCCCCACTGTCAGCTCTTAGAGACTTCCCTTCAAAATTATCTTGTCTCTGTTTTGTATATGTTTTCTACTTAATGTTAGATGTCAAAATATCAAATGTCAAAAATAGTCTGGGGTCAATCACATTGTTAGGTCACCCCTTAGTCAGCTACTTGATTTGTTCCCATATTTAACTTTCTCATTTCAAACTCCAAGGTAATCTGGGGTATATTTCTCTATATTTCCTCATTAATTAGTAATATTTCAACATGTACACTCAATCAACAATTTAAGCTTAGAGAGCAACTGCAGTTAATCAGACATTATTTCTTTTTAAAAACTAGAGAAAACTTTTTCCAATAGTAGTTACTCATATCTAGCTATAGGCTAAATTCTCTAATCTCTTAGGATTAAGTAAATATTAAAGGTACTGAATATATAATTATTAACACAGTATATAAACACAGAAATCAATAATAAATCAGACACTGATAACTATTTATAATGTTTTAGTTGTGATATTTATCACAGCCCTAGTCACCTCAAACCCTCACTGTAGTTGCAGATGACTTCTTTTCACTTCTGAGAACAGTCCCATATAAGACAACAAATCAAGTCTCTTCACAAAGTAAATGTTAAAAAGTTTCATGAAAAAAGAAGTCCTCTTCAACCTTTTTCTATCGCATTCAATCTCTCTCCAATTATGAAGGGAAAATAGGCTCTTCAATACTGAATACTCATAGAATGGCAGTTACACTATAACTTTAAGATTCCATAACACCTCTTAAAGATACAGTAACAGCATTTATATTTTCTGTGGGAAAGGCTATTGAAACTGATGTTACATATCTATTCCTATGTATATATAAATATTGTCAGTCCTGGCTAGAATGTAAACTCTTCAAGGGCAGGGACTGTTTTCCTTGCTTTTGTCTGTATAACTCCAGTACCTAACCTATTACCTGGCACTTAGAAGGCATTTAATACATTAATATTGATTGATTGATAAAGGAATGACCTGAGAAGAGTCAATAAGTACATCTTGAAGGTATGAATGGAAGTAGCTAAATAGATTTAAACAAACAAGGTGAATGATTTCAGAAACAGAAATATATTAGACAAATAAAGAGAACCTAATTCTGCACAGAGATCCCACCCCCAAAAAAGGTGATTTACAACTAGCTGCCTTGATATTCTGACAAACTAAAATAGATGTATGTCCTCTAACTGTTGGTTGTTAACCATTAAAATTCAACACGAATAGCCCTAGACCTTCAGTTTTATTATCCATAAAATAGAGCCAATGACCCTTGTGTCAGATACCTTTGTCTATGAGTACTTTCAAGGTAGTCATATCTTCTCTTTCAGATGGGGTGGAAAGGGTATTAATGATTGGGTAGAGAGTACCCATTATTCTATCAAGATCCTTCTTAATAGGCTGAAAATGAGATAAGGATTATAGAATATTCCAATGAGTCTGATTTGGGAAGACCTGTTGGATCCAATCACAAACTGGTTTGGAAATGTTCTTGTCTGAAAGATACTATTTTCTTCTTGGTCTAAGAGGGAACCAAACTCCATGTTGTGGGTCTTTCAGCCTGGAGGGGGTCATGAGCCTAATGAGTCAAGTAGAACTGTAGTTGGATAGAATAGTTTAGGAAATTTAAATGCAACCTAATCTTAGACTACATTCATTTCCTTTGTTCACATATTTACTTTATCTTGCAGTGTGCTACACTCAAAAAAGCACAGGACATGGAGCGAAGGGACCTGGTTTTGAATCCTGGCTCTAACATTTACTGTAGTTATGCTATTATGGGCAAGTTATTTCAACTTTAGGTTCAGTTTTCAAATTTGTAAAATGTAAATAACAACCCTTTACTGACTACTGTACAGGGTCATTTTAAGGGGAAGGCATTGTTAACCTTAAAGATTTTATCTACACAGATGCTCATGAAATGGGGAATGGCTAAACACCTTGTAGCTTCTGAATGTAGTATTCACTATAAGAAACAATGCATGTATTGAACCCAGAGAATCGGGCTTACATGAACTAATGAAAAATGAAGTATCAGAACCAGGAAAACTATATATATATATATATATATATATATATATATATATATATATATATAGTTTATATATTTATATAAATACACTTATATAATTAAATATTTCTAGGAATACATATAAAAATGAACAATCACTACAGAACAATTCAAAATGAAAGTTGGCCCCAAATAAGAGATATTAGAGGGTATCTTTCCACGTCTCCTTTGAAAGGTTAGGAAAGAGCATGGAAAAGGAACAAGCATTTATATAGTACCTACTATGTGTCAGGTACAGTGTTAAGCTCTTTACAAATATTATCTCATTTGATACTCATAACAACCCTGCAAGGTAGATGATATTATTATTCCCATTTTATAGTTGTGGAAACTGGCAAACAAAGGTTAAGCGACTTGACCAGGATCACACATAGTTATATATTGTCAGATTATTTCCAGTGTATTGATTGATAGTACTGTTTTTTTCCCCCTCTTTATCTTCTTTTCCTTTAAATTTTTTTTTCCGGTTGTTGTTGTTATAAGGGATGGCTCTCTTGGAGGAAAGGGGGAGATATAGGAGTAAATTTAAATAATATAAAAATGATTATCAATGTGTTTTTTTTAAAGAAATTTTAGATACCCCTATTTCTGAATTTGTATATTCTCTTTCCCCTCATAAATAAACCTATAAAATCCACCTTTGTGGTCTGGAGTATGTGATCAACAGGACTAAAGAAAGAAAAGAGAGAGTAAATATTCAGACTATTTAGACTAGGGCATCCAATTAAGAAGAAAATGATAAAATAAATGGAAATTCAGGGTTTGGGCAGAACAGATCTCTGAACCTGGGAAGCTATGCTGACTGTGATCCTGGAAGATTTAGAAGAGTAAAAGGTGAAAGTATTGAGGTTAAAGGCGATGTTCCTCTAGATTAAGTTTAAGGAGGAGTTAAATTCCTAGGAAGTTAACCTATATCATCCAAGGCTTAAGGCTACAACTATCATGTGTTACCATGCAGAATCCTAATATCTAGAACAGCTCTAAAAAAACAATAAACTTAGGGAAGTATAATTGACACTCTACAGCTTCTAACTCCTCTTGTAGACAAAGCAAGAATTAATAAACTAATGACTAGAGTGAACCTTTGTCCCATGGGCCATAAAGGATCTTCAAATATTTTTAGCCGTCTTGAGTTTCATGGAAAATATGATAAGGAGCAGTGCCAGTTGAGCAAATTACTTTTATTCAGTCTCTGTTGGCTATGGAGAAGGGTGAAAATAAAATTTCTTATTGAAGAAGCTAATATTTCTTTATCATCCTAAGTTGGACATCCTTACTTATATATTGGCCTGGCAGGGTTGCAGTTAATGAAAACTCATTATATTGCACTTGTTTACAAAAGGTTATTCAGGTCAATGTCCTCAGGGGAAAAGATCAAGAACAGATTACTTCTGGAGAGTGAGCTAGAGAACCTGAATGATTATTTTTCATATGAAAAAAGTAAAGGATCCAACTGGATAGTTCCTTAGCAGGAATTCCCTAACAATGGAGTCAGATCTAGAGGGAAGGCACATGTTCATATCCCAATAGAAGCTAGAAGGAACTGCAGACCAGACATAGTCCATGGAGAAATAGAAAAGTTTAGAATACAGTTCTCAATCCTTGAGTATATATCATGGAGTCATCTGGAAGTTTGGTTAAATCTATGAACCCTTTTCCAAATGATGATTTTGGGAAAAAAAAATCACAGTTAAAGAAAATGTTATATTTCAATTAGAGATTAGTGAAAATGCAAATATACATTTTTCCTATCCAAGTTCACCCCTTCCTGCAAACCTGTTGATGGAGTCCAGATTAAGGACCCCTCATATTTTGAGAAAAAAAATACTAGATAATTTTACTGGAAAAAAAAATGCCCATATTGGAGTGCGGCCAAACAGATTGTAGTATATGAATGCCATGGAATATTACTGCAATGTAAGAAATTATGAATATTAAAAATTCAGAGAAGATGAATTTTGATATAATAAATATCAACTATTACTGTTCTCTCCCTCTCCATTTTTTTCCCTCCTCCCTCTCTCATTTTATTATAAGGAATGGCTTTTTGTTTGGAGGAATATAAAAGGATATAGTAATAAATGAAGATGATATAAAATCTCAATCTTGGTATCTCAGGTTCTCTAGAATGTAGTTCTGACAATATGCCCAGTACTAGACTATATTCCTCTCCCCCAGGCTGGCTTTCTCTACCACTTTCTAGCTCTTTATTTTGAAGTCTTACTCTAGCCTCTGAAATTCACAAATTAAAAGTTTCTCTCTCTCTCTCTCTCTCTCTCTCTCTCTCTCTCTCTCTCTCTCTCTCTCACTCACACACACACGCGCGCGCACACACACACACACACACACACACACACACATACACACACACACACACATATTTTGGCCAGCTCCTCCCAGAAAACCAGTGAACAGGGTGACATTGCATGCTCCAGAGGATTTATTGGGAGAAGTTACACATTGCCAGATAGTATTCATTGCTGAAGTGTAGATAATGTGTACTTTGTGTGTAACTCCAATATGTAATACCATGTATTAAATAGGATGTCTGTGTTTGGTCTAACATGTAACAAACATTTTATTTGAAGCTCTGTGCTATGTATTTGTATATGATCCCTCTGTTTGGTGCACTATATGCCATTCTCCCAGGTGATGCTATATGTTGTGCACTTGTATGTGACTTATGTTTGGTGCAATTGTGCCAAGTACTACAATATAGTAAATTATGGCATGTGGACTATGTGACCAGGATGTATATTCATGCATGTGCTCAACATACAATTGACTGTGGCTGCCTGTTTGGACGTGGAAGTGAAGCAGCCACGGGGCTTTTTGTTTTCTTTCCTTTTTAGTAAACTAAATATTTTCATCTTTATTGATATCTTTTGTCTTTATCTCGCCTTCTTTTTCAAGATGCTAAAATTAAAATTCTCTGAGACCATGTCTTAATTTATAATTATTTGTCAAATAATAAAAAGTGGACCAGAGAAAGAAAAAGCACCAGTCACCTGTGGCTAACTGTTCCCTTCACAAGCCTCCATCTCAAGTCGACTATATGAGCTTCTCTGCCAGATCTGAAGCTTGCTGTGGGGCTCTCCTGGGCAGCCCCAAGTCTAGACTTGTGTGCAAATTGAGGTTCCTTTAGCCAGTGTTTGCAAAGCATTGGCATTCTCCTAGCCATCTCCCCCCAACCAGCTGTACAGTCACACTAAGAGTGCCAGTGCTCTCCTAGCCACCTCCTCTCTCTGTGGTTCCAGGACAAAAGAGACCTACTTCCTTTGCCCAGTTCAATTGCATGTTCCTTGTGATGTTACTTTTCTGAGCCCCTCTGATTTGGTGGACTCTGACCTCAGTTTGGATCTTCAAGATGCCAAGAGTCACCACAGGCTCATAGAAACAGTGGCCTAGCATCAGTTCAGAGACTCCCAGTATTGTAGGGAGGACTCCACCCATTGCCTCAGAGAGATATGATTTGGAAGTAAGATTCTTTGCTATAAAATGCAAAATTGTTTTGACAGGCTAGTGTTAAAATTTCCCAATGCCCTTCTCTTCCCTTCTACTCACGGTGGCATCTCTTATCCCAAAGAATGGAAGAAGAGAAAAAAGGGGAGTGGGTCCATAAATTAACCAATGAATCTGATAATTAATATAAAGCTACACTCATTTCCCCCTACTTTACCAATAAAAGAAGCATGATGCATTTCCTCATCTCTTCTTTTGGGCCAAGATTGGCAATTACAAATAGTATTCATTTTGATTTGCTATCCTTTTCCTATTTACATTCTTGTAATGATTGTGTATATTGTTTTTCTGGTTTCTTCCCACCCCACTTTGCATCTGTACATTGAAGCCTTTCCATTCAACTTTGTTTGTTGTTTCTTACCACACAATAATGTTACATTATATTCACATTCCACGATGAATGGATATTTACTTTGTTTCTACTTCTTTGTTACTACAAAAGTGCTGCTATGACTATTTTGATATGTGTGGGAGGGCTTTTGCTTTCTAAGGCTGACATTAATTTAAGGGTTATTTAAGAGCAAAGTTACTTACAAGGAGCTGTCCAGGGACAGTTCCTGGCACTATTGACATTTAATAAATGTTTTTTAATTGATTGATGTGCAACTTCCCATTTTCCTTCAGTTCCAAAGTGGCCTGAGCACTGAAGGTATAGTAGGATAAAAGTAGTTTAGCAAGTCTGGGAAATTACTGGGTAGGGGGAACGTTTGCAGGGTTTGTTGTTTGTTTTTGTTGTTGTTTTTAATAGATGTATGTTAATTGTCCCTAAGTCAAGTCTGGCTACTTGGATACAGATCTGTGCAAGCTGGAGGCTGGCTCAATATTTTGCTACATAGGTTGTTCTGGCAAGCTTCTTGGAGTGTTTTTTCAAGAAAAGGTTTTGCCCAAGATCATATGGTTATTTAACAAAGTTACCCAGTAGTCATTTCTGATAGTCACAATATCTCCTCCTTCAACATTGTGATATGAGGGTAATAATGGGTGTTTAGATGTATACTTAAGAATTGTATATGTGTAGCACCTGTGATATTTTAGGGGCTGCAAATTGCTTCCTTATGGGGAGAATGAAAGCATGATATTTCTCTTTGTCATGATGACAGAAATTCAAGGCAAAAGTCATCATATTTACCATTCTTGCTCCAGCATTACTGAATTACTAAAACATAATCCTTGAGGATTATCATAGCTTCAGGGCAATTGGCTTGATCTGAGTGCCAGCATAGTTTGGAGATGAAAGGGCAGATGAAATACATGCTTATTATTATCAGCCCCAGAAAGACTGAGAGGACACAATGGACTATATAGAGGGCACATGGTCAGTCAGTCAGTAAATATACATTAAACCCCTACTATCTACCATACATTGTGCTAAACACTGAAGATTCAAAGAAAGGCAAAAGGCAGTCTGTGATCTCAAAGAGTTTGCCATCTAATGAGGGAAGACAATATATTAAAAGAAACTGAAAATTTGGGAGTGGAGAGAGAGAGCACCCAGGCTTGAAGTCTAGGAGTATAGTAGGTGGGAAATGATAAAATGACTTCCATTGACACCCTTCTTAAATAGAAGATCTAGGGGCAACTAGGGAGCACAGTGGCTAGAGTGCTAGTACCTAGAATCAGGAAGATATGGGTTTAAATCTGGCTTCAGACACTTCCTAACTGCGGGATTCTTGGCAAGGCATTTTCCCCTAACTGCCTAACCCCTGCCACTCTTCTATCTTAAAACTGATACAAAGACAGAAGGCAAGAATCTTTTAAAAAGAAGGATGTGGGAGGAACCCTAGAAAAAAGGGGTGCAGAGAAGATGTAAGTTTCAGAGTTGCTCTGGAGGTGGAGTAAAGAAGCAACATCATGAGGAACTCTAGGACAAAAACAAGGGAGATGTAAGTGATGGTGTTGAAGGGTTGGCAAGCCCTGGCCAACTACCAGAAACCAGAGCGGTTATAGCTTTTATGCAATCCTGTCTCATTTAAAATAATAACTAATATCTGTCTATAAGAAGAGGCAGGTGGATATAATAGAGAGAAGGATTGTTTTGAAATAACTTGAGTTCAAGTCCCACTTCTGATTCATATTGGCTGTGTCACTGGGCAAGTCGTATAACTTCTTAGTGCCTAAGTTGTAGAGTAGGTGATGAACTATATTGATAAAAGGGTTTTTCTTACTGGGAATTACCTAAGGAAGTAGGTAGGTGGCTTAGTGGATAGAACACTGGGCCTGGAGTCAGGAAAACTTGAGGTAAAATCTGACCTCAGACACTTAGTAGCTGCGTGACCCTGGGCAAGTCACTTCATTCTGTCTGCCTTCATTTCCTCATCTGTAAAATGAGCAGAAGAAGGAAATGGCAAGCCACTCTAATATCTGCTAAGAAAAGCCCATGGAAGGGCAGTTGGGTTGCTCAGTGGATTGAGAGCTAGGCCCAGAATCAGGAGGTCTGGGTTCAAATCAGACCTCAGAGACTTCCTAGCTGTGTAACCCTGGGCAAGACTCTTATCCCCCCCCCTCCCATTGCCTCACCCTTACCACTCTTCTGCCTTAGAGTCAATAGACAGTATTGATTCTAAGACAGAAGGTAGGGTTTTGTTGTTTTTTTTTAAGCCCAATGAATGAGTATGGTGCAAGGGATCATGAAGAGTTGGACATGACTGAATGACTGAACAACAAAAGTTCCCTATACCAATGAAAGAATATTTCTTATCCAAATAGGTCTGTACACTGGCATAAAACTTGAAAGTTTCCAAAGTGATTTTCAAAACAGGTCATACACACACACACACACACACACACACACACACACACACACACACACTATATCGTCACATATACTGAATGTCTCAAAAATATTAGCATAGTTTCAGGCTATTAAAGCTTTTAAATGCACTAAGACTTTTGGGAAAATATGTGTATATATAACATGCCTATAGCTATTTGTTGTTCAGTAGTTTTTCAGTCATGTCCAACTCTTTATGATCCCATTTGGGGTGTTCTTGACAAAGATCCTGGAGTGGACAAAGATAATGGAGGAAATCACCATTTCCTTCTCTAGCTCATTTTCCAGATGAGAAAACTGAGAAAACATAAAAAACCATTTTAGTTTCAGTTCCACCCTTTAATTGGCCTAGAACTTGCAGCCTGAGGCTTATCTCAGTAAAGAGAAGCCTCTGGTTCCCTGGCATCCCAGAAAATATGTATCTTCTCCCACATGACTCCTGGCTTCTGAGGACTAGCCTCTGACCCAGACTTGAAGTCAGGTCTGTCCAGCTAGGGAGACCCAAAGGGAGTGACCTCACCAGAGTTATAAACTGGGAATGAAGGAACATTAAGGGACTTGCCAGGGGTAAATGAGTGTTTGAGGTCAAATTTGAACTCAAGAAGATTCATTTTCCTGACTCCAGACTGGGAACTCTATCCTTTAAACCACTTAGCTTCCCCTACATATAATCATATATGTATCCATACCATTTTACAGATAAGGAAAATGAATATGAGAGATTTGATCCCTTGCAATTTGATTTAGGCTTCTCATGTGGTCTATTGCTCAAAAAATTCCATGTACAGGGGCTTCAATTATATTTGTGTCATTGTCATTGCCCAAGATATCTCTATTCTGAATAGGAGGTATTTTAGAATATTAGAATATTTAGAATATTAGGAATATTTTAGAATTAAGTAGGTTTTATTACATGGGGAACATGATAAAAGAAGTTGGTAGTGTTGGAACATTATTTTGTGTTACTATCAAGTTATGTATGTGCTTGTATGCAGAATTAGATCCGGGGCAGTATCTCATCCACTTGAGGGGGAATTGTGAAGTTATCCTAAAGGTCCATAGATTAAGATCTTCTAAAAACAATTTTAGGGAAAGATATCCCCAATAACCTGGACCAGGAAGACAGATCCCCTGGAGAAGATGCTGAAAGGATCATCATGATTCCAAATGGACTAAAAGATTGACAGCAACAGAGGATGCCCCCAGTACATCTTGAGAGTCTGAGTGAGCCTTTGGATATACTGAATTGAACTCTGGGAGACTAGACTCTCCATCTGCTTCTGTTCTTCCCATGCATCATTAATTTGTCTTGATTATAAAACCTTTGTGCCAAAAAAGGAGAATATCCCCTAATGACTTCTTTTCAATGCATCTATCAATAGTTTTTTAATGTGTTCAGAAACACCCAAATGCAATTAGACCATCCATGAAATCTATAATACCTTTGGGCCCTTATGCACCCTGGTGAGATAATCCTGAAATGTAAAGATAGTACACATGGGATGGTTCACTGGGGAGACTAACATGTTAATCTCCCAAAGAATCAAAGGGAGGCTTATATGAATTTAATATAAATTATACCCTGCTTTCCTTTTTTCTTTAGAATATTTTCCCATGGTTACATGACTCATGATCCTCCCCCCTCCCAGAGCTGACAAGTAATTCCACCGGGTTATACATGTATCATTGTTCAAAACCTATTTCCATGTTATTCATATGTTGCAGTAGAGTGATCTTTTATTTATTTATTTTTAAGCCCTTACCTTCCGTCTTAGAACCAATATGGTTCTAAGGCAGAAGAATGGTAAGGGCTAAGCAATGGGGGTCAAATGACTTACCCAGAGCCACACAGTTAGGAAGTGTCTGAGGTCAGATTTGAACACAGGATCTCCCATCTCTGGGCCTGGCTCTCAATTCACTGAGTCACCCAGCTGCCCTAGTAGAGTGATCTTTTAACATCAAAACCCTAATCATATCCATATCAAACTACTTGATTGATCATATGTTTTTCTTCTGTGTTTCTGCTCCCACAGTTCTTTCTCTGGATATGGATAGTGTTCTTTCTCATAAGTTCCTCTGGATTGTCCTGGGTCATTGCATTGCTGCTAGTAGAAAAGTCTATTACATCCAATTGTGCCATAATGTATCAGTCTCTGTGTACAACGTTATTCTGGTTCTGTTCCTTTCACTCTGCATCAATTCTTAGAGGTCTTTCCAGTTCACATGGAATTCCTCCAGCTCATTGTTCCTTTCATTTGCTTTCCTTTCTAAAAGGAAAGTTTTGAAAATCCATTTTAGTTTCAGTTCCACCCTTTAATTGGCCTGGAACTTGCAGCCTGAGGCTTATCTCAGTAAAGAGAAGCCTCTGGTTCCCTGGCATCCCAGAAGACACGTATCTTCTCCCACATGACTCCTGGTTTCTGAGGACTAGCCTCTGACCCAGACTTGAAGTCAGATCTGTCCAGCTAGGGAGACCCAAAGGGAGTGACCTCACTAGAGTTATAAACTGGGAATGAAGAAAGCAGTGGGTGGTTCGTTTTGGATTTGCTTGGTGGTGCATGGCACACAGTTTCTTTGGAAGCAAACAGAGACACGAGCTGAGTGGCAAACTCAGATTAGCTAGGTGACTGGCCATGTGATTATGTGTCTTTTCTCTCTCCAACATGCTTTTACTATCTAATAAATAATTATGAATTAATATTCAATCTCCAGAGAATTTTAATTCAAACAGCAGAAAATTATGATTAGTAACACCACAAAGTGAAGAAAAGTAATGGATACCAAAACAATTCCTCAGATAGCTTGATTCATATCCAATTAAACTATATCAAAGATTATTGCATTTATATTCAGAAAACTTCAATTCAAATTTCAGTTTTGCTACTTACTACCTATATGACCTGTTATTTACCCTTTATGCCTTCTATTTCTTCATCTCTAGAATAGAGGCTGTTGGATCAGATGATCTCTAAGGTCCCCTCAAATCCTAAATTTATGATATTATATATATCATATATGATATTATAAATTATGATATTATAATCAAGAGCACTTAGGTGAAACTGGTAGGAAGATAAAAATAGAAAATAGAACAGATATGGTTTTCAGATTGTCATACTTAGACCCAAAGTTTGGGTTGTACAAAGAAATAGAAATGAGATCTAAGAAAATGAAATCAGAAAGAGTAACCCAGCCAGACAAGTATATATGGACAAAATATGTGCTGGAAGCAACACAATCTTCAGCTTTGAGTGATAGCTTTAATGTTGTAATAATAATGGGAAAACGCCAAAACAATGAGAAAATAGACGTTGATATTATTACCTTAAAAAGGCAATCAAAAGGGCATCAATACTTATTGTCCAATACAAATACTCTGTCTCTGTCTCTCTGTCCCAGTCTCTCTTTGCCTCTGTCCCTCCATCTCTTTACTTCTCTGTATCTCTCTTCCCATTTCTCCCTCTCCCCACTCAAATATTCAGATCCTCAAATTGATCTGCAATCTCATCCATATGAATATTCAATACATATTGGAGCCAATCTATATCTGCCCAGTCTACACAATTCCTTTTCAAATCCTCCAATAATTTGACCAGTACTTTGCTGGTGACTGACTGTCCAGAAAAAATATGAATGCATATGACACTCTTTTAAGTTTAATCTGAATAAATAACATTTTCTTCATCACTTTCTAAAGTTTTGACATTCAATAGAATGAGGAATCAAACCCTGATCAGCAGCATTTGCCAATTTCCAAGGTATCACACTGGAAATTTAACAACTGGCTCTCATGAGTCAGTTGGAGCAATTTCCAGCACATTCCTGAGTAAAGCCAAAGAGTGAGATACTTTCTTCACTTTCTCCTGATGTTGAAAGGACTGTGATGGACATGGACTGAGACCTATTATTCTTCATTTCTGCCACATGAGAAGCCAGTTTGTTGTGTTGTTTTGTTTTCTGAACAGACATTTTTCTAATGCTGTCTTGTATTATGTTGTTTCTTTGGACTTGTTATATGCTTCAACTCATAAGTTGCAACATATAACCAACCATGCATCCCTCCATTTGATTTTTTTTTTATAGCAGTGTTATGTCACTTGGTGCAGGGAAATTGCACTTAATTTATAAATATGCTATAAGAACTCAATTTCCCTTCATCAGTGCAAAGGGATACACACTCTGAAAGTTAACAGTCTTAGAGAGTTGCCTGTGGGCAACTGTGATTTGTTCAGTTTCACAAACAAAACACAGAAGAAGCAGCATTTAAACTCAGACTTTTCTGATTGTGAGGCCATTATACCATGTTGCTTCTTATAGTTATAGAATAACACAAATAAGGCATTGCTATTAAAAAGATGGCTCAATATTTCTAGAAATTTGAGGTCATTAAACAAATTCTGCAATTTACTAAAAGTGATCTTCCACCTATTTAATTTTGGGCCTGCCTGACTTATTGTTTGTTTGTACAGCTTGTCCAAGTTTACCTGTCTGTCTATCTATTATCTATCATCCATCCATCTATCCATCCTTTAGGCAATTGCGTGTCATATTCTGGATAATGGAGGAAACTCCCTTCCCATTTTTCATCCACTTGACTTTCATGTTGTGGTTGCTTAGGCCAAACTTTTAAATGGTTCCACGTCTCTTCCAAGAGGTCCTGCAATGTGCAGGGTCTTTTGATAACCCTTACAATGTTATCTGCAAGTTGGGAAATCTGGAAAACCTCAGCAAGCAGAGGGAATCTCTATTTTGCACTCTAAGCTAAAAAGCCTTCATGATAGTGGTGAAAATCTTTGGTGAAAATACATTTTCCTATTTTATGCTTTGTTTGATAATAAAAATCAGGTTAAAAGGGTTGCTTCTTTTATATAACTATCTTAAATATATATATATTTCTATATGGATAATATATTATACATACACAAATAATATGCATTTCATAAATTATATACACATCTATATTATATAACCATGGTATCTATATTATATCTATATTATAAATACATATATAATACCTATGTTATACACATAGTATATATAAAATATCTATTCACAGGCCCTGGGGTACCTTTATTTGCCTTATCAGTGCTTAGCACAGTGCCTAGTAAGGAAATGTATGACTGGAAAAGGTGATGGGGTAGTCCTATAATAAGAGCATACAATAATAGCTCAAGCACTACCCTGGTGCCTACGAAGTGTAAAAAACTTAGAGGAAAATCTCTAGTTCATTAAGTAGAGCCTCTTGGAGCAGCTGCTGAAGAGAAAAAAGAACCACATGAGATAAGAAGGATGAATGGGTGCACTGGTGGAGGGAATCAGATTCTAGATTGTCTATGCAGTAGTGTCAGATTCAAATAGAAACAGATCCCTGAAGGCTACATATTAACTTAGAAAACCACAAACTAACATGAATTTTTGTATTGCAATTTAATTTATTTTGATAAACATTTTTCAATTATGTTTTAATCTGGTTTGGGCGTCCTTCAGAGGTTTGCCAGCTGCCTGTTGCCCTTGGGCTAGTTTGACACCTCTGATCAAAAGTATTGAACTCATATTTTCCCTGCAATTTCTCTTTTTTAGGCTAAACAATTCCATTTTCTTCAACCAGTTCTTCTATGTTTCTATGACACAGATTCTCATATCCTCACCACTCTGTTGGCTTCATCTTTGACATACTTTGAAGTCAAAATTGTTCTTAAATAAGAATTCTTCACTTGAAAACCTCTAGGAAAGGGAGCTCACTACATCCCAAGGCAACTCATTCCATTTACAGATAACTCTAATTGTTAGGAAGTTTCCCCCTATTATCAAACCTAAATCTGCCCTTATCAAGCTTTCATTCATTGTTCCTAGCACTGCCCTCTGGAGCCAAGCAAAGTGTAACCTTTTTTGTCCATACCAGCCCCTCACGTGTCTATCATTTTCTTCCCTACCTCTTCTCTAGGTGAAACATCTTCAATTCCCTAAAATGAACTTCATATGATAAGATCTCAAAGTCCTATACAATCCTAATCACCCTTCTCTGAATGTTCTCTGGCATATTCAATTCTAGCATATTCCTTCCTAAAATATGATGCCATATTTTATGTCAATATGCCAGATATGATTTGACCAGAATAGAATACAAAGGAACTCTCTGCCTATTCTTAGTCACTAGACTTCTGGTGCTTTTAAGTCTACGTTTGCTCTTTTATTGTTGGTTGGGTTTTTTTTTTCCCAGGGGAGGGGTACTGTCATTCCATACCATTTATGCTAAGAGATGTCATCTTATATTTATTAGATTTGGCACAGCACTTTTGCTTGTTGATATATTTTTGAATCCTGACTGTCATCCAATGTGATAATTGTGTTAATGATTTCTCCAAGCTTTGTGTCATTTGAAAATTTGATAGTCAAGTCATCTATGTCTCATTTGAGACACTTAAATAGCATAGAGTTCTAGTTTATGCACATATTTTTGGATCCTGACTTATCTAATATGGACACTATACTATTAAAGATAAATTTTGTCCAGTTTGCCAACCAGTTCTAAATCTACCAAATCCTCTTTAGATCTAGCTCACAACTCTCGTCTTTTCCATAAGAAATATCTTCTTTTAGGATTTGCTGCTGGGCCTAAAGAGCTGTGACAATCACTTGTCCTTGTTATGGATCCAAGTTCATTCCTAGAAGAGCCTGATGTCTAATGAGAGGAGTTAGCCTCCAGTTTCTCAGAATCTTTGGCTTATTAAACCCTTATCCTAGAGCATTGGGTTTAATTTTAATTATAGTTTAGGTTCCGCATCACATTTGTGGTTTCTTTTTAAAAAGATGAGAGCAAAAATGGTATTCCCTGTACAATATGAATCAGGTATGGGATAGGTAATTTATTCCCATATACAAAAGATAATGTAAAATATAAACTATTCAGAACAGACAAATGACCTAAATGGGATTCAGTAACTTGAATTGTAACTATGCATAATTTGTTGGGAACCTTAATTTGTTATAATTTAATAATAATAATAATAATAATAATTTGTTGGGATACTTAATCCTTATCACAACACAAAACAGTTTGTTAGATTTCTAATTAGACATTTTACTTTTCAGTTGAGCTCTGTTCTATCCCAAGCAATTCCCAATATATATCTTCTGGTAAAGCAACCAGGTTTGGGCCAGACCTCACAGTGGCTATCTTCTCTTAGTTATTGGAAGTACTTCTTTCATCATTCAGCTCTAACTCGATGGAACCTCTGGACCTTTGGGACTCAACAGACCTTGCCTCCAGACCTGGCCATCCGTATCTTGTGAAAGGTATCTATTTCCCTAAAAGATGAAGAAAAAAACCCCATAAGTAAAAGTAGCTACTCAAACCAGCATTGCCAAAGCAAAACATATGTTTTAAATGCCATGTGTTCATGACCACATGGAGGACTGGATGTGGGGGTGGAAAATAAAGGCATAACAGGGAGAGGGAGATAGAGGTGGAATAGGACAAGCCACAACTTTCATCCACTCCCTTTTAGGAACTAGTTTAAAACAAGTCCTGACACATTTCATAGTAGAAAAGAAAGAAAGAGGTTGAGGGAGTGATGTTTCCCTTTAATAAATCCATTGAATTATCAGCTCTTCTGGTTCTACCACCAGTGAAGGGACTTTTCATTATCTCAAAATGCAAGCCTTTTAGCCCTTAGTCATGCATGACTGGAAGCTGGCAGCAAAGCTTCCACATGATCAACTGGAACCAGGAAGAGCAACCGATCATGTTTCATGGAACGGTTCCTGCAACAATAACCTAAGAGACTTTGTCAAATGCTTTGCTAACGCATAGGCAGACAACAGCTACAGCATTCCCATGGCCTACCAGACTAGTATAACCTTATTTAAAAAAAAAAAAAACTCAAGACTTGAGATTGATCCAGCACAACTTATTCTTGATTAAGTTAAACTGGCTTAGGGCAGCAAGGTGACTCAGTGGATAGAGAGCCAGGCCCGAAGATTGGAGGACTTGGGTTCAAATTTGGCTTCTGACACTTCTCAGCTGTGTGACCCTGGGCAAATCACTTACCCCCCTTTGCCAGCCCTTACCACTCTTCTGCCTTTGAACCTATATTTATTATTGATTTTAAGAGAGAAGGTAAGGATTTAAGCTCTTTGTGATCAACGCTTCCTTTTTTAGATAGCCACTATCTTTTAATGACAATTTCTGGAATCTGACTGGGAATCAAAATCAAATTCTCTAGTTGATAGTTTTCAGAGTTTATCCTCTTCCCTTTTAAAAAAAAGTGGAACAATGTTTGCTCTTCTTCTGACTTAAGATAACATTTACATTTTGAATAATTATTTTTAAAAGGAAGTTTTAAAAAATCTATCATTTCTATCTCCCCCTTCCAGGGAATCATTCCAAAATATCAAATTGTAGTTTTAAATACAAGAGGAAAAAAGGAAAATAACATAAAAAACTAATATAACAGATCAAGATCTAAAAAAAACCCCCAAAATATATGCACTATACAACAGTTGTGGACCTCCCATCTCTGCAAAGGGATGGGATAAGGATGTCTTTTCCTTTCTCTTCTTTGGAGTCAGACCTGTTCTTTATAATTTTGTAATATTCACTTGATTTCTGTGTGTGTATTTTTTCTTTCCATTTGCATAGTTGTAGTCACCATGTTTATTGTTTTCTTAGCTCTGCTTACTTCATCCTGCATGAGTTCACGTAGATGATTTCCATGCTTCTCTGTATTTATCATATATATAATTGCTAACAGCATAGTAACAATCCATTCTATTCCTATACCACAATTTGTTTAGCTATTCCTCAATGAACATCTATTTTGTTTTCAATTCTTTCCAAAATGGTCATACTAATCCATAGCTCCCCCAGAAATGCATTCGTGTGCCAACTTTCATACATCTCTAATACTGGCTACACCTATCTTTTGTCACCTTTGTATATATATATGTGTATGTGTATATATGTATGTTCTTTGTTATATATCTTGGATTACAAGTCCTTAGCAGAGAAAGGTGAATTGCTTTTGGTTGTGCAGAAGCTATAATCAAATGAACCCATTTTATCTTTTATAATTGCCTTGATTTCTTTTTTTGTTAGGAATACATCTCCTGCTTATAGCTCTGAAAGGTAGATAATCTGCTTCTCTTCTATGTTTTTAAATATTGTGATCTTTAATATTAAGATCAAATATAAATTTGTTCTGGTATATAGTATGAGACAATGGGGTAAGTTCAATTTCTACCAGTCTGCTTTCCAATTTCCTTCCTTCCTCCCTCCTTCCCTCCCTCCCTCCCTTCCTTCCTTCCTTCCTTCCTTCCTTCCTTCCTTCCTTCCCTCCTTCCTTCCTTCCTTCCTTCCTTCCTTCCTTCCTTCCTTCCTTCCTTCCTTCCTTCCTTCCTTCCTTCCTTCCTTCCTTCCTTCCTTCCTTCCTTCCTTCCTTCCTTCCTTCCTTCCTTCCTCTTGATATTACTTGATACCTATTTCCATATTACTCATTTTTTGTAATGCAATAAACCTTTAAAACCAAAACCCCAAATCATGTACCCATATAAACAAGTGATAAATCATATGCTTTTCTTCTGTGTTTCTACTCCACAGTTCTTTCCCTTGACATGGATAGCATTCTTTCTCATAAGTCCCTTGGGATTGTCCCGGATCATTGCACTGCTATTAGTAGCAAATTTGATTATATTTGATCATTATACAATGCTTTACTTTCTGTGTACAATGTTCTCCTGGTTCTGCTCATCAGTTCATGGAGGTATTCCAGTTCATATAGAATTCTTCCAGTTCATCATTCCTCATAGCACAATAGTATTTCCATCACCATCATATATTATAATTTGTTCAGTCATTCCAAAATTGAGGCACACCCCCATCATTTTCCAATTTTTTTGCCACCACAGAGAGCATGGATATGAGTATAAATTTATTTGTATAAGAAGTGTTTTATAATTATATTAATGTTGTTTCTGGATTTGTTTTGTCAGGAATATTCCTAGGTATTTTATTCTATCTATAGCTATTTGAGTGCTTTTACTAGTTCTATTTTCTTTTCTGAGATTGAATTACTTAAGGTCTCTATTTTGCTTTTTGTTAATTTAGTTATTTTGTATTTTTTTTTAACCCTTACCTTCCATTTTAGAATTAATAGTGTGGATTGGTTCCAAGGCAGAAGAGCAGTAAGGGCTAGGCAATGGGGATTAAGTGACTTGCCCAGGGTCAAATAGCTAGCAATTGTCTAAGGTCAGATTTGAACCTAGGATCTCCTATCTTTAGGTCTGACCCTCAATCCACTGAGCTACCCAGCTGCCCCCTATTTTTATATTTTTGAAGGTATTCCTTTATTTTGTGTTTTCAGTTTCCTTACTTACAACTCTGCATAATTGAGTCACAATTATTTTGCATTTCTTCTAATTTTGCTGTGACTTTACATTGTTTTCTATTTTGTTGACTTAATTTTCTGTTCTCTTCTCTTTAATTGTATTGGTGAGAGTTTTATAAACTTTATTAGTTTTTTCAAAGATCAAGATTTTTAATCTTGTCATTTCTATTGTTTGTTTTAATTCTTCTTTACTTTTTTAGTGTTTTTTCTTTGGAGCTTATTTTACTTTTTAAAAAATGTATATTTGATTCATTATTCTTCTCTTTTTCTATTTTGTTGATGTGTGTTTGTAGTGATACAACTTTTTTCCTAAGGATTTCTTTTAGCTGCATCTAAGAAATTTTATCTTGGTTCATCATTTTTTTTTCATAGAATTATTAATTCTTTCTGTAATATGATCTACTCATTATTTAGGACTTTATTTTGATGTTTTCATTTGGGTTCTGTCTTTTGTTTCTACTCCCTGAATCTTTTTTTTGTGTGTGTGTGTTAAAGTATATAAAGATGTGTTCATTTATTTCTGCCCTTTTACATTGGTTTACAATATCTCTGTGTCTTCAAACATGGAATTTACTATTAAAGTTCCAAGCAATGATAAGAAATACATATATTATTTATTAGTCTTATTTAGAATATACCATAAATCATTTAGGTCTAGTTTCTTAAGGAGTTTGTTCAATTCTATATTTTACCTTTGATTTATCTTTCTGCTAGATTTATCTATAACTTCGAGACATTGAAATCTTGTCACTTGTATTATTTTACGTCTTTTTGTAGTTCGATTAATTTTCCTTCATGAATTTAGAGAGTAAGGCATTTGAGACATTTATATTTCTTACTGATATTTGCTTATTGCCCATGGTTCCTTTTAGCAGAGTAAATTTTTTTCCAGGTCACATTTTTATTCTGTGTATGTCTTCATCTGAGATATCTAAAAACCAGTTGGAGATGAGCCATTGGAGGTCAGCAGAGAGATTAGGGCAAGATATGTAGATCTGAGAATTGTCAGCACAAAGATGGTAATTAAATCTGTGGAAGGTGATATAGATCAGGTAGTGAAGTTACATAGAGGGAGAAGAGAAGAGAACCCAGGACAGAACTCTAAAAGACATCTACTACAGGTAAAGGACATGATCTACTCTTTTCTACTGTTAGTACATTGGATTTTAATGTACACTAGATCATTGGTGCAAACTTATGTTGAAATGGATGCCTGTGGAAGCATAATGACTCAGAAAAAAACCAGAAATTAACATTATATTATATTTTATTTTGTTAAACATTTCCCAATTAAACTTTAATTTGATTCTGGCCACATTTGAGAGTTTTTTCAGGGTGTTCCTAGATGTGGGCAGTGAGTTTGACACATCTACCAAGGAGAAAACTGAAGTTGCTTTATCTTTTGTACATAATTCCTATTCTAAAGATGTTTGAGAGGTCATGAGAAGTGGAGAAAATGTCTAGCATTTCAGCTTGTTGATCATGTGATCAGACGCTTCCATTCTTACAGTTCTCCAGGATCATATCATTGGAGTGAAGGAGACTCTCTGGTCTCCTTCACCTTCCATATCAAGTCAGTTGCCAAGTCTTATCAATTATATTGTGTGGGTTATGTGGCAGGAAATCTCTCCATAATCTTAAAAATATCAAAAAACAAACAACCTTTACCTTCTGTCGTAGTGTCAATTTTAAGACAGAAAAGCAAAGGTTAGGCAATTGGGGTTAAGTGACTTGCCCAGAGTCATACAACTAGGAAATGTCTGAGGCCAGATTTGAAACCAGGTCCTCCTGATTCCAGGACTGGCTCTCTATCCACTGTGCTACCTAACTGCCCCTCATACTCTTTGAATGATTACTGAAAAGTATTTTAGCAATCATTGCTGTCAGTTCTTTTGGTACACGGAGATGTGATTTGTTTGGTGACTCAAATGCATCAAGGACAACTAGACTTTGTCTTAATATCTACTCATCCTGGATTTTAATTCCCTTTTAGCCATTTTCATTCTGCCCTTTCTAGTCCAAACTCATTCTTCTTGTATAGAAAATAAAAGCAAAATAAAATCTGAATAGTTCTGCTTTTTCTCTCTTAACAATATCTTATCCTTGTTGAGTAACTGAGATTTTTTTTTGACGCTCATTCTCATAATACAGCTTTTTAAAAAAGAAATATTTTTTATGTCTGAAAAAAACACCTTTACCTTTTGTCTTGGTGTCAATTATAAAACAGAAGGGCAAGGATTAGGCAATTGGAGTGACTGAAGTGACTTGCCCAAGGTCACATAGCTAGGAAGTATCTGAGGCCAAATTTGAACTCAGGTCCTCACATTTCCAAGACTGGTTCTCTATCCATTGAACCACCTACCTACTCCTATTTTTTTATGCCTTTACCATTTGAACTTAGTGCTTTTGCCACCTTTCTTACACAGAGAGTCTACTCTTGTTTTCATTCTCATTACCTGCCAATTGCATCCATCTTTATACACATCTTTAAAAAATTTAAGTTGGTTGATGAATTCCAGATGAATACCTATCAGTCTCTTTTCTTCCTTATCGAATTTGTTTCTACTTATGTATTCAGAATGTTATTCTGAAAGTGCTTTTCCATTCGAGAAGAGCAATAACAACCAAAAAATGGAAATGGAATGCTGTAAAATTGTGATGACTAAGCTTGGCTCTGAAGAAAAGATTCCTTCTCTTTTTTTTGTAGAGTGGGGGACTATATAGAATATTACATATTATATCTGAATTTTTTAAATGTTGGTTTTTGTTGTTGTTCAGCCATTCAGTTGTGTCCAACTCTACGTGACCCCATGGACTTTGTCCAGGAGTTTTTCTTGGCAAAAATAATGGAGTCATTTGCCATTTACTTCTCCATGGTTAGTTTTGCTGAACTGTTTTCTTTTCCTCTTTTAAAAAAAACAAACCTTCATTATAAAGAATGGCTCTTTGGCAAGGAGTGTAGAGATGCATTGGGAAATGTAGGTGACATAGACATGAAAGATATCAATAAATATCTATTTACTAAGTTATTTTAAATCCTTACCTTCTGCCTCAATACTAAGAGGGGCACCCATGTGGCTCAGTGGATAGATACTCACACCTGGAGAAGTGATATACTGAGTTTAAATTTGACCCCAGACACTTCCATACTGTGTGACCCTGGGCAAATCACTAACAACAATTGCCTAAGCCCTTACCACTCTTTTGCCTTGGATCTGAGACAAACAGTAAGCATTTAAAAAAATGTTGGTCAAAACAACAGCCTATAGCACACCATTAAAAATGTAATCTCCGAACTAACTATTATATTTTAATGGTTATATGACAAGAAATCTCTCTATAATCTTTTTTTTAAATGCTTATCTTCTGTCTTAGTATCAGTTCTAAGACAGAAAAGCATCAAGGTCTAAGAAATTGTGGTTAAATGACTTGTCCAGGGACACACAGCTAGGAAGTGTCTGAGACCATATTTGAACCCAGGTCCTCTTGACTCCAGGCCTAGTGCTCTATCCAGGGAGCCATATAGCTGACCATACCCATTTATTTTTAAGAGAAAATTCATTTCTTATCACCTCTGGGCCAACTTTCCTTTAAAAATTTAGATGATGGAATCCTACTTGTATTTGTCTAGAGTATTTGAAATATGCTTTTTCAAAATCAAAGGTTCACCACACCTAGTCTTGCTGTCCGTACATATAAACTTCAACAAAATTGAAGTGGTCACTCTCTCCCTCTTTTCCTCCTCCCTGCCACCCCACCATTTCCATCATTTATACTACAGCAATCTATTCTTCCACAGTCACAAAAATCAGGTTCAATACATTGCTTCCTCCATCTTTTCAAGGATGAAGTCACCATTAAGGTCAACCAAGAAGTTATTATTACTCGAACAACCCCCAAACAGTTATTAAAGCATATATTATGTGCCAGGCACTGTGCTAAGTAATGTGGATACAAAAAGATGCAAAAGAGAGTTCCTTCTCTCAGGGACCTTACCGTATAATGGGAGGAGACAATATGCATTTTATGCTTGGAAGTGATATTGTCAAACCTGTGCTTTGGGAAAATCAATTTGGTGGCTGGGTGGAGGATGGATTAGAGGTGGGAAAGATTTGAGACAGGGAGACCCACCAGGAGGCTATTGCAATAGCCTGGGCCTGAGGCAATGAGGGCTCACCCTAGAGTGGTGGCAGTGTCAGAGGAGAGAATGGGGCATATTTGAGAGATGTTGTAGGTGGGAAATCAACAGACTTTGATATATATGAGGGATGTGAGATAATGAGGGGTAAAGGATACCACCTAGGTATGTGAGGGATGTTTTTCTCCCTCAGAAACAGAGAAGGTGGGGATGAAGGGTTTAGGAGGAAAGATAATGAGCTCCATTTTGGACATACTGAGTTTAAGATGTCTACTGGAATCCAGTTTGAGATGTCTGAAAGACATTTAGCTGGAGGTGAGAGACTGGAGATCAATGAAGAGTACAGGGCAGGACAGATGGATTGGAAAATCATTAGCATAGAAATAGCAATTAAATTCATGGGAGTTAATGAGATTGCCTAGTGAAGTACTAAAATGGCAGAAGAGAAAAGAGACCAGGACTCAGCTCTGAAGGACTTCTATGATTTGAGGGCATGAGCTGGAGGAGGATCCAGCAAAGGAGACAGAAGAGGAGCAGCCAGATATATAGAAGAGCTAGGAGGTAGTTGTTATCATCTCAATAAATGTCTTTCCTTTAAGTCACTTGTATCAATTGACTGAATATTAAAGATAAATTTGCAAAAAGCTAGAGAGAAGGGAGTTTCAAGGAAGAGAAGGTTTGATCAATAGCTTCGAAGGCTACAGAGAGGTCAGATAGAGTGAGGCTACTGGGGCAGTTGGTGTCTTACTGTTCTTCTGCCTTGGAACCAATACACAGCATTGATTCTAAGACAAAAGGTAAAGGTTTAGAACAAAGTAAAGGCTACTCATTGGATTTGGCATCTAAGAGATCACTGGTAATTTGGGGACTGAGTGGTTTCGGTGGAATGGTAAAGTCAGTAGCTAGATTGGAAGGAGTTAAGTGAGTGAGAGAAGAGAAAGTGGAGGTGCCTATTGTAGATGACCTTTTTGAGGAATTTAGCTAAAAAGGGCAGAAGAGAAATGGGATGATAGTTAGCAGGGATGGAAGGATCAAGTGAGGGTTTTTTCAGGTAGGGAGACATTGGCATGTGTGTAGGGAGAAGAGATTGAGCCAACAGAGGGAGAGATTGAAAATGAGTGAGAATAGGCATGATAGATCCTCTGTTTTGAAAGAGGCCTCTAGCTGATTTCTGGCTAAACTAAGTCTCCTTTCACTATTACATGATGCCTCCATGCTAGGCTTATTATCTCTTTCCTGAATTCATATATTCCTTCTATCTATGTGGTCTGTGACAATGATAAATATTACATCTGTTTCTGCCTTTTCTGATCTTGACTAATATACTTTATACTTTTCTTGTCCTAGTTTCAGAATTTCTTTACATGTTTATTTCCTATATATTACACAATGCTATTTACCTCTCACACATACCCTTGCCCTTTTCCTTTAAAAAATGTTATTTATGATTTCTGTTTTTTACACTAGAGACACTTCCCAATAAGTCTCTCATTCCTCATTGGACCCTCCCTTAAAACAAAACAACAACAACAAAAAAAGAAATTTAAGTAAAAATAACTCACACAATACCTGTGTCTAAAGCATATGAAACATATAACATTTTCAGGTCATTGCCTTTTTACCAAGAGGAAAAAAAAAACTGTTTTATCACCATTCCATTTAATCTGATTGCTGACGTCTTTTAGTATTATTATCGTTTATATTATTGTCATTTGTATATTGTTCTCCTGATTCTACTTCCTTGACTCTGTATCAGTTCATATAAATCTTGCCATGTTTCTCTGAGTTATTTATTTTCATGGTTTCTTATGATATAGTAATATTCCACTGTACTCATTCAATCTTTCCTCAATGAGCAGTTGGGGAATGGATTGGGACTTTACTTCCACTTTTTTGCTACTTTAGAAAATATAGATAGGCATATTTTCCTCCTACTTCCTTGGGCTCACAACCTAGGAGCTACCCATGACTCATTATCTCTCACATCTCACATCCAATCTATTGCCAATGCCTTTATGACATCTTTCAAATATGTGCCTTCCTTTTGTCTGACACTGTCATCACTCTAGAGCAGACCCTCATTACCTTAGGTCTGGACAATTGCAGTAACCTGTTGGTGCTCTCCTTGCTTCAAGTCTCTCCCACTTCCAATTCTCCATTCAGTCATCTAAAGTGCAAGTGTGACTGTCACTCCCCCTACTCAAAAAACCCCATTGGCTTCCATCCCATTTAGAATCAAATACATAGTGCTATGTTTGGCATTCAAAGCCAAACAAAGAGATAACCCAATCCCTTTTTATCTTTGCAGTCTTCTTACACTTTATTGACGAACACATACTATTCAATATAAAACACATAAAAAAAAAAACCCACATACTCATGGATATTCCACAAACACAACACTCCACCTCTCAACTGAAGCCTAGAAGGCTTTCCCTCCTCCACTGGGCCTGCTGACTCCCCATGACTTCATTTAAATCCCAGCTAAAATTCCATCTTTTACAAGAAGCCTTTCCCAATCCCTCTTAAATTCTATAATCCCCCCACCAACAAAATTATTTCCTATTTATCCTGTATATAGCTTGCTTTGTATATGTTTGTTTGCATATTGCCTCCCCATTAAATTGTAAGCTACTTGATGGCAGGGACTCTCTCTTGCTTCTTTTCCTATCCCCATTGCTTTACATAATGTCTGTCACATAGTAGGTCTTTAATGAATGTTTTTTGATTGGTTGGTTTTGGTATATCCTATTTATTTTGAGTAAGTTACCTACATCCCTAACAATTCTCAGGGATTTCTATGAAGTCAAATTTATTTTAGGCTATTCAGTTCACCTTACTTTTTACTCAGATTTTCTCCTTCCTCTTTCCTCTTCTGTTCAAAGCTTTTTAGATTAGATTTGCAATACTGCAGACAAATCCATTTTTACCTTATTAGGTATACTCTATCCCTGGCCAATATTTCATCATCCTTATATTTTAAGCCTTGGTTCATAAATCTTAAATCCATTCTCAGACATTATGTTCCAAATCATTTGGAAATATCTCAAATTTACTTTTCTCTTCTGATGAGGCAGTTGCCTCCAATAAGCAGCAGTGTTGAAAACACTACCTATGCCCTGAAGGTCTTCACTTTCTTATTCGTGTCTTCATAATCCTTGGACATACTTTCTGTATTCTTTCTGGCAGAATCCTTTGAGTCTCATGTGAATCATAAAAAATGGGTGGCAGTAATCAGGTTTGACAAGTCTTAGGAGGCTCTCCATCACACCTAGACACACTCCAGAAGGAGTCTGGTCAGGAAAATGCAGTCTATAATGGGGAGAGAATATCACTTTTCTCCATTCTAACATTCAGATTCTGTTCCTTCAACTTAAGACCGAAGTCCCCTTTTTGGCTGCCCCATCAAACTGTTGGCTCATAGTGAGTATACAAACCATTGGACTCTATCACCCTTGGATCTTTTGTTTTTTTAATTGCTTTCCCCCAGCATACTATCCAGAGCTTCCTCATTCTAAGCTTTCTACTAAGAGAGTCGAGGTATGTTTAGGTTTCAGCCTCCTGGGGTTCATTAGTCATTATATTTTCAGGTTTTTCTCTCCTTTATATTATTGTTGGTCATTTGTCTAAGATGTTCTTTTGGTTCTACTTATTGTTGCTTAGTCATTTTCAGTTATGGCTGACTCTTTGTGACCCTATTTTGGGTTTTCTTTGCAAAGCCACTGGAGTGGTTTGCCATTTCCTTCCCTAGCTTATTTTATAGATCGGGGAACTGAGGCAAATGAGAATGATTCCGCAGGATCACACAACTTTTAAGTGTCTGAGGTCAGATTTGAACTCATAAAAATGAGTCTTCCTGACTCTAGGTCTGGCCCTCTATCCACAGTACCATCTAGTTGCCCTTGGATTCACTTACTTCATCCTATAACAGTACATATTCTCTGAATTCTTCACATTCATCATTTATTATCATGCAATAGCATCCCAACATATTTTATTAAATGATACTCTAATGAGTGAGATGGCATTTTTTCCCAGGTTTTTACTAACATATCAAGGTTTGAGGATGCTCTTTTCAATTGCCATTCACACTACTGAGTCAGTTCTCCCAAATCAAGGTTATCTATCGTCCTGTGAATTCTAGGTAGGGGGTCCCCTTGTGGGGCTAGGAAAATCTTTTTATTATGTGATTGGATCAAGCATCCATTCTGGGATGTTCTTTCACAATTAACCTCCAGTTACAGTATCTCCTTTATATCATTGATAGTATACAGTTATTAGTGTCCCAGTAGCATTTAACTAATTAAAACCAACTTCAAAGGGATATTTGAGAAAATATAACAAGAACAGAAATTACAAAGCATTTACTCCACAACACCTCGGGGTTTGGGGTGGGCACATTCTCCCATTTACCATCTGAGTCACTGAGAAGAGTAGAATCAAATTGAATATAAATCACTCTAAAGGTTTCCCCTCTACCAATTGCACTTATGGACTTAGCAGAGACAATTTACAGATCTTTTCCATTGCTTGCAGGACCCTGGCATCTTGGTTGTGGGGCCAATCCATTGTGGGCTCAGTCTTCAGTATTTCCTTGGGGCTGTACCATTAGACCCCAAATGGTGTCCTTGACTTTGTTTTGGACTTCTTGAAAGCTTGCTCTTCTGACCTTTCAAATTTCATCAGGTTGTAGCCTACTGCATTCAGTCTCCTAAGGAAGGATTGAATAGACACAGCTTTTCACCTAAGAAAGGTTAGAACAGATACAATGAAAGGCAGGAGATAAAGGCCTAAGGCTTGTCTCCTTATAGGGGACTTACAGCAGTCCTTAACTCCTCATGAACTTGAAGGAAACCAAGCAGGAAAGAGAAAACAGATTGGCCATTTAATGTATTTGGAATGCATTCTTGGTCCCAGTTCAGGAGTCAATTAACAGGCCCCTCTTCATACATTAGGTGGACCAGAACCAATACCTGTGAATACTCTGCAGCCTTGGTGAGATTGCAACATTTGGTTACAGTGCACATCCTCATAAAGATTGCGCTCATTGGCCTGTCCTTCATTACATATAAAAAGTACTACTAAAACATTTTTGCATATATGGGGCCTTGGTCTTTTGGGATCTTAACTATGGAACTTTGATGGCTGGAAGCGAGAGCGGGGCTGATGACTTTGTGCAACTCTGCCTCACGAATCCAATTCATGCACAAGTCAAGACATTACCCAGTAGTCTTCTTCAAAAAACAAAGGACAAAAGAGAATGTCTCCAAAATAGAATATAAGCTCCTGGAGAGCAGAGACTGCAACAACAATATTGTCCAGAGAGCACAAAAAGGTTACTAGAAATCTGAGCAGGACAAGAAAACTATGATTGGGAAATCTCCCTGATAGAAGGAAAGCCTGCTAGTATAATTTCTGCATCTTATAGCGGAAGGAGAACTGGATTAGAATTCAGAGTATCTTGGCTCTGCCTCTAACCACCTGTGCGATCTTGGGTAACCACTGAGCATTGTTGCTTCATATGTAAAATGAAGGGTTTGGCCTAGATGGTCTTCACAAGTCTTTCCTATTCCAAATCCCATGACAACTTCTATGATGAGAGTGACCAAGGGAACCTTGGTTCAGATTGATGAATCATTCTCTCTCCCCCTCCAACCTATGGATTCGAGAATCTTTTTTTGACAAGTACCTACCACTGCAGTAGATATGTTCTCAAGCAGCTTACTGATTGGACTTCAGGGACTAGGGTTACCTCTTCCTCCTTTTTTTTTTTTAAACCCTTACCTTCCATCTTAGAATCAATACTATGTCTTGGCTTCAAGGTAGAAGGGTGTTAAGAGATAGGAAATTGGGGTTGAATGACTTGCCCAGGGTCACATAGCTGGGAGTTATCTGAAATCATATTTGAACCCAGGACTTTCCATATCTAGGCCTGGCTCTCTATTCACTGAACCTCCTAGTTGTCCCTTAGTAAATGATTGTTGACTGTTTATTGACTAATTGAGCAGTGGAAGTATAGCAAGGGAGTGGGGAAGAAATTTCAGTTATTGGAGTTGGCCAATCATCTAGTATCTCATGAATTTTTTTAATATTTATTCTGTTATCCAATGCAACAGTCCTCCCTTCCAGTTTTGTGAAATCAACAAATTGGACAAACGTTTTATTTTTATCTTTCATCTAAGTCACTAAGAAAAATTTTGTTGAGTAAAACAGAGGCCTATAGCACTCCACTAAAAACATAACCTCCAGGAGCAGGTAAGTGGCTCAGTAGATAGAGAGCTAAGTCTGGAGACAGGAGGGTCCTGGGTTCAAATTTGATACTGAAGTATCAAATCAGATACTTCCTAGCTATGTGACCCTGGGCAAGTCATTTAACCCCAATTGCCTATCCCTTACTGCCCTTCTACCTTAGAACTAATACTTAGCATAAATTCTAAGATAAAAAATAAGGCTTTATATAAAACAATCAAACAAAAAACCATAACCTCCAAGATGAAATAAATTAATTAATTAACACTCTTTTAGGTCTGATCTTCTAACTGGTTTTGAATTTATCCATTAGTTGTACCATGCAGCTTATATTACTCCTTCTTATCCACTTGTATCTTATAAGAGAAAAAGTAAAATGTCTTGTTGAATTTAGGCATAGAGTTTCTAAATTCTTCTCATGATCTACACTGACAAGAGAAATAATCCATGCTCTCTCCCTCCATCCCACCTCTCCCCCTTCTCAGAGACAGCAGGTAATATGATATAGGTTGTACATGCGTTATCATGTAATACATATTTCCATGATCATCATGCTATAAAAGCAGATACATATCACTTTGAGAAAAATTCATGAAGGAAATAGAGCAAAGAACTGAATGCTTCAATCTACATTCAGACTTCATAAGTTCCTACTCTGGGGGTGGGCAGTCTTTTTTTTTGTTGTTGTTATGGGTCCCTTGGAATTGTCTTGGATTCTTACATTGTTGATAATAGTTAAGTAATTCACAATTTACTATTTTACACAATTGTTCTTACTATGTACACCATTCTATTTGTTCTATTCATTTTCCTTTGTATCACTTCATATGTCTTTCTAGGTTTTTATTTTTGTGATCATCTTATTCATGATCTCTTATGAAGCAATAGTATTCCATTACAATAATATACCACAATTTGTTTAGTCCTTTATTCTTCAATTGATGGATATCTCTTCAATTTCCAAATCACTTCATGACCCTTTTGGGGGATTTTCTTGGCAAATATCCTGGAAAGGCTAAAGTGGAAACATCTTATCCTGCAGTTGGTAAATCTATGGAATGCCTACCAAAGCAAACTGGAGGAGGCTGCTCCCTTCTCCCTCTCCATCATGCCTGAGGACATTTATCCAATCACCCACCCCTCTGCCCAGCAGCCCAATGGGAACACTTCCTCCCTCCTCTGTCTGGGGTAAAGTGAGGGGCTCACATATTGTGTGAGAGTGGTAGTTTGGGCATTCAGTCTCTAAAAGTTTTGTTACTGCCATCCTATTCCAGTGTAGATTCACATGGGTCAGCAACTTCTAAGTTTTATTAGAAGCACTGAGATACTAAGTAATTTGTTCATAGTCATTATGTATTAGAGGTAGGATTTGAATCCAGGTCTTCCTGACTCTAAGGCTGGTTCTCTGTTGACTATTCCATGTCATGCCTTTCAGTTGAGGAGCTCAGAGGATCAAAGATTGTGAGCTGGAAGAGACTTCATAAGCCATCTGGTTCAATATAATCATTTTACATATAAAGAAATTGAGGCCCAGAGAGCTTAAATGACTTGACCAATGTTACACAGATTATAAAATGGAGGCAGGATTTGAACCAGTGTCTGACTCCAGGGTTTTTTTTTTCCAATGTTTTTGTTATTCAGTTGTTTCAGTTATGTCCAACCCTTCATGATCCCATTTAGGGTATTCTTGGTAAAGATACTGAAGTGGTTTGCCATTTTCTTCTCCAGCTCATTTTACAGATGAGAAAACTGAAGCAAACAAGATTAAATGACTTGTCCAGGGTATATAACTAATAAGAGATAGAGGCCAGATTTGAACTCAGAAGTTGTCTTCCTGACTATCCTATCTACTCTACTACCTAGTTGCCCCTCTTTCCATTGTACCATAAATTATGTTTGATGTTGTTTCAGAACCAATAACTGGCATTTATATAGTAGTTTATGGTTTGCAAAGTCCTTTACAATATTATCTCACAATCACCTTGTAAGGCAGGAACTGTTATCCCTACTTTACAAATGAGGGAATTTAAGCTGAAAGGTTAAGTGTCCAAGGTCACATAGCTAGTTAAGTGTCTCAAGCAGGATTTGAACTCAGCTCTTGCTGCATCCAAGTCTACCTCTCTATCCACTGCCCTACCTAGCTACCTAGATTAGAATTAGCAATGAAAACAAGGCATTGTATTAGGTCCTTCCATTCTTGAACCTTATCAGCAACGTGACCTTGGGTAAGTGACTTAACCCTATTTGTCTCAGTTTCCTCAACTGTAAAATGAGCTGGTGAAGGAAATGGCAACCACTCCAGTATCTTTGCCAAGAAAACCCCAAATAGGGTCATAAAGAGCTGGACGTGACTGAAATGACTGAACAGCAATCCTTGGATCTGCCTTCTTACTAGGAAGTTTAAACACAGGTGCTGAGCACTGCTTGGCCACTTACCATTTTTGGCATGTAAAGCTTAGTGTTCCCAGGAGCACCTGTTGCCTTTGGGGGGAAAAATTCTTGATAGATAAGGCATGTGAACTGAAATTACAAAAACATTTATAGAGTATTTTCCTTACAATAACCCTGCAAAGTAAGAAGTTCAAATATGGGCCCACATTTCACAGAAGAAGCAGAATTTAAGAAATTAAATGTCTTGCTCATGATCATATCAAGCTAGTAGGCTTTTGTGGCGTCATTTAAACCTATGGGTGCCTGACCCAATTCTTTAAACTATTTCTCAAAATTCCCTCCATTTCTTCTGAGCTTGGAGTTGGGGTGGTTATATGTATTATAATAATCAAGTAAAACCACAAATTTATTCTAAAATAATAGTTTTGTGTATTCCCTAGCACAGGACCCGATATACAGTAGGAATTTAACAATTGCTTATTAAATTAAATTTACAGGAAACTTGAGGAATCTATAAACAGTAAACCATGATGAAATTAGAATTTTTTGCCCATTATTTCCAGATGGATTGTATAATCTAGTGTCACAGACTCTGAACAAGAATTCCAGGCAACCAAGTCCTAGTATCAGTTTACTTGCTATGACCTTTTGAGAGTCATTTGCAACATAGAATGTTGAAATTGGAAAGGATGTTAGAGACCATCTGTTTCAACTCCCTCATTTTATAAAGGGAGAAACTAAGGCTCAAGTGATTTACCCAAAGTCACACAGCTGGTGGCAGGGGTAAGAATAGAACCAGGTTCTTCAGACTCCTAGTCCAACATACTTTTCTTTTTGTACCTTACATATTTAAAAGACAGCTAGATTAATACCCAGAAGATTTGGGTTTAAGTCTTGGCCTTTGCCATTAACTAGCTAGAATCTTTTTTTTTTTTTAATTTGGATGAGTTAGGAAGTTCACAGGGCTCTTATAAGAATGAGATGAAACAATAATAGAAAAAATATTTTTTACTAGTAAGAACTTTTAATACCCTCTGACATAAAAACAAATTGTCAGAGATCTTTTGAAAAATCTAATAAGTAAATGTTTGTGGATATATAGTTAATGAATTCTTAAAATATTATAAAAGTCAAGAATGTAATGATATATGATATGTTTTATACTGAAACTAGAGGAGGGGTAAGAGAAAGGCATATTTCAATAGGTTTGGACAAGAGGAGCACCCACCTGGGCTACTTCCCCAAATTGGCACTTAGAAATTTGTAGGTTGCAATCTTGAGGTGGTATTCTTTATTATTTCTTCTTAACTATCAGCCAGTAAACAGTAAAAAAATTAGTTCTTTTTTAAAACAAAATTATTTTTCTAATTAACAAATATTTCTCTCTCTCCTCCTCCACTTTCCTTTAGAAAAAAAAAAGAAAAATGAGACCCTTTTTCATCAATTTGTATATTTCATTTTGTATGTTTGATCTATAACCTCTCTGTTAGAAGGTTACAGCATGTTTCTTTATGACTTCACTTTGTTTCAGTTCATAGAAATCTTCCTAGGTTTCTCTGAAAACTTAATTTCTTACAGTTCTATCATATTCCATTAAATTAATACACCATTAACTTATTCAGCCATTCCCCAATTTAAAATTTACTTACTTAATTTTCCAATTCTTTGCCTCTATAAGAAGAACTGCCATAAATATTTTTTGTACCTATAAGTTCTTTTCCTCTTTCTTTGCTCTCATTGGGGCAAAAGCCTCCTAGTGTTATCTCTGGATCAAAGAGTATATACTGTTTTAGTAACTTTGGGGGCATAGTTCCAAATGGCTTTCTAGAATGGCTGGACCAATTCACAACTCTACTATAAGTGCATTAATGTGCCTTTTTTTTCCATAGCCCCTTCAACATTAGTCATTTTCTTTCTTCTTTTTTTTTAAAGACAACTCTGCCAATCTGATGGATGTGAGGTAAAATTTCAGTGTTGCACAATTGGCTCTTAGCACAGTCATTGCCCAAGATCACATCGTAAGAACAGTAGCGACAAAAACATTCTTCCCATAAACCGGTAGCACATTGTCTTGGAAATATACAACATACCTATGGGAAAAGTGGGTATAACTTAAAATACAATGGTTGTAAGGCACATATGCTGAGAACAGGTGTCCAAAGCAATTCACAACTTTGGTACTATCTCACAATCCTTTCTCTTTTCTTATTGTTCCCTTGGTAGCTCAACTCTTGATTCCCAAGGTTAGTTCTCTCTTGACCCCCGACTCTCTTTAGTTATTTCTTGAATAGCAGACTCTCTTTTCTGCTGCCAGAGATCCTACTTCTGGAAACTGCTTCCAGCCTTGAGTGGCTGCCTCTTTAGATCTCTCCCTTTCTGGAATGTTTGACTCTGCTCCCTCAACTATGTCATGAACTCTCTCAAACTGACTTTTCAGTTGCTAGATGGGATGTTGCCTAGAAGGCCAATAACTACTGTTAGACACTTTGGTTGACTGGAACAGGAAGAGAGAACAATCCCTTCTTGCCACTGCAAAGGTCTCTTCTGCAGGCTACTCTGGGCCTGGCCTGATTCAAATTGACTAACTTCATATCTGGGGCTTAGCTGTTTAAAGTCCTCTCAGGGCATGGCCCATTTTTTTACTTATCAATTACTCCCTCCTGACCCAGAGAGTAATTCATATTTAATAAAGAGATAATGAGTTAACACCTTAATATATTACATACCATCTGTGAATCTATTCAGTGACCACATTAATTGAAACAAATTCCCCACTTATACAAGCATCTTCTCTTCCTTAAACTCGTTATATAACACCTCTGTGCAGCCTCAGCTCAGCCCTAGCAATTCCTTTCAGGGGTCTGCAGTCAGAAAACAATAGTCAGTTGAAGTATATTATATTATGAGGTGTCTTCAGCTTGGCATCTAAGTTCCACATTTTTTCCACTTAGTACTGAGGTGTTAATTATAAGCCCCAAAATTACACTTTCCCTTTCTCATCTAAGCACCAGAAAATAAGTTATTTTGTGCAAAATATAATAAAAATTATGATATTGTCTAAATTGATTTACATATTTAGTACTGGAACAATCAAATCACCAAAGGAATACTTCATAGAACTAGGGACAATAGTGATAAAATTCATTCTGAGGAAGATAAGATCTAGATTCCCAATGGAAAAAGGAAAAAAAAGTAGGAATGAAAGAGGAATAGTACTTTCAGACCTCAATCAATCAAAAAAGCATTTACTAAACCTTCTATGTGCCAGGCAGCCATTTCAGACTGGTTAAAAAGTAGATCAGGAGAACAAAACTATAACAGGAAAAATAAGAAACAATTGAACTGAATAAGCTAAATTGTTTTTAAGATTTTCAAAATTAGGTGATTTAATTTTCTCATTTTCTCCCAAGGGAATCCAAGCAAGCATGAAAGGGGAAGGGAGGGAAAAGTCCACACTGATTATTATTTGAAAAGTACTCTACTATGTTGAAATTTGTGATTATTTGGCAGGAGCTGGACTCATTTACCTTTGTACTGTCTATAAACAAGATTGGGAAGGGGTGAATGTTTAAAGCTACTGATTACAAATGATTGTTATATTGTTATTAGAGCAAATCCCCTATTGCCCTATGAGACATGCCATTCTGTTTTAGTTCTAGTTACTGTTTGAACTTGGAAGTAATAAAAGAACATTTCTTTCAAAAGGATTTCATAGCTAAGCTTTTTACTAGTTAGCCCATGGAAGTGAGTGATTGGGTTTGAGGTCTTTATTTTTGTGTGGAGAACCAATGTGTACCATGGTGGATAGTAATCCAATCTCAGAACTTGTAAGCTCTGAGTTCAAATTTTACCTGGGACTCCTATTGGATCTATGATCTTGGGAAAGTCATTTACCATCTCAATGCCCTAGGCCTGTGTTGGCAACCCTATGGCACAAGTGCAGGAGCATTCCCCCTCTCCATGCGTACCTGAGGACATTTCTTATATCACCCACTCCTCTGCCCAGCAGTCCAATAGGAGTGCTTCCTCCCTCCCCTGTCTGGGGTGAGGTGGAATGGGTAGGCTTACATAAGATGTGAGGGCTGCAGTTTGGGCACTTGGTCTCTAAAAGGTTCGACAGCACTGCCCTAAGATGAGAATGTGCTTTGGTAGAGGAAGCTTCTTCATTTAGGATTTCCCCACACCAAGTGAAATCATAGATCTAGTGTCTATCTTTCTTCTTGACTAAAGAGAATAAGTACCTCATTTTCTTGGTAAGAAGATTATTTTTCAATAGACTATACCTTCTTTGTCTATAAGAAAAGAACACCTAGGGTGAGGAGGGAAAAAGGACAAGCATCTATGTTCTAAAATATTTATAGCAGCTCTTTGGATGCCCATCAATTGGGGAATGGCTAAACAAGTTGTAATGAAATACTATTATACTGTAAGAAATTATGAGCTTGTTGATTCTAGAAAAACATGGAAAGACTTGCATAAAATAATGAAGAGTGAACTAAACAGAACCAAGAGAACATTGTATACAGTAACAGCAATATTGTTCAAAGAGTAACTGTGAATGACTAAGCTAGCCTGAGTAATAGGAACATTCAAATCAACTACAAAGATCCTATAGACGAAGATGCTATCCACCTCCAGAAAATGAATTGCTATATGGAAGTATGTATTGTATGGTTTTACACATGGGTCTGTGTCAAATGTTGGCCTTCTCTAAGGTGGAACTGGGAGTGAGTAAGGGAGATAGGTTGGAACTCAAAATGTGATCCAAAACCAAAATAAATTAAATTAAAAAAAGAAAAGAACCAAAGTTTCCACTTCTTCCTGTGTGACTTTGACCACTAACTTCCATTCTAGCTTTAAATCTTTAATCCTAGGATTCTATGGCAAACAAATGACCAAGAATTTCCAGAGTCATCAAATGCCAAAGGCAAAGGAATCATAGGATTTAGAACTAGAAGATATTTTAGGTATTTGGCCAATTTATAGATAATCAAAAGGAGGCATAAAAAGGGTAAGTGACTTATCCAAGGTCACACAGCTAGTATGTAGCAGGGCTGAGACCAGTACCCAGATCTGCTGACTCCCAGATTCTTTCCCTTCCAACACAAAAGCTAAATGATAGAAAATATTAAATGCCTTCCTTTCAATAGTCCTATGGGATAGTTAGCTCTTGCATTGGTATTTATATATTTTACAAGTGAAAAAAATTGAGGCTTAGAGAAATGGATTTTGTTCATTCCCACATAGCTAATGAGTAGAAGTGGCTGAGTTGAATCCAGATCTTCTGATAGATTCATTGTTCTTTTCACTATGCGGTAGTGGTGGTGGGGCGTCAGGGCTGCTGATCCTTCAAATTGGGCTCTTATAGGGAATGGTTAAAGAAGTTGTGGCAAATGATTGTGATGAAATACTATTGTGTTGTAAGAGATTATGAGCAGATTAATTTCTAAAAAATGGAAAGACCTACATGAAATTATAAAGAGTAAAGGGAGTAGAACCAAGAGAACATTATATACAGCAACAGAATTATTGTTTGAAGAATGGCTTGTGTGTATCCACCTCCAGACAAAGAACTTATGAGTAGAAACAAGTAAGACATAGTTTTATATGTACATGTATTTTTGTCAAATGATGCCTTCTCTAAAGAGAAATGGAATAGAGATACCTGGAAATTTTAACACAATAGATAAGTAAACAAACAAATAAACAAAACAAAACAAAACGGGGCTATTGTTCTTGTTTTTTTCTCCCTCTTTTTTTAAAAACCCTTATCTTCCATCTTAGAATCAATACTGTGTATTTGTCCCCAGGTAACAAAGAGAATTAAGGGCTACACACTGGGGGGTTAAGTGCCTTGCCCAGGGTCACACAGCTAGGGAGCGTCTGAGGTCACATTTGAACTCAAAATCTCCCATCTTGCCCTTATTTTCTGACCAAAGTCTCAGCCTTTGTCCTCTCTATGTAGTGTCTTTATTGATATTGCCAAGGGACTGAGAAAGAAGGAGGCATTTAAATGACAAGATATATCTAATTTAGTCTAGAAATGAGGCAGTTGGCCCAGAGGCTGGAGGGAGATCCAAGGGATTGGTCTGGTCTTTTCCTTTGTGGTGTTTTCTTCGTTGTACATCCAAATGAACTGTTCCTTAAAAGCTCAGTTATGGCGTAGGGCCAAAGAATGAAATCACTATCTTCAGTTCTGGGAAACTGCAGCCTAAAAATCCTTAGACCTAGATAGGGAAGCCCAGCTCAGGCCCTTGAGATCGTGACATAGATACCCCACATCCATCTCTTGGAGAATTCTCATCTTTGAATGGGGAGGGGGTAGTACTCTCACAAAAAGGAGCTCCAATAAGGTAGGTAGGCCTTCCCTATAAAAATGAAAACTGACTTTTTATAACCTCTATCTCCCTCTGAGCTTTATTCGATACTGATCTTTTTCTTTTTCTCTCTTTTACCCTATCAAAATCCTATCCATTCTTAAGGGTTAGGATCAAATATCATTTCTACCTACCACGGTAGATTAGAGATAGGATGAACCTTAGAGTCATCTATTCCACAACATCTCTTTAATCTCTTCCCTTCTCTCTACTTACACCACAATCATTCTAATTTAGAACTTTATCGTCCCTCACCTGGATGACAGCTTTTGCCATCTATTGAATTTTCCTGCATCTAATCTCTCTTCTCTGCATGCTGTCCACACAGTTGGAGAATTGATATTTCTAAAGCACAGGTCTGACTATAACACTCCACTGCTCAAGAAACTTCCCTGACTCCTTATTGCCTGGAAGACAAAACAGCAACTATCTGTTTACAATTTGAATCCAGTCTACCTTTCCAGGCTGATTATATACAATTTTCTCTAAGTAACAATTTACTTCTAGGTAAATTAATTTACCAACCCCTACTGACATTTCATGCCTTACCTTCAGGTTATCCTTACCTTTTCCACTTACAATTCTTTCCTTCCTCAGTTCTGCCTCTTCTAACCAACCCCTAGTATCCTTCAAGGCTGAGAGGTCTTTTAAGAGGCCCTTCTTGATTCCTCTAGTTCTGAGTGCTCTCTACCACACCCAATCCTGGAAAACATATTATGTCTATAGATGTATAAATATACTCATTATATACCATATAATTTTATATTTATTATGTATAATGAATATGTAAATATAACATATACCATATATATGCTATATGTACTAGTGAATACTTGTGAATGTATTCTCTTCCAAGGAAAATATAAGCTCCTTGAGGGCAGAGACTGTGTCAATTTTGTCTGTGCATCTTCAGCATACAGTAGATACTTAATAAAAGTCTGTCAATTAATTGAACTAGTCCTCTAGAATTTATTTCTCCCTTCATCTCCCAGATTCACCATTTCTATTAACTTTCCTTTTTTCTGTAGAGGTCACTCATCCTTTTGATCACCTAGGCTTTCATCTTTATCATTATCCTATGTTCCTTTTTTCCTTTGTAGTCCTCCTATATCTCTCCCCCTATATATAATCAGTTGCCAATTCTCATGAATTCTGCTTCTTCTACATCATTCTCCTCAGTGTCCTTCTCTCTCTTCACTTGGCCACCACCATTGTAGTTCAGCCCATCATCACCTCTCATTTGCACTGTTGTCAAGACATCTTATTTCGGGTCTTTCCACCCAACTTCTACCCTCTGCAATCCATTTTCTTGAATTTAAAAAATGTATTTAATTAATTAATTTAGAATATTTTTCCATGGTTACACGATTCATGTTCTTTCGCTTCTCTCCTCCCCCCTCCCCAGCTGACTTACAATTCCACTCAGTTTTACATGTATCATTGATCAAGACCTATTTCCATATTATTGATAATTGCACTAGGGTGATCGTGCAACTCATTTTCTACACAGTTTCCAAACTAATATTCCTAAATTTTGTTTCTGATCACATCACTGCTGAAGAAGCTTTGGTGACTCCTAAGTGGCTAAAGGACAAAACACAGAATCTTTTAAGTTTTTAATATTTTCACATCTAGTTACAGATTATCTTACTAGATTATTTACTATTTCTTATTACTCCTCAGGTTCTCTTCCTTCTAGATAAACTGGCCTGTTTGCTATTCTCCATACATGACATTCCATCTCCTTCCCTGAACCTTTCTACCGTCTGTCTCTCATGCCTAGAATTCTTTCTCCTTCCCTCTGCTTCTTGGGATCTCTAGCTGCCTACAAACCTTACTAGATGTGCCATCTCCCACATGAGGCCTTTTCTGACTCCTACCCCTTCTCTTCCTGCAGGTTAGTGTTTTCCTTCCACAAAACAAACAAAAACTATTGTATTTACCTGTTATGTCCCTTTATTAGAATATAGCCTTCTTGAGGTTAGGGTCTACTTATTTGTGTGTGTGTGTGTGTGTATTCCCTTAGCCTAGGAAAATGCCTTGCTCCTATGTATTTATTGAACTTATTGTTTGATAAATGTTTGATGAAATGTGTCTAGTGTTTCAAATACCAGAGATAGAAGGGATCTCATAAAATACAATGTCAAAACTAGAAGAGATCTTATAAAATACAGTATCAAAGGAAGAGGCCATAAGAACCTAGTTAAGACTCCTCATTTTGCAGAGGAGGAAATAGCAGGCCCAGACTCAGGAAACAACTGGCTCAAAGTCACATAGTGATTAAGTGGCAGTACCGTGACCAGAATCCAGGTCTCCTGGGTCGATGTTCATTGCCTGTTCTACCACACTAAGCCTTGAGACCTGGAGGTATGTGCTCCCGATCCCAAATCCAGGTGGCTGAAATCTCCCTTCTCCTCTTGATTCCAATAGCACGTTTGTTTGTAAGTCTCGAGGTTTATCACATATTGCCCTATATTGTAGTGATTCAATGCTTTATCTTCCCTACCTAGACTACGAGATTTGAGGGCAGGGACCCGACCAATTCACTTCTTTATATCTCTCGGTGCCTAGCACCGCGCTGGGCACACAGGAGACGCTTAAATTGCATATCTCTGGAATGAATGGATGAGAGAAAAGATAATATTTCTCTTGGATCGCAGAGTGGGCCGCTGCTTGGGCGACTGTCACCTAGAGCCCGGGGCAGCGGGGGGCCTGACTGCATTGCTGGATTGGGAGTAGGGGGGGCCTGTCCCAGCTCTGGAGGAGGAAGCTGTCAACCGCTTGCAAAGGAGCTCTCGGGGCGGCTCGAGCTGGGAGTCGGGGGGACCCCAGGGCCTGGAGCCGGGTCTCTAACCCCCGGGCTCCGCCTCAGCGAGTCGCTGCCGCCGCCGCCGCTGCCGCGGCTGCTGCAGCCCGCGGGGCCGGAGCTCCGCCCCCTCCGTCCCTCCCCGCCCCTCCCCTGCCTCCCTCCCCGCCCCCGGCCGGCTTGCTCGGCGCCGACTCCCCCACGCTGCCGCGGCTGGGGCTGCTAGCTGGAAGATGGCGGGGACGGACTGCGGCGCGCTGCTGGATGAAGAGCTCTCCTCCTTCTTCTTCAACTATCTCTCTGACAGTCAGGTAAGGCCGGGGGACCTCTGGGGGCAGGGGCCCCGGGGGCTGGGAGGCCGGCGCCGCAGCTCCCAGGAGCTGGGGAGGGAGGGAGAGAGAAAGGGAGGAGGGGGCGCTGTGTCTGCGGCAGTGCCTTCCTGCGAGCAGCCGGCGCGCAGTCTTGCGCCCTGGGGAGCGCTGTCACCCGGGGCCATGGAGGGCCCCCCCACCCCGGACCTCTCCAATCCCCACCCCCCAACGGAGTCTTCCAGCCCCCCTGGAAAGCGGGGGGGGGGCGCTGATGGTTGAGAGAAACGGGGAGGTCTTATCTGCTGTAGTCATGGCCAGAAAGCCGGGCATTAGGAAGCTTGTGCACTGCATTCTCTGGAACCCGGTGCCAGGGACCCGGGGGGTGGGGGTTGGGGTGCGGCTTGCCTTGCGCCCCTGTTTAGTCCCGGGGTAGAGCAGAACGTCTGGGGAGGCAGGGAGCGTGGAACCTCCTGGGGCGACCCTGTCAGGCAGCAAGCAAGCAGCCAGAGGACCACTTCTAGCCCCACTTTCACGCGCTTCCCTGTCCTCTGCCTGGCTTTACTAGAAGCTGGACCGGCTCTAGACTTGAAGGGCTGCGACCACTGCCCTTAGGGTACTTGGGGTGGGCGTTTCACCTCGCGGGCCCCCTTCAGCACCTTTCTGCAGCTCAGAGTTCCCTTAAAGTTACCAGTTCTCTGCTCCAGGCTTTGGCGCCCATTCCGCTCGGCTTTCCGCGGGACACGTGGGTGTGCGAATGAGGGAAGTAGCGCAGCCCTGGGATTTCCTTTTAAACCCGTGTCCGGGTCTGGCTGTATAGGGCGCCTCACCAACCTATGGGGTTAGTGTGTGCCTGGCTTGGGAGACGCAGTGGACACGAGTGGTGGTGGGGGAGGAGACGCCACGGCTCCTGCGGCGTGCGGCTCACGTGCTGCGTGACAGCCGGGGACCTGGCACTGGGGGCAGCGTCCCCCCAAATCTTGGGGTGAGTCTACGGAAGGAGTTCGCTATTAAAAACGTGCCTGGATTTGCTGCAGCCCCCGCGTGACACGAAAGAAGGTGCCAGGAGCAGTGCATCTATCTGCTGCCTCTTGAGTCCCCCCCCTGGCCCTTTTGCTATCCACCTCCTGCCCTGGCTGCCAACGGGAAGTTTAGAGGTAGATTAAGGAGCTTTTCCTCTGTAGCAGATGACAAGGATCTTTGCTTGCGGGTACCGTCGCAGCTGGCCCAGTTCCCTGGCTTTAACTCATTCGACTGCTACAGCCGAAGGCAGGAATTTAGAACAGGCCTCCGGGGTTAAATAAGGCAATTCTGCTGTTGTCGGTCAGTTGGATTGACCCCCCCCCCCCCCTTCCTACCCTTCCCCATCTCAACCCTACCGCGGCCTGTGGGGCTGGTGGGCAGAGCCCGGCGATTCTCGCCTCCGCCGGCTTCAAGTCACCCTACTGTATAAAGTGCGCCTTTGCATAACACTCTGTCCTGGGAGGTGGAGGGCAGAGGGAAGGAAGGAAGGGAAAGGTAAACTTTATTAGGAGCTGACAATCTTTTGGGAGCTGATCTTATGGTGCTGAAGTCCGGTGGGTGTGTGGAGAGGAAGTATTGAAAAAAACACTGGCTAGCCAATTTTATGATATGTAAAAGACATTTTAAAAAATAACCCCCCACCCCCGCCGTTCCCCCAGCTAAGGTTTCCCGAAGTTATCAATTCTAGCCTTCCGGCTTGTAACGGCTTCGCTGACAGCATACTGCTGTGGGGCCTTCCTCTGAAATACTGTAGAATACAGCGGGGAGAAGATCCTTAGCATAAAGAATAAGCTACTGCAGAAGTCATTGTAGTGTGGACCTCAGAAAGACTGTAAATGGGGCCTTGGGGGTTGCTGCAGACCCCGGGAAGGATGCTCTGCTTGGCTAGCTCGGATCATTAGCAGAGCTCTTTGGGCTCTGCAGTCCGCTCTGCAGGCTGTGGCTGGCCTGCGTGCGCAGGCATTTCCTCTCCCTCCCGCACCCTCTTATCCTTGAAGGGTTAACAGTTGATGCAAAGGAGGTCCAGCTGCGTGTGACCACTGCTTTCGTTTGAGATACAGTGGTCAGCGGGGAGTGCGCGTGTGGCTGGGTCTATGTGCAGGTGTATGACGCGCGCCTCTGTGCTCGCTGCCGGCCTGTCTGTGTGGGTATGTATGTCACCGTGTGTGCGCGCACTCGTGAGGGTTGCGCAGACTGTGCAGGCTTCAGCTGTGTGCTACCTTTACCTCTGACGAAACTGCAGCGAAGGCTTGGGTCTGCTGCTGCTGCCGCCGCTGCTGTCACATGCTTTGCTGTTGTAGCTGGAGTCTGGAGGCGGGTTCCAAGGACCGCCCAGGACTACACTGTAAGCGATTACCCGGTCCTCTGGCTTACTGGGGAGTCACGGAGCTTTCCATGAAGCATTAGCACAGTTTCCAGCCCCAGTTCGCCAATTAAGGAGGTAAAAGTCATAGGACATTTCTGTAGAACCCGGAATGTCAGGGCTGAAAGGGGCCTTAGATACCATTATAGTCCAGACTACTGTTACAGAGGAGGAAATTGCTAGCACTGGTGCACATAGTAGACTCAATAAATGTTTGTGGAATTGCATTGATTGGAAAAGACCAGTAATTTACCCAAGGTTAACTGTCGAGTTTAGTGGAAGAATTAGAACTGGCACTGGCTCTCCTGACTTTCCAGCCAGTGTCAAAACGTGAGGAGACCAGTCTTCCTGGAAATCGTAAGGGGCTTCATAATTTTGGTATTTACTTGGTTATTCCTTATCTGTTTTGCAATTTTGCAAAAGATTCCTGGTAGGGGAATTCCCCCAGTGGGAAACTTAAAAAAGATAAGTGACTAAAAATGGATTAGTGAAAGTTAACCTGGGCATTTATTCCTTACTCCACTTGGTAAGACAGAAAGTGTGTAGTGATCTCTACTGGTACAACCTAGGAAATTATAGTAAATATCACAGCTTTGATATAAAGGGGAAATGGTCGGTTCATAGATTGAGGTAGTTCTTGGAGACCTGAGAACATAGAATGTCAGAGAATAAAATGGATGTCAGCACTTAGAACATGGGGCTTTACTGCTGAAAGGGACTATAGAGCATAGAATACAGAATGTGAGAGATGGAAGGGACTTTGAAACAGAGAACACAGAATGTCAGAGTTGGAAGGGACCTTAGAATTTAGAACATAGCTGGAAGGGACCTAAAGTTATCATCTAGTCCAACTTCCTTATTTTAAGGATGGGGAAACTGAGGCACAGAGAGAGGTGTTTTGTTCAAGATCATCCAACAAATTGACAGCAGAGGAAGCACTTTTACTTGGGCTTCCAGACACCCATCTAAATGCTTTTCTCTATTCTAGTCCATTTCATCTCTTGTTCTGTCAGTGGCTTCAAGGGTGATGTATCATTAAATTGATTCTTTTTTCTTCCTTTCTTGCCATCCAAGATTTTCAATGAAAAAGACTTAAGACTGATAACATTCCTCCTCCTTTAATTATGCTTAAAGAAGGGTTCTCTGTTCTATATGGTTTTGAGCAGTGATAAGATCAGTAGTTCTGTATCCCATAGATAGTGCTTCCCAAGCATCTCAGGCAAACAGAAAACTAGGTTTTTCTTTTTCTTTCTTTTAAAAAAAATTTCCCCATGCAATGGTTTGTAGAGAGAAGATCAAAGATCTTTCTAACTTTGATCTCTTATGTTTGATTAGTAAGCATCTTTAACTCATTATTAAGGGCACTTGAATGGATGCCAAAAAAAAAATGACTTACCAAAGGTCATAAGGAGAGTTAGCTGAATCTGGACTGAAATCCAGGAACTGTGACTTTAGAATTCTTTTCATTATATCACACTGTCCTTCAGACACAGGAGATAAATATAACTTTGCATCTCAGACTCATCCATATTTCTTCTCACTGGTCATTCCTGCTCACCCCCATCATTTCTCCTCCATCTCCCATCCATCTGGCCTCACACCTTCCCTGGGGGATGTGGATGAGAAGAAGGCAATTCAGTCTCTGGATTTAAAAGGCTTTTTTTAGTGGCTAATCCTGGGTTACTACAGGCTGTCTCTCTTGTTCAAGAGACTCTTAAGTGCTTCAGGGACTCAGGCTGAAGAAGGCAGACACTGGTCTGCCAAAGGGTTTTTAAGTTTCCCTGGGAAGAACTGGTATCTATTATGAATTGATGATCTCTGAAAATATTCTGAACTTGTTTTCTTTGCTTAGATTGTTTCTCTTGCCCACCCTTTCCCAAAGCTTAACCATTTTTTCATTTAAATTTTTTGTTATAAACAACATTAATTCATAAATATGAACATTTTACTGTACAAAGAATGAATTGTCTCTGAAACTCATGAACTTGTTATATAGAGTTTGTTTTTTTAGAGGGCATATTTGATGATTTAACATGAAACCTATACATTTCCCAATGCTCAGCTGAAATCCTAGCTCTTCAAAGAACCCCTGTTAGACTACTCCCCCATCCTATTTTACTTACAAGATGATAATATGTAAACAGCAGTAGATCTGAAAGGACTGATATAAGTTCTGCTCCTTCACTACTTGGGCAAGTTAGCTTCTCTAGGCCTCAGTTTCTTCTTGTATGAAGGATGAAGAGTAAAGTGGGAAGGAGGGTTAGGTTTCCAATAGATAATTTAAATTTCCTTTCAACTTAAATCCTATGATTTAGATACTTGTAGAGTATTTGTTTCATTACAGAGCACAAAGCTGGCTTCATAGTAGGTACTCAAACATTGGCTGTTTGAGTTATGTGCCTGAGGTAGAGTTGGCATCCCAGTGATAGGCAACTCAGCCTTCTTTTTATTTTTCAGTCTATGACTTGAGAACACAAGTAGGCCAATAGTAAGATGGTGACCAATGGGCCAATAGTTTTCCTCTCTATAAAATGGCAGATGGGGATAGGACTCCAAATGTTCTTTCCAGCCTCCTTAATTTTATGGATTAGTCCCTGTTCTCCAGATCCATATCTAGGTTTAAGGTTTTCATGGACTAAAGGATTATGTAGCCTTGACTTAGTTCTCCTCTCCCTTCATGCCCTGCCAGTTAAATTCAACAATTATATATTAGAGCCTACTCTAGGTTAAGTAACACTGAGCTAGGTGCTAGGGATACAAAGACAAAAATGAGAGTCTCTGCTTTTTAAGAATTTATATTTGATGGTAGGGGTGGGTTAGAGAGAAATAGCCTACATGCAAATGAATATAAATATAAAAATAATTTCAGGGGAGGTTCAAACTTTTATAATGGTGGTGGTGGGGTGTACCAGGTAGGGTAGGGAAATGACCTTGTCAGGTAAGACCACATTTAAGATCTGGCATTTAAGCTTTGCTTTGAAAAAAATGAGTGATTCTGGAAGATGGAGAGTTAAAACATTCCAGATATAAGATGAAGCATTGAATACGGGAAATAGTTAACAGCCTGGTTTGACTGACTGAGCTTTGAAGATTGGTAATCCTTTTGTTTTTCTCTCCCAGTATGCCTTGGCTTAATCAGCTAAGATACTAGGTTTTTTTTGTTTTTTTTTTTTTGTAGCCATCAGGGCTTTCTGGAACTTTTTCATTACCAGCTACAAATCAGAGATGGAAGTTCCATCATCTCCTTTTCATTCTTATTGTTCTTTGGAGGGGGAAAGAGATAAAGGGATAGAGAAGATCAGACCAGAAGACAGAAGGAGGTCAGAGGGAAGGAGCTCTGGTCAAGGAAAGGAGCACCATCAATAGATGCAGCTTCTTGTGTAAAGGGCTAGAAATGTAGTACCCAAAATATTATAGCTAGTAAAGGTCTCAAGAACATAGAATGTATGGACTTGGAGGTTTTAGAACCTAATGTCAGAGTAGGAATTGAAAACAACATGATGGGGTAGAAAGAAACCTTAGCTATTACCTATTTCAAATCCTTCACTTTATAGATGGAGAAGTTGAGGTCAGAAGAAAGGAAATGACGTATCCAGAGTCATATAGCCAGTAAGTAGCAGAACTGGGTAGAATCTGACTCCCCAGGTGGCTGCTTATTCCACTGTCCCACCCTTTCACCTAGGGAATCAGCATTTGGGTATTCAGCTCCGTTTAGATCTATGTTCCATGGCAACCCAGCTATTGTGTTTATTTCTTGTGACTTCTTGGCAGAATACAATAATTTAGCACAGAGAGAGTGAGTGAGCTTTAGAAACACTACCCTGTGGAGACTGCCAGCAATCTGGTCCCGGAGCTGGCTTCCCAAGGTTGCTATGGCAAACAGCCCTGGCAACGTAAGGTGGCTCACCTCCCTGATTTCTGGCTGCAGGTTGCTCACAAGGAATTATGGTACCTGATCCACTGGGGTAGCTTTGGCTGAGATTGATGCTACTTACAGGGAAAAGGGCATAAGATGGGATACAGTGATTTAGTTGGCCCCTAGCAGCTACAGATTGTTCTTTGATCTTTCTTGGCCTAATTTCTTTCACTTACATCATCATTTTCATTATTATCACCATCAGCACCGCCAAATATTCATTGAGCATCTATTACAAATGTGGGTACTATGTAATGAACTAGAGGAAGGGAAGGGGATAGAAGGAAGAGGGGGGAAGGGAACTGACAATGAAGTCTGAGAGCCTTCTTAGAGGGGGAAACTAGAAGTTCCATAAAGGAGAATTGAATAATTCCAGATAGTTTAATGCTATGGGCCAAGTAAAGGATACAGACTGGAAATAGAAGGAAGAAGAGACCTCTGAAAAGGTTGGGAAATAGTGGGTGATGGAGGAGGTGAAGGGGGAAATTTAGATATTCAGATAGGGTACTCCAGGCTGAGGAAATGTTTAGGACATGGCCTTTGGAGAAAACAAAATCAGTGTGCTTTGAGATGGGAGTTGTATTATGTAAGGGAATAAAGGGAGGCAAGATTGGAACCAGATTGTAGGAGAGATAGATTACCTGGGAGAATAAGTAGAAGTTTTTCTTGTAGGAAATAGTGAACCATTAATGGTTTCAAAATAGGAGGAAGTTGACATTATTGGAGAGCTGTGTATTGGGAAAGTGATTTTGGCAGCTTCGTTTAGAGAAAAGATGGATGGTGGGAGAGATCACAGGTCATAAATTTAAACCTGGAAGGTCTAAAGTTGAGGCCAAGTTTCTTGTTTTACAGATGAGAAAACTGTGACCCAAAATGTTAATTAGGTGTATGCCCAGGTCAGCATTCTATATTCATTCCTCACTAGGTAGGTATACTTCTCAGGACTTCTCCATTATGTGCTCTATTACAATCTTTGTTCTAGAAGATCTATTCAGCCCTAGAACTCCTACCTTATCAGGACCTTCTACCCCTGAAGATCCCAACCTCTGGAACATGGAGGCCTCCTCCCAGAACCTCCATTTAAGGAGGCCACCCAGGCCAGCAATCTCTTTTATTTACTAACTAGCTCCATTCCTTTTCTGATGAATTGGAGTGAGCAATGGCCCTAGCAATCAGGAAGATCCACATTCAAAGCTGGTCTCAGACACTTAATAGCTATGTGCTCTTGGGCAAGTTACTTGATCTCTGACTGCCTCAGTTTCCTCAACTGTAAAATGAGCATAATAAAAGGCACCTACCTCTCTAGGTGGTTGTGAAGATCAATTGAGATAATATATGTAAAATGCTTAGCCACAGAATCTAGTACTTAGTAGGGCTATTTAGGATTATATATGTAAGATTATCTATATAAATACTACCACCTAGTTATCTAATGAGGAGACCTGCATAAAAAAACCTAGGCTAGAGGTGATCAGGTGTGAATTGAATTACTATTACCAGGGAAATAAGTGGATTGGTAAGGAATGTCCATATTTTAAAGAGCCCTTGAAGTTATTTGAGTGTGAACTGATAAGGAGAAGGGAGAGATAAGAATGATTTTGCAATCTGAAGATTTAAGGGGATGGTGGTGCTACAAGTGTTGACAACTATAGAGGAATCTAGAAAGAAAGTTGTTTTGAGATTGTTCCAAAGAAGATAGATTCTTTGTTGGAAATATAGAAGGAAATTTAAACTAAGAAGAGCTGTCTACATGGGAACTCCTTTGCTTCTCCCTTTTTAATGTTTCCCAAATTTATATCCCCAGAATCATTCTCTTTGCTTTTCTTTTTTCTTCAGTCCCATCTCTCCTTCATCTTTCCTAATTCTTCCTTCAACCTCTTGTACCACCCCAGAACATTCTAACAGACCGTCCTCTATAGGACTAGTCTTTCTAAATTTCAAATTATAGTTAAAAAACCAAAAACATAGCTTCTGGTGATTGAAAGACATTGGGACTAAACTTTCTTCTCTTCTCCCCTCTTCCTACTTTCATGACTCCTCTTGCTCTTGTGTGTTGTCTACTCCCTTTCGATTGTAAGCTCTGTGAGGGCAGGAACTGTCCTTTTTAAAATAAATTTTATCTCCAGCACTTAGCACTATCCTGTTTACTGGATTGGATTTGCTATTGGTGAGCTGTACCCCTTAGATCAGGAGTCTTGGATCTCTGGAATGCAGGTGTGTCTGTGGCTCTTCTCCCCATCTCTCTACTTCATGCCAGTTACCCATGGGGGGCAATATTGCTGCTTTGGGCCTTCAGAGCCATTCCTGAAAGACTAAAGAGGGGAGGGCAGACTAGACACTAGGGAGAGGCCAGATAGGCATGTGCTTGGGGGCACAGCACACAATAAGGTGCATTGAAGGAAGTTTAAAAATACACCACTTGACTAGATTTATGACCTCATTGATGTGAGTGTTCTTTTCACCAGAGTAGATTATAACTCATCCACACCTCCTCGTCTTGTGTAATTTTTGTTCATGATATTCCATAAACTCTCCTTAGAGGATCTCAGTGACCTAGAGCCTGTCCTCTAGTTCTTTTAACCAGTCAATCAATAAAACAAACATTTCTTAAGTGGCTACTATGTGCCAGGTACTGTGCAAAGTGCTGAGGATATGAAAACAAAACCAGTTTATATTCCAATAGTTATGTCAGCCAGCTAGCATTTATTAGGCACCTACTATGTTTATTAGACTCTTTGCTGTGTTATGTGATTTAATACTTCCCATGTTCCGTCAACTCTGAAGCTTTAGCCATCGGACAGAGACTTGGTATGAGCTCCAGCAGCTTGGAAAACTGATCCCAACTGTTTTTTTTTTAAAGTCCTTATCTTTTGTCTTAAAATCCATATCAAGCATCTATTCCAAAGCAGAATTGCAGTAAGGGCTAGGCCCTGGGATTAAGTGAGTTGCCCAGGGTTACACAGAATGTCTGAATCCAGATTTTGAACCCAGGACCTCCCATCTCTAGGCCTGGCTCTCTATCCACTGAGCCACATAACTGCCCCTCCCCAAATTGTTTAATTAATGTCTATAGATACTCTACTTTTCTTCTCTCTGATTATATAGATACCACCCCTACGATCAGACCCTCTCTCTTGGACTATTGCAGTAACCTCATTAGTCTTCCTGCCACCAATCCATCCTCCACTCAACTGCCAAGATGAATTTTCTGAAGTGTGGTTTGGACCATGTCATTTCCTCTCACTTCCCATTTGCTCCCTACTGCCTCCAGGATCTTTTGTTTGATACTTTTTATCTCTTCTTAACTTGGCTCCTTTCTACCTTTCCAGGCTTCTTTCTCTTGGTTTCCTGTCAAGCGTTCTATGCTCCAGCTACATTGGCTTGTTTGGTGTTCCTCTGGTGTGAAACATCACTTTCTCTGGTCCTTCAACCTTGCTGTCTTCCATGTTGTTCAGTCTTGCCTGACTCTTCTTGACCTCGTTTGCAAAGATTCTGTATTGGTTTGCCATTTCCTCCTCCAGTTCATTTGAAAGATGAGGAAACTGAGGCAAACAGGGTTAAGTGACTTGTTCAGGGTTACACAGCTAGGAAGTGTCTGAGATAGGATTTGAACTGAAAGAGGATTCATGAAGTCTCCCAGTCTGCTGCCATATTCACTGCGCCACCTAGCTGCCCTTTTATCTTCAATACCTGCTTACCTCCACCTCTTAATTTCCCTTACTTCCTTCAAAACTCAGCTCAACTTCCACCTTCTATAGGAGGTCTTTCACCCCCCCTCCCCCCCATTGCATCCCCACAGCTGCTAATGGTTTTCCCACCAAGGTTATCTTGCTCCTTTACAGCCTGTAAAATTCTACTGTGTATTTCATACTTTACATGTTGTCTCCAACATTAGAATGCAAGCTTCTTTAGGGCAGGGACTCTTTTGGCATTTCTTTATATTCCTGATCCTTGGCACAGTGTCTACTTGGCACATAGTAGTAAGCATGCTCCAAATGCTTGTTGACTGACTGATTCTTCACATCCTCTTGTTTCCTTTTCAGCTGCCTTCACTGGGAAAAAGGAAGAAGGCAGCAGGATTGAGGTCTGTTTTATGGTTTGATCTTTTGTGGAGTACTGACACCAGAGAATTAATTGCTTAGTTGCCCCTCTTCTAGGCCTGAGCCTTTTAGTGCTTTTTAAAAAATTTGTATTTTTTTAGTCCTTACCCTAACTGACACAAAATGTTAATTCTAAAAAACAAGAGTGGTAAGGACTAACTGGGGGTATCACTTGCTCAGAGTAGCACCGCTGGAAGTGTCTGGAGTCACATTTAAACCCAGATTTCCTGGACTTCGTAGACCTGGCACTCTATCCCACTGAGTCAACTACCTGATCCCCCACCCACCGCCCTTTAAAAAATTTTTTTGTAAGTACTTACTCAAGCTGGTCTTTCTTTGGGCCTGCAACCAAGATGAAAGCTTTACAGTCAGAGTTGTAACTTTCATGGGCATGGACAGAACTTTCAGAATTTTTAAAAATGTGTATATTTTTAGTGACAAAAAAATCATATCATGTAGGGATTTATTTTGTGACAAACTGACAATGTAGGTGGGTATCCGGAGAGAGATAAAAAACAAACAAACAAAAAACCTTTACCCACCCCTGTCTTAGAATCAATACTGTCTATCAGTTCCAGGACCGAAGAGTTGGGTAAGGCTGGGTAACTGGGTTAAGCAACTGGTCACCCAGTTTGCACTAGTTGCCATGCAGATCTTTTTTTCTTAAACTTTGTTTAGGATAGGCAAATCTCTAGAAGGCTGGTCATACATTTGAAAGGGCTGGAAAGTAATTCATTTGGTTAGTAGGCCTAGCCCTAGGAATTATGTATTAAAGACAATTGGAATGCAAAGTGAAAAAAAAGGGAGTACATACTAATTAGATCACTTGAGAGGAAAAGTGAATGAGAATGAGTGAGCAAATAAATAATCCTGCTGTGAACCAAGGGGGATCAAAGGATCTTAGATTTAGGGTTAGAAAAAGAATCTTAGAGACCAACTTTCTCATTTTAAAGATAAGGAAATTGGGGCTCGGAGAGGCTAAGGAAATGACCAACACTCTGTAAATATTACTGTTATTGTTGCTGTTTTTATATTAATAATAATATTGTTATTGAAGCTATAGAGTTCTGTGACTTGGCCACACAACTTAGTCTATTATGAATTAGAGCCCAGTTCTAACTCAGCTTCTATAGGTAGAATTTCTCAATCTACTATGTTAAGGAGAGAGTTGCCAAAAAAAATCATTATAATAATTTATGCATTGAAATTAACTAATTTAAATACAAATAATTGCCAAGCAAATTTAGTGGTTACAATGATTTTTTATTTTAATCTTTGGATTTAACCATTAAATTAAATTATTAGCTAACATAAGTCCTCAAATAAACCAATCCAGCTGTTTCTAAATTCTCAGCCTTATTTTGAAGTTGTTCTATGTGTTTGTCTGAGAGTGCAGGGTAGTGGATGGAATATCAGTATTGTGTCTCTCCCTTGAGGTTTCACTGGCTTTTTGGGCTGGGAACCTTGTCTTCCCTACTGTAGATTCCTTTGTATGAGGAAGAATCCTGCCTCTTTGGGGGGCTCTTCCTACTGCCATTCCAACCTGCCTTTGTAAACTGTGCTAAAGGCCCCCATATAACCCAAGAAGATATGGGAATAGTCTTCATAACCTTGACCTAAAGCCTAGGGACTTTAGCTAGATAACTGGTGATTAAGATATCTAGAGGAGATTAATGATACTGATATGAGATAAAACCATTGAGGACATTTACTAACTGTGACTAGGCAAATCGCTTAACCTTTTCAGCTTCAGTTTCTTCATCTGTAAAATGGGTATAACACAGAAGGTTGTTGTGAGGATCAAATGAGATGATATATGTCAGGTGTTGTACAACCCAACACTGTAAATATTTTTTACATTTTACTATTATTGTTGCTGTTATTATATTTAAAGTATCATTATCATGGCCGCTATAGGAATCTATGACTTGTCCACTAAGCTTAGACCAGGCTAGAACTCACTTCTATAGGCTGCAAGGTCTATTGAATGGAGGGTGGGGCTGAGCATCTGGGATATTAGGGTTTCTTTGCTGCCTCTGCTACTTAGTAGCTGAGAGAGTATGGGCAAATCACTGAAACTTTCACTTTGTTTCTCATCTCTAAAACAGGAATCCCAGTACTTCTGCTACCTGTTTCTAAGGGTCCTTAGGTTCAAATGAGATAATGGATGTGAAAGACTTTTGCAAACCTTAAAACACTATATAAATGTCAGCTAGTCTATGAAATAATAATTCTATGAAATGATTAATAATTAATGAAATAATAATAGCTGACATTCCTATTGTATTCTAAGGTTTTCAAAGGACCTTATATCCATTATCTCATTTTACATCCATGTCTCACAGTGCACCAGTAAAGCAGGTAAGGAAGAACATTATTCACATTTTGATAGATGAGGCAAGTGAAAAGTCAAAAAGACACATCTAAGGTTATTGTTGTTATTGCTTAGTTGTTTTCTAATTATGTCCAACCCTCTATGGCCCCATTTGGGGTTTTCTATTAGATTGGTTTGCCATTTCCTTCTCCAGCTCATTTGACACTTGAGGAAACTGAGGCAAACAATGTTAATTGACTTGCTCAGGATCAGATAGCTGATAAGTGTCTGAGGCCAGATTTGAACTCATAGTAGTGAGTATTTGCTGAGCTAGATTTTGAATCCAAGTATTCTGAGACCTAGTTTGGTGATTTTTCTCCTCTACTGAACTGCTTATTCAGAAAGATTTAAGAAAACTAAACATCAATTTTGACATGTCTTCAATGTGAATTTCACCTACTTTTTGGCTTAATAATAATATGATGATAGCTTACATTCACATATACTATTTTAATGTTTAAAACATAGTTTATTCACACAAAGTAGTATTATCCTTATTTTTCAGATGAGGAAGTTGAGGTTCCTCAGAAAGGTCAAGTGATTTGCTCATGGTTACACAGGTGGTAAGTGTCAGAGTAGTTTGCCAGGAATTTGGAGACAGTGTAGTATAATGAGAGAGCCCTGGACTTGTTCAGGAGACGTGGGTTCTAATCTCTGCCATGGACTGACTAGGTGACTTTAGATAAATTATTTCTCTTCTCTGGAACTCTTTCCTCCTCTTCAGAGTGAGAGGATTGGACTAGCTAGATTCAGAGGCCCATTTTCCAGCTCTGACATTTTATATTCTCTGGTTCCCCACTCCCTAGTGGCTGAGACCTGAGACTCCAGGGCCTGGCAGCAGGGAGAACATACCATCCCTGGGCGCAGGGAGGATCCCAGGAAGAAAGGGAAGAGAAGCTGTTTGGTGAGTGGTGGTTATGAAAACAAAATAAAACAAAACCAAAAAAAGGAAACAAGTCATATTAGAGAATATTTTAAAGCCATGTCCCCAGAATGGCCGCTTTCTTTTAGCTTGGAACTTGTGACTATTTCAGAATATCTGACTCTGGTCTGGTATTCCCAACCCTTCACATGCTCAGTTGATTGATGGAGTGGATCTTGGTAATGCATAGTTCTCAGGATGATTGGAATAGCTCATGGGATCCAGAGCTGACCTGAGCTGTTCTTAGGACCATGTAGATAATTTGGGGAACACCCAATTGATCATTCAAAACAAAAAAGCCTCCCCAACTCCCAAGATAACAACTGTCTTTCCTCAGGAAAAGCACTGGATGAGGAATCAAGTGTGATCTGTGTTCTAGACCCAGCTCTGCCATTATTGGCTCGGTGACTTTGGGCTTCACTTCTTTCTAGATCTCACTTTTCTCATACGGAAATGATAGGGGTTGGACTTCATGATCTCTGAGGGCCCTTCCAGCCCTTGAATTCTGAAGCCACTTTGGTGTTTCTCATTTTCCATTTATTGAGCTCTTGTGTTTGAAACTCCTATGAGTTATTGAGCTCTTCCTATTGAAAGTCCTATGCCAAATGCTGTGGGAAATGGGACTAAGTAGAAAACACGGACTTTTCTAAGGGAATTTGTGGTTATGACTCTAACTCAGAATATATTATCAACAGTTACTTTTGAAAACAGTCCCATGTGTAATTTTTAAAAATATTACCCCACTTTGTCAATGGAAAAGGAAGATACTTTCTGGAAGAGATTCTTTAAGGAACATTTTGCTCTACTGAATCAAATGCTAATTCAAAAACAATGACCAAATAGCACAGTGGGATCTGATATTCTCTACATCTTTCAGAATGACAGCAAAATGTAGTTCATTGTCAAATACTGACTGCAAACACCTGCCTATTCCCTATGAGTAGCTTCATCAAGGAGAACCCCAATGTACATGTGGATGAATCTCAGAAAAATTTCATGCATGGGAAAGTAGACATGTAGTGTAGTAGTTATTGGTATTCTTTTGATTGTCTTTTTCTAATATTAAAAAGATTTTTTTCTTCACTGTTGGTATTTTCTTCTCCTTCACATATGCACTTTAATCTTTTAGCACCCTCACAGTTATGTTGCCTCCAGCATGGAGCTCTTCTATGTACAATTGATCCAATACAAGTGTTTTCTTAACTTTGTTCTCTTTAGTTCATTTCTATTCCTTTATCAGCACATCTGGGACTATGATATTAGAATCCAAGAATTCAGGGATGAAAAATTAGTTATAAAAGTTGCTGCAGACTATTATCATTTTCTTCTTTGTTGTCCTCCTTCCGTTTTCCTCCTTAAATTGTTGTAGAATAGCTTTGCTTAATTTGTTCTCTTGCCAAGGTGTCTTTAAACTACTTTTACATTCTATTGCTTCTTTTTTGTTTTATGAGGTAGGATACTACTTATAATCGGCCAGTATCCTTCATTATAAAATTTTACAAATGCATTTATACTTAAGCTATTGTTGCCTCTCTTTCTCCCTCCCTCCTGCTCCCCCCCCCCCTTCTCTGAAATCAAATGTTTGCTGACTAAAATGCTTTTAAAATCTCAGTCCCCTTGTAAGGTCAATTGATTGGCAGCAAAATGGCATGCTAGATAGAGCACTAGACTTGGAGTCAGGAAGAATTGGCTTCAATCTTGCTTCAGTTGCTTACTAGCTATGTAACCCTCTAAGATAGATAAAATAATGGTGCCTACCTCACAGTGTTGTTGTGAAGAACAAATGAGGTAATGTATGTAAAGTGCTTTTGTAAACCTTAAAATGCAATATAAAATCTATCTATTATTTTCAGTTAAAATGATGAATAAAATTATAATAATCAGTATTGATGTCCTTTCTGTTGTCCATTACTCATTTTTCATTCTAAATTATTTTTTAAAATAGTTTGGGATTGTGTCATTTTAGTTATATGGCATTTCTCCCCCCATGGCTGTTCTTTCTTCTAGCTTTAAACTAATTCTTATCATTGGGTAATCTATCCAGCTTGTCCATACATCATGGACATCCAGTACAAATGGATATTGGTTTGGACCCAGAATTAAACAGGAGGAAGAAAGTGGGATTGACTTCAGGAAATTACAGAGTTCCTTGAATTAACCGAAGTTTCTTCTGGAAACAAAGGATGATCTTTGTATTACAAATATTCTAAAAGTTTTATTTCATGACTGTGAGATATGGAGTATAGCATACTCAGAAGAATTGAAAATTAGTATCTCATGAAGGCAATGGAGAGACACAAGGTGGGTGTGAGCAGGCTGCAACATGTAACCAGGGAAGAACTTGATGGAGTAAAGAATAGACTCAGGGAAATATATGATAGTTAAAGAACATGGACTGATCTTGTGGCAAGTATACAGGATGACAAAGTAGACAGCTTGAGTGCCCCAATGGCATTTTTTAAATTTTAGGAGAAATAGAGAAAGACCTCCAGCTACCCGAGTGACAGACTTAAGGAAGGAAATGGAGAGTCACAAAGTGTTAGGTAGGAGGCATGGATAAGTATTAATCAGCCTCACTAGAGAGTAAATTCAAATCAATGAAATCACAGATCCATTGATTAACTGCTATAGCCGGGATTAGTCCTATGTCCACCAGCAGGTCATTTGGTAGTGAAGGACTATCATCTTAGCTTTGTAGACTTCATAGACAAATTTGATTGCTTTAATAATCAGCCCCTGTCACTAACTCATTTTTTTCAACCCATATCTTCCATCTTAGAATCAATGCTGTGTATTGGTTCCAAGACAGGAGAGTGATAATGGGCTAAGCAATAGGGGTTAAGTGACTTGCTCAGGGTCACACAGTTAGGAAGTGACTGAGACCAAATTTAAACCTAAGCCCTCCTGTCTTTAGGTCTGGCTCTCAATCCATTGAGCCACCTAGTTGCCCCCTAACGTATATTTTAAAAAAATACATACTGATGAGAGTGACTTTTCCTATCTTGAATTGATTGGCCAACATCATTAAAAGTACAAAAGGAACAACTTTCTTTCACATAGCTTTGATTTTTTTCCCTTTTAAAATCCTTATCTTCTATCTTAGAATCAATACTGTCTATTAAGTCCAAGACAGAAGAGCAGCAAGGGCTAGGCAATGGGAATTAAGTGACTTGTCCAGGGTCACACAGTTAGGAAGTGTCCGAACCTCCCATCTCTAGGCCTTGCTGATTCTCAATCCACTGAGCCACCTAGCTGCCCCATAGCTTTATTTTTTGAATGCATTACTAATCATATATAAAAATAACAATTATAGTGGATAAAACTTAATTTTCATATTAGAGACAGAAACAGTGCTGTATAGGACAAAGAACATTGGTCTTAGAGTCAAGAGTCTTGGGTTTAAATCTCATTTCTGTCACATACTAGCTATGGAGCTCTGGGCAAGTCAGTTCTACTTCTACATATTCATCTATGAAATGGGTATAATAATTTTTATATAAAACTCAGGAATGTTGTAAAGAAAACACTATAAATCTTAAAAAGCTTTAGAAATAAGAATCTTCTTGGAAATAGGCAGGACAATGGGGGAGAAAGAAAATGAGACATATTTTAGGATATAGTCGTAGCTAATGTGAGAATTTGTTTCTCTTAAATAAGCATGTTTATTATAATATTTATAAATTTTATATTTATAAAAATCAAATATATTATTGCTACATATTGTGCTATTCATGAAAAATAAAAATAAATGGTAACAAAAAAGGAAAAAAACATTTTTGTGTTAGGTTCTGAAAAACAAAGAAGAATAAAGGAAAAAATGCTTAAAAAAAGAAATGAGTGTCATCGTTATTTCTTGCCTTCATGTGGAAACATGCTAAATTTATTTGTAATTCTATTATAACAGAATTTTACTGTGAGGAGATTAAGGAAGAATCAAAGAGCATTAAGACAACGAATCACCATTTTTTCATTATGATCAGCAACTGTGTGGAGCAGCTACTATATGCAGAAAACTGGGGGAACAGGAAAGTATTTTAGGCATCGACCTTGATTTAAAGGACAGTTAGGGCAGCTGGGTGGTGCAGTGGATAGAATAGAGGCCTGGAGTCAGGAAGATACATCTTTGGGAATTCAAATCTGGCCTCAGATACTTAACTAACTTTGTCACCCTGGGCAAGTCACTTAACCCTGTTTGTCTCAGTTTCCTCATCTGTCAAATGAACTAGAGAAGGAAATGGCAAGCCACTCCAGTATCTTTGCCAAGAAAACCCCAAATGCAGTCTCAGAAGGGACAGACATAATTGAAAATTACTGGAAATTATGACCAGAAATTATAGTCTAGTTAGGATGACATAAAAATAACCATTAGTCAATGAGCATTTATTAAGTGTTTACTGTGTTCCAGGCATTGTGCCTTTAACCCCTGAGGATACAAAGACCCTGTGAAATTATTTCTGCCTTCAGAGAGCTTATATTCTAATGAGGGAGATAGCATTCATATACTCTTAACATGTATATCCTCTAGCGATATATATGAGACATATGCAAATCCAATATAAGGGCAGTGATGGAAGATGTAGTACAATTTGTGAGGAACAGTGAGTAGGCTGGTATGGGTAAATAGTAGATAGTTTAAGAAGACTGGAAAGGAAAGAAGGGACCAGATTTAGAAGAGATTTCATTAGTACATGGCAACAGTGAAATGAGAAGTACATACAAGTGCTGTAGGAATTCAGGAGAGGTAGTATCACTGGGAGTTAGGGCACAACTTAGTCATTAATCCATGTGAATATTTGGAGGTCTTAGTAGATTGCTAGTTCAATAGGAGTCACCAGCATATTGTGGTGACCAAAAACCTTAATATGGTCTCAGGCTGTACCTATAGAAGTATGCCATCCATAAAGAAGGAGATAGAGATGAACTAATGCAAAATGAAGTGAGCAGAACCAGGAGAACATTATACAGAACAACAGCAGTATCGTATAATGATCATCCATGAATGTCTTGACTATTCTCTGTGATACAGTGATTCAAGACAATCCCAAAGGATTCATGAAAAATACTACTCACTTGCAGAGAAAGAACTGATGGAGTTTGAATGAAGTTTGAAGCATACTATTTTCATTTTTTTGTTTGTTTCATGAGTCCTCCTCAACATGACCAATGTGAAAATGTTTTGTATGATTGCACATGTATAACCTAGATCAAATTGTTTACTGTCTCAGGAGAGGAGAGGTAAGAAAGGGAGGAAAAGAATCTGGAACTCAAACTTTGGGAAAACAAATGTTAAAAATTGTTAGTTATTGGAAACATAGAATAAAGTTTTACCTTAAAAACCCACATAAGGGAAGCTAGGTAACACAGTGGCTAGAGTGCCAGACTTGGTGTCTGGAGGACCTATGTTCAAATGTGGTCCCAGAGATGTACTAGCTGTGTGACCCTGGGCAAGTCACTTAACCCCCATTGCCTAGCCCTTACTGCTCTTTTGTCTTAGATACTAAGTATCAATTCAAAGACAGAAAGACGGTAATGGTTTTAAAAAGAAAATAAAACCCAGGGTCAGAGCATTTGTGGACATCATATTTTAGAGGAGACACTGTGAAGCTATTTTTAGAAAAGGGTACCAGGATATTAGGGAATCTGAAAATCCTGACATGCAAGTATTAGTTGAAGGAATTAGGGTTAATAATTCTCTTTAGAACTAGTTCTTCTCTAGACCTAGAGAAGATTTAGAGAAAACATGATTCCTGTCTTCTTCATGTGAAGGAATGTTTTGTGGGAAAAAAATTGAGACTTGTACATGGTCCAAGAGGTACAGTACCCAAGACTTAGAGAGGGAAGACAGTTACAGGGGGAGCATTATGAAAGGTTTATATATAAGATGGGTTTTGATCTGAATTTTGAAAGAAGCAAGGAATCCTAGAAGACAAAGGGGAAGAGGAAGTGTGTTCCAGGCATGGGTTGTTGCCCATGAAAAGACATTGAGATGGGAGATAGAGTGCCATGTGTGAGGGACCAAAAAAAGGCCAGCATAGCAAGACTATAGAGTATGGGAAGGGGATGAATGTATAATGAGTCTGGAAAGATAGGGTGGGGCCAAGTTATAAAAGACTTGAAAAGCCAAGTGGAATAGTTTATGTTTAATTTTAGAGGCAATAAGGAACCACTGAGTTTTAGTTTCAAACTGAAGTTTGAGTTAAGGGAATGGCATAGTTTGATATGTTCTTTAGTGAGATCACTTTGGCAGCTGTGTGGAATATGGATCAGGGTGGGGAGAGAGAAGCAGAAGAGAAGAGACACAAAGAAAAATAGAGATAGAGAGAAAGTATCCAAAAGGGGAAATTTATCAATTACTAAGTTCTTCAGAGAGATCAAGAAAAATGCAGACTGGGGGGGAGGGGGGTAAGGGAAACCATCTGGTTTCGCAATTATGTGATTTTGGTAGCATTAGAGAGAGCAACTTCAGTTGAGTTAGGAGGCCAGATTGGATGGAATTAAGAAACAAAGGTGGGGATTTGCTAAAGTAACATCTTATATATCAGAGCAGAAATTCAGATTCCCTTTTTTGCCTTTAGGTAGACTGTTAAATTTAGGGACAAACTACTAGTAGTATAATTTGACTGGAATGTAGGGTTCTTGAAGAGGAATAGTATGCAAGCAGATTACTTTGTCAGGTGGAGCCAAGTTTTGTAGGGCCTTTTGATGTCAGTCTCGTGAATTTGTATTTTCTCCTAGAATAATGGGGAACCACTGATGCTTTTGAGCAAGGAAAGGACAATGATGTGGTCAAACCAATTTCATTGGAAGATCATTTTAGCAGCTGTGCAGAGGGTGGATTGGAGAGAAAGAATAAAAATAGGAAGATCAATTAGGAGGTTATTATAGTAGTCCAGGTGGAAATGAGGTTTTGAGCTAGTGTGGCTGCTATATGAGTAGAGGAAAGGATATGGTTGTAAGAGATGGGAGAATTGACAGGTGTAGGAAACTGATTGGACATGAGGGATGAGGAAGAGGGATGACTCTAGAATGACTCAGTTTATGAACCTTGGTGACAGTGAGTGTACCATTGAACTCAACTGAAATAGAGAAGTTTGGAGGATGTAAGATTATGTTGAAGGAGGAAGACCATTTGTTCAGTCCATCAACAAGCATTTATTAAATGCCTATAATGTAGCAGGGACTGGACTTGTTGACTTTGAGTTGCCTATGAACCATCCAAGAGGAATTATCCAGTTAGCAATTAATAAGTACTTCATGGTTCAGGAGAGAGATTAGGGACAGATAGCCATTACACCTCTTGCCTAGACAATTACTATAACCTTCCCATTGGTTTCCCCACATTTGCCCTCTCTCTTCTGCAATCCATCTTTAACACAGTTCTACTAAATTGATATTCCTAAAATATGGCCAATATCATTTTCTTAATCAAGTTTCACTGGCTTCCTATTCCCTTAAGGACAAAATATAAATTACTTTGGTATTCAAAGCCTTTCAGTTTGATTTTAGTTTATCTTCTTAGGCTAAATACATACTACTTCCCCTCATGTGTTCTGTGTTCTTTTCAAATTTACTTACTGCTATTCAACATAAACATGACATTACAACTCCCTGCCTCTATGTCCATGCATAAGCTGTGACACATGCCTACAATTTTCTCCTTCCTCACCCCTACTCACAATTACTAAGGAATCAAAATTCAAGCTCAGGTACTGCCTCCTTCCATAGAACTTTCCTGATTCCTCCTGGAAATCGTTAGTTTCTTCCTCCAGATAATTTTTTATTTTTGTCTATTTGCTGACATCTCATTCCCCCCTAGCATTCAGTAGAATGTAAGCTCCTTGAAAGCTAGGACTATTTAATTTTTGCTTTTGTATATCTTGAGTATCCTGTACACAGTAGGCATTTGATATTCTTGTTGACTGGACTGAGCTGCATAAAGATAATACTTTAAGAGGCAACTAGGTGGCTCAGTGGATAGAGAGCCAGTCCTAGATATAGAAGTTCAAATATATGGGTTCAAATTTGGCCTTCAATACATCCTAACTATGTGACCCTGGGCAAGTCACTTAACCCTGTTTTGTCTAAGTTTCTTCATCTGTCAAATGAGCTGGAAAAGGAAATAGCAAACCATTTCAGCATCTTTACCAAGAAAATCTCATGGGATCACAAAGAGTCAAATATGACTGAACAACAGTCTTGGAGAGGACAGTCCCTGCCTAATGTTAGACTGTAAAGCCAAACTGTAAAGAATTGCAATGTGAGTGCATAGGAGGTCGAAGGAGAGAGAGGAGACAATTCTGCCTAGGAGTTTGGTCCTTAAAAGGGAGAAGAGATTCTCAATGAGAGCTTGAGTGAATAGCAGAGTCCAGCGATGGATTTTTTGAGGTTGTGGTGAAACTGAGAATAAGCAAGGAGTGAAAAAAAGAACTAGTATGTGAGGACTGGATATGAACAAGAGGGGTAAACTCTGGATGGAAATGAAGAGAATTGGATCAATAGGGAGAAAGACTGCATCTTCCTCAGGGATAAGAGCAAAGGAGAGAGATAAGTAAAAGCTTAAAAAAGCAATTCTTGAGTGAGCAGTTGGGGAAGTTGAAAGAGAAGGGCAGTGGAGTATTAGAAGACCCTGAATATGACTCTCTGGATCAGTAAGGAGTTGCTTTGACCTTCATCTGGGGGAAGTCATTGGGACAGCAAGAATTGATTCCATGCTTACTATATTCCTATGCTAAATGCTACGTAAGCATCCTGAGAATACAAATACAATTTGAAAGATAGTCCCTCCTCTCAAAAAACTTGTGTTCTAATGGGGGAAGATATAAAACGAAGCAAAAAGGGAGTGGGGAGGAGCCAAAGGTACTCAGATTTGGGCAACCCTAATGAATGCTATTGTTGAAAGTTGGTTCAAATAGTTTCTTTCACACAGCTTAGAGACCCTGTACCTTTGGAATTTCCTTCTGTAGAACTATTTCCTTTTCATCCATTCTGCACACTTTGGAAAAGTGAAGTGAGTTCCCCCCAATAACTTAATGGCTATAGGTAGCATTAACCTAAAGGTAGCAAAACCCTGATTTTCAACCCTGACCTCAGGCCCTTTCACTCTGTCTGTTCTTTATCTGCTTCCTTGGAAGAGATAATGTCAGAGATGTGTTGTTTTTCCCTCATTTGGGGCAGCTCGACTCTCGGATTTTGTAGGGGTCATTGTTGCTTGTTCTTAATTTTTGAAGAGGAACACAGGGTGATGGCTTGACGTACACAAATTGGATTTAAGTGAGGCAGGGTTGCACAGAGTTGGTCTAGAATCACTGAAGTCTAGTGGCAGGACAAAAGTCAGGATGACTGGGGATGACCTGGGATAGAATAGATAACATTAGTGCCGTTAATGTCTGACCAAACTTTAAGGGCTCCACAGCTGCTGCTTCATCCACCTTTATGCCCCTTGGAACAAATTGTTTTTATCTATTTGCCTGTTCCACTGTGGGGAAGTCTTCACGTGCTTTGTGTTAGGGGGGGACAACAGAACCATAGTCTGGGGAAGCTATGATTGCCCCTTTGTTGAATCACCAGACTTTGGTATAAGTCACTCCTGGGAGTGGAGAGATTAAACCAATTACTTTAAAAGGAGCAAGTTACTCAAAATCCCCTCATTAACTATTGTTAAGAGAGTTCCTTCCTCTTTCCATATTATTCCTTTTTTTCTGGGGTGAATCACAGTCTTTCTGCCCTTGACTGAGAGAGATTTCAATAGTTTCTGAGTTATTCCCCATCTTGATGCTGACTTTGACAAGCCTTCTTGTGTGAGACCACTTTTGGGCCTAAATCTCCAAGAGTCTCTGAATTATTCTGCAAGATGGGTAATTATTTATGTTAAGCCCCTCTCCAGAGGGAAAAGATCTGCCTTCTGTTATGTTCTAGTCACTGAAAAGGTGTGCTTCCTTCCTGTCCCTAGCCCTAGGCAGGGGCAGTGGGATTAATTATCCAGATCAGAGAGTCAGAATGATCAAATCATAGAACTGGGAGGGACTTTGGAGATTATCTACTCTTATAGATGAGAAACTGAAGCGTATAGAAGAAAAGTAACTTATCCAAGGTCACATTGAGTGTGTGACCAATTCTAGCATTTGTTCCATGCTATAAGGAGTCTTACAGTTTTGATCTCAGATGTTTACTAGGTACCTGACCCTGGGCAAGTTACTTAACCCTGTCTGCCTCAGTTTCTTCAATTGCAAAATGTATCTACCTCACAGGGCTTTTGTGAGGGCCAAATGAAAATATTTGGAAAAGTTCTTAGCATAGTGCCTGGTACATAGGAGGCACTTAATAAATGCTTCTTTCCTCCCTCTCTTCCTATTTCCCTTATTCTCTCTCTCTCCATCCATACCTACCTCCTGAAATTGTCAGTTGAGATCTTCCCAAGCTGGCAACAATTTGTTCTAGAGCTAAGAAAATAATGAAGTTAAAGCTGAAAAAAGTGAGCTATAAATTATTGTTCAAGCTCACCTTTTAAAAAAAAAAATCTGTTTTCAAATTTATCTCATTGCCCATGAGTCAGGAAGACCTGAGTTCAAATTTAGCTTCAGATATTTACTAGTTTCATGACCCTGGGCAAATCAGTTAACTTCTGTTTGTTTCAATTTCTTCATTTATAAAGAGAAGAAAATAATAGCATTTCTCTCAGGGTTGTTGTGAGGATTAAATGAGATAATAATTGTAAAGCACTTAGCATAGTGCCTGGCACACAAGTATTATGTTAAGTTTAAACATTAGCTATTATTATTATTATTTGGGATAGCTAACAGAAGGTTGTTTTTTTTTTTTTAAGCTATAATATTTGAGATAGCTAACAGAATATTGCTTTTATCTTTAATTTTTGGAAGATTGTTTTTAAAAGCCAACTTATAGGGGAAAAAAACAAACTCCCATTGAACACGGTGACAATTGAATAAATAATGCTGTTGGTTGATTAGACCCCCCAAGAACCTTTTGTCTGTCCTTGGCCATGTCCCAGGGATTGCTTGGGGTGACCAGGGTTATTTGTGCCCAGTCTCTTCTCTGTTTATGGCATTAACATATAAAGAGATAATAAGTGGTCAGACACTGGAGCAGGCCCAGAAGCCCTGGCCTGTTTTGGCCACTTTATAACTATAGGCATTCTAGTTCTAGTGTAGGAATTAGTAATTCAGGGGGAGGAGAGGGGAGGGAAAGAATTTAGAACTCAAATTTTTAAAAATATGTATTTATATGTAATTGGAAAAAAGAAAACATTTTTAAATTTAAAAAAGAGGAATTAATAGTTCCTTTTTTCACAAGAGTATTATGAAGCATAACTTTGTATGTATGTAACATATAGAGCAATATGTAAATGTAAACTATTTTTGACTCAATACTATGTAAACTATTATTATAAAATGAGCCAATTATCATTACTACATAATGATAGGCAGTTGATTAAAAGGCAGCATGATAGTAGTAGAAGTACTAGATTGAGAATCAGGGACCTGGGCAGCTAGGTGGTTCTGTGGTTAGAGTGATGGGTCTGGGGTTTGGGAAATTTATCTTCCTGGGTTCAAATCTAGCCTCAAGCACTTGCTGGCTGGCAAGTCACTTTTAACCTTCTTGTCCTCAGTTTCCTCATCTGTAAAATGAGCTGGAGAAGGAAATGGCAAACTACTCCAGTTTCTCTGCCAAGAAAACCCCATGTGGGGTCACGAAGAGAAGGGCATGACTGAAAAAAAGACTAAACAATAACAACCTGGATTTACATCCTGTTTCTATATGTGTGACCTTGGGCAAGTCCCTTAATCAGTCAGTCAGCCAGCAATCTGTCAGTCAATAAGCAATTATTAACTTCCTTTTATTTGCCAGGCATTATGCTAAGCCCTGGGGATACAAAAAGGGCAAAAGACAGTCCTTGCTCTCAAGGTGATTATAGTTTAATGGATAATAATAGCTAACATTTATATAAAGTCTTTAAGATTTACAAAGTACTTTACCAATGCTATTCTGCTTGATCCTCACAATAGCACTGTGAGTTAGGTGTTTTTATTATCCTCATGGACAGAATAGGTTGAAAGGGGTTAAGGGTTTGTTTCAGCACAGGCAAGATCTGAACTCTTTTTTTTTTTTAAACCCTTACTTTCCATCTTGGAATCAATACTGTGTATTGGTTCCAAGTCAGAAGAGTGGTAAGGGCTAGGCAATGGGGGTCAAGTGACTTGCCCAGGGTCACACAGCTGGGAAGTGTCTGAGGCCAAATTTGAACCTAGGACCTCCCATCTCTAGACCTAGTTCTCAATCCACTGAGCTACCCAGCTGCCCCCAATATTTGTATCACATGCTACAAATTTCTGAATTGTAAATGCTCAGTAAAAACACTGAAAATATTTTTATTTTTATTTTATTTATTTATTTATTTTTAAAACTCTTACCTTCTGTCTTGGAGTCAATATTGTGTATTGGCTCCAAGGCAGAAGAGTGGTAAGGGCTAGGCAATGGGGGTCAAGTGACTTGCCCAAGGTCACACAGCTGGGAAGTGTCTGAAGCCATATTTGAACCTAGGACCTCCCATCTCTAGGCCTGGCTCTCAAATCACTGAGCTATCCAGCTGCTCCCAAGATCTGAACTCTTAACTTCATCCTAACTATAAATACAGTGCTCCTACCCACGATGCCACCTGGATAAGATGAATTAGGTCCAGAGCTGTTAAGTGACTTGCCCAGGGTCTCATATATTTAGAAAGTGTCTGAAATCTTCTTGACCCCTGGTCTATCTGTTACTCTGTGCTACCTCACCTTTATTTCGTAGAACCTCAATTTCTTCATCAATAAAGAGAGATTTGGATCTCTGAAATTCCTCTGAGTTCTAAATCCATGATTTGATAATGGGTGTAGACATCTGTATGAGAAAGTAGATTAGAAGTGCTTATTGTCCAAGTTCTATCATGGTTAACAAGCAGTTAGATGGCTAATCCATCTGCTGTCTATCTTGGACAAGTACCGTGGAGAGTACCCACATTGATGAGGTCAGAGTCATTGGGGTATTGAAGTGGTCAATTTTATATTGACCAAGGGTCTGATTATCTCACCTACTCTCACTATTGCCAGAGACATTCTATAACTCTAAAAATTGGTACTTGTGTGGCCGTCTTCTCTGTATACATGTTAATATATATGTAGATGATAAACATACTTGCTGCTAGAACTGGCATTTAAGCCCGGAGCTTCCCAATTTAGAATGCATGACTCAGCTGAGCTGTTGGAAGTGTTAACTTATCCTCCTTGTGATTCAGTCACTAATTGGAACAAACCCAAGGGGAAGAGATTGGAGGGGGTTGGATAAAGTGGGCCATAGGAGGATTGGTTCTCAGTTACTTGTCTGACAAGTTGCTTTTTCCATAGATTTTAGTAAGAAGCTCAGTCTATTGGGGTGGGGTGGGGAGGGGAAGATCTAACATCTAACAACGCTGCTACTGTGACACTGCTGCCTCCTTTCAGTGAGCAGGTGTGTCTGGTAATATCCTACATGGAATTTCAGGTGCAACATTTCAGACCAGTGCCCAGAGTCATGATTTATTCTCCTGTGTAGTGATGATGATCTGTCATCATGGAGAGTGGCACTTTCTTGGCTTTTGTGGTAACTTATTTAGAATTTTGTAATTGTGTTTTCTTTCTTTTTATATTTTCTCCTTAGTGTAGAAGAAAGCTTACATTTTCCCTCTCTTGGCCTCAATTTCTCAGTATATAGTGTAGTTTGGACCAGGTGCCTCTAAAGTTTTCCAGTTTCATATTCTAGCCCATCTTGATGACTTAATATTCTGTGTCTAATGGAAGTAAGGAAGGATGAAAGGAAGGAAGGAAGGAAGGAAGTAAAGAGAGAGAAGGGAAAGAAAAGAAGGTAAAAAATAAGTAAGGAAAAAAGGGAAGAAATAAATCTGTGTTGAATGTATCCTTTGTGGCAGTCACTTTGCTAAATGTTATTTCAAGGGTAAGTGTTTTTATCAATCCCATATTGTAACTGAAGTAACTGAGGATGGTGGAAGTTAAGTGATTTTCCATGAGTCACACAGTTAGAAAATTTCTAAGTTGGGGATGAGGGAAGGATGGGAATAAACATTTATATAGCACTTATTGTGTGTCTGGCACTGTGCTAATTTCTTTTTACAAATACGATCTCATTTGATTGACCAACCAGTTTTGAAGAATTAGATTATTTAGTTTCAAATTATTTTTAAATTTGCCTCTCCATGAACTCATATTAATTATAATTTTTATCACATTATGATCTGAAAGAGTTGCATTTATTATTTCTGCTTTTCTGCGTTTGTTTGCAATGTTTTTGTGCCCTAGTACATGGTCGATCTTTGTATATTTACCATGTGCTGCTGAAAGAAGATATATTCCTTTTTATCCATGTTCAGTTTTCTCTAGATATCCATTAAATCAAATTTCTCTAACATTTCATTTACTTCCCTTACTTCTTATTTTTTGGTTTGATTTATCTAGTTCTGATAGGGGAAGTTTGGAAATATGGATGCTATACCATTTGGTGTATAAATGTTTAATATTGATATTACTTCATTGTTTGTAGTACCTTTTAGCAAAATGTAATTTCCTTCCTTATCTCTTTTAATCGGATCAATTTCTTACTTTATCTTTGTCTGATATCATGATTTCTATTTCTACTTTTATTACTTTAGATGATGCATAATAAATTCTGCTCCAGCCTTTTACCTTTAATCTGTCACCCTGTGCCACCCTGCCTCAAATGTGTTTCTTGTAAATATATAGTAGGGTTCTGGTTTTTTTTTTTTTTTAATTTTAAACATTATTTTATCTGGTCATTTCCAAACATTATTCACTGGAAACAAAGATCATTTTCTTTTCCTCCCTCCCCCCCCCACCTTTCCCTCTCCCATAGCCGACGCATGATTCCACTGGTTATCACATGTGTTCTTGACTCAAACCCATTTCCCTGTTGTTGGTGTTTGCATTAGAGTGTTCATTTAGAGTCTCTCCTCAGTCATATTCCCTCAACCCCTGTAGATTCAAGCAGTTGCTTTTCATCGGTGTTTTTACTCCCACAGTTTATCCTCTGCTTGTGGATAGTATTTTTTAGATCCCTGCAGATTGTTCAGGGACATTGCATTGACACTAATGGAGAAGTCCATCACCTTCAATTGTACCACAGTGTATCAGTCTCTGTGTACAATGTTTTTTTGGTTCTGCTCCTTTCGCTCTGCATCACTTCCTGGAGGTTGTTCCAGTCTCCATGGAATTCCTCTACTTTATTATTCCTTTTAGCACAATAGTATTCCATCACCAACATATACCACAGTTTGTTCAGCCATTCCCTAATTGATGGGCATCCCCTCGTTTTCCAATTTTTGGCCACCACAAAGAGCGCAGCTATGAATATTCTTGTACAAGTCTTTTTCCTTATTATCTCTTTGGGGTACAGACCCAGCAGTGCTATGGCTGGATCAAAGGGCAGACAGTCTTTTATTGCCCTTTGGGCATAGTTCCAAATTGCCCTCCAGAATGGCTGGATCAATTCACAACTCCACCAGGAATGAATTAGTGTCCCCACTTTGCCACATCCCCTCCAGCATTCATTACTTTCCATAGCTGTCATGTTAGCCAATCTGCTAGGTGTGAGGTGATACCTCAGAGTTGTTTTGATTTGCATCTCTCTGATTATAAGAGATGTAGAGCACTTTTTCATGTGCTTATTAATAGTTTTGATTTCTTTGGCTGTGAACTGCCTGTTCATGTCCCTTGCCCATTTATCAATTGGAGAATGGCTTGATTTTTTGTACAATTGATTTAGTTCTTTATAAATTTGAATAATTAAACCTTTGTCAGAGGTTTTTATGAAGATTGTTTCCCAATTTGTTGCTACCCTTCTGATTTTGGTTACATTGGTTTTGTTTGTACAAAACCTTTTTAATTTGATGTATTCCAGATTATTTATTTTGCATTTTGTAACTCTTTCTAATTCTTGCTTGGTTTTGAAGTCTTTCTCTTCCCAAAGGTCTGACATGTATACTACTCTGTGTTCGCCTAATTTTCTTATAGTTTCCTTCTTTATGTTCAAGTCATTCACCCATTTTGAATTTATCTTGGTGTAGCGTGTGAGGTGTTGATCTAAACCTAATCTTTCCCACACTGCCCTCCAATTTTCCCAGCAGTTTTTATGAAATTAGTGGATTTTTGTCCCAAAAGCTGGGAGGGTTCTGGTTTTTAATCCCCTCTGCTATCTGTTTCCATTTTATGGGTGAATTCGTCCCATTCAGATTCAGACTTATGATTACTGTGTGTTGCTCTTCATCTTATTTTCCCTTTTTGATCTTGCTCTATTCCCTTTCACTCCATTCCTTTTCACCAGTGTTTTGCTTTTTATCACCCCCACCCAACTACCCTCTCCCTCCAATTACCTCTCTATTCCCTTGTCTTATTCCCCTTCTACTTCTCTGTAGTGTAAGATAGAATTCTATACCCCAATGTGTAATTTGTTTTTTCCTCTCTCAGCCAATTTTGATGAGAGTAAAGTTTAAGCATTGCCCATCGCCAACCTTATCCTCCCCCTCTCCATAATGATTTTTTCATTCCTTTATATGTAATATAATTTATCCCATTCTCTTTCTTTCACTTCTGTATTCTTTTTGTGGCATTATTTTAATATTGGTTGGAGAGTATTCTCATGGTGACTCTGAGCTTCTCTACTCTACTCCACCACCTTGGTTCTGCCCCGTTTACTATCTCATTTAAGAGGCAGCTAGGTGGCTCAATAGATGAAGTGTGGTGCCTGAAGTCAGGAAAATTCATCTCTTTGAGTTCAAATCTGATCTCAGATACATACTAGCTCTATGTGTCCCTCAGCAAATCACCTTGTTTGTCTTAGTTCCTCACCTATAAATTGAGCTGGAAAAGGAAATGATAAACCACTCCAGTGTCCTTGCCAAAAAAATCAAGAAGAGTTGGGGCATGACTAAAAAACAACCAAACAACATTATCTCATTCAATCCTCACAGCAACCCTGGGAAATAGATGCTATTATTATTCTTATTTTGTAGTTTAGGAAACCTAGGCAGATAGGTTAAGTGACTTCCCTAGGGTCTTCCAGCTAGTAAATGTCTGGGGCTTGATCTGAAACCAGGTCTTGATTCCAGGACCAATGCTATAGATATTATAATACCAGTTATCTCTCAGGGCCCCTGCATTGCTGACATTCAAGGCACTCTGTTCTTTAATTCAATCTAATGAGCATTTATTAACATTAAGTGAGGTAGGTAGATGGTGAAGTGGATAGAAAGCTGGACATAGAGTCAGAAAGAAAAGAATTCAAATTCATTTACTAATTGTGCAACCTTGGAAAGTTGCTTCATGGCTCCCTGCCTCAGTTTTCCAATCTACAAAATGAAAGAATTGTATTTAGTGGCTTCTGAAGTCCTTTCTAGCTCGAAATCTGTGATTCTATAGGAAGCATTTGCAGGGTACTGAGGTTATGTAGACAAAAATGAAAGAACTGCACTGAAGGAATTTATACTCAAAAGCAAACAGCATTTACTTGCCTTGGGAGCATGCAGCATTTACATAGATAAAGAAACACAAAGTAATTTGAATGAAGTGAGTTCTTACCATTGGGATATCAAAGAAATCTTCCTTGAGAAGGTACTTCCTGAGCTTAGCCTTGAAGAATGATTTTCATAAATGAAGACCAAAAGAATATGTGTTCCTAGGATAGGGATAAATTAGTCTGAAACAGTAATTTGGAGACAATTAGGAAGGCCCTAAATATCAAGCTGGAAAATTTTTATTTTCGAGGCAAGAGGGAGCTACTGAATATTTTTTGAGCAATGGAATGTCATTTGACCAGCCTATGACTTTGGAAGACTAATTTGGAAGATATGGGGAGGTGAGTTTGGAGAGAGAAGAGACTACAACCGTGGTAGCAAACCTATGGCATAGGTGCCAGAGAGGGCACACAGAGCTCTCTCTCTGGATATATGCGCTATCACCTACCAGAGTTCCTTACTAGAAAGCCAGAGGGACTTGGGGACTGAGCAGTTCCCTTATCCCTCTCCATGTACCTGAGTACTTTCCTCACTTCACTAGCCCCTCTGCCCAGCAGCCCAATGAGAGCACTTCCTCCTTCCCTCGACTTGGGAGCAGGGCATGGCACTCAGTCTCTGGGGAGTGGGGTGGGAGCAGGGCATGGTACTCAGTCTCTAAAAGGTTCACCATCACTGGGCTACAAGTAGAAACTCTAATTAGGTCAAAGGAGAAGGGCTTACACTAGGTAGTGGTGTGACTATAGGACAGGGGCTAGATATAGAAGGTGTTATGGAGGTCAGATATATCAGAGTTATTGAGCAGTAAAGGAGAAGAATGAAGGTGACTCTGAAGTTATGAATCTGGGTGAGCTTGCCTTTAGATATGTTAAGTTTCACACACCAATAGGACATCTGAGTGAAGGTTTCCTGTAGGCAGTTAGTGATGCAGGACTAGAGTTCAGAAGAAAATTTAGGTCTGGATATATAGACTCATGCGTGATCTAAATATAGATCCATAAAAATCTGTGGGAAAGGAGAGCCTAGGACACATCCTTTGGGGACATGATTAAGAGACAGATGATGAAAACAAGGACCAGTCAAATATGTAAGAAGAGACCCAAGAGAGCCCTTTCACAGAAACTAAGAGAGGAAAGCATACTTAGGAGGAGGGGGTAATCAAATGTGTTAAGAGCAGCAGCAAAGTAAAAAAGAAGGTTGGATTAGATAAAGGATGTCGGGTTTAATAGTTACATGAAAATTGTTAACCTTGGAGAGAGAAGTTTCATTAACTGACAGGGTCAGATACCAAATTTCAGGGGGTTAAGGAGTGAGAGAGATGAAGAAATAGAAATTATTTCAGTTTTGCTTTGAAAGACAGAAAAGGGACTGGAGATGTAGTTTGAGAGGCAAAGAGACCTGGTTGTGTTTGTAGCCAACTGAGAAAGAACCAGTTCAAAGGTAGAGATTAAAGATGATAGTGAGGAAGAGAATACTTACTGGGGCATGCACCAAGTGGAAACTGGCTTACAGGTACAAGTAGAAAGGAGTTAAGAGTCTTCTCTTCTTCAGAGACTTGGGCAAACATACAGAGAGTGCACAAAGATGTATAGGGGATTTGAGGTGCTGAATAGGAAAGAACAGGGATGGCCTTAAATTTCTCATTAAAATAAGAGACAAAATTATCTGCTGGGGGCAAAGGAAGTAGAATGTGTCATATTCTGGAGGCAGGATGAATGGAAAAGTCAGTGAAGGTAGAGAAGGAATCTGAAAAAAAACCCCTAGTCATGTGGTACAGAGAGGCTAATTTGAGATTATTAATATGAATTTATAGAAGATCCAATTGGAAAGGTATTATTTCTTCTTTTAGTGCCTAGAAGCATGGGAAATAAATGGTGGGAGAGATGAACTTGATAATGACTTTTTGAGGCAGTGTGACATAATGAATAGAGTGCTTGCTTTGGAGCCAGGAAGGGGGCTCAAGTGCCCCCTCTGAAACTTAATGAATCTATGGCCCTGGGCAAGTCACTTAACCCCTTGGTGCTCTAAATGATACAAGACTATGAGTTGTAGAGACAGTGCCACTGTGTGGTGTTAAAGGGAGTTTCTTCACCAGAGAATCTCCTATAGCAGTGATGGCAAACCTTTTAGAGATGGACTGCCATGCCCCACCCCCTTACTCTACACAGGAGAGGGAGAAAGCATTTCCATTGGACTACTGGGTAGAGGGGTGGGTGAAGTGAGGAAAGTCCTCAGCAAGTGTAGAGAGGAGGGGAGTAGACTTAGTGCTCTGCTCTGCTGCCTGTGAGCCACCCACCTTATCCTCTGTGCACTCCCACTGGGCTGCTGGGCAGAGGGGTGGGTAAAGTGAAAAAAAAAAATATACTTAGGCACTGTGGAGAGGGGGAGGGGAGCAGCTCTGCCCAAGTCCCTCTGCCTTTCTAGTAACGAATTCTGGGGGGGTGGGGATGGCCATGTGCCCACAGAGAGTACTCTGCCTGCCGTCTTTGGAACCCATGCCATAGGTTTGCCATTACTGTCCTATAACAATGATATTACAGGTTGAGTTCTTTTACAGTAACCTTGATTAGTTTCTTACAGCATCAATTAATTTGTAGAGAATGTTATTTTTATTGTATTGACAGGAACCAAGCATAAGCCAAGATTGTACCTACTATTGTTTGCCTTCCTTTATATTTATAAAGAGGGACTTGTAATTATATTTATATCAAGCTTTATGATTAAAATTATCTCAAGAGACTGATTTTTGGGTAAGAATATGTTTATTGTTTTTATCAGGTTCATTGGCTAGGCCAGCATCATAACCAATAAAGTTAGCTGGGTCAAGCAGCTTAATAATTCTTTTAGGAGCTCATTATTCTGCCTCTCTCATGACCATCCCAAGACATCTTTAATTGGTGATAGCTAATTACGAGCTGGTCCATCAACCTATCCGCCACTTTCTATATATACCATGGGGGACACATACACAGGAAAAGACCCTTTGCTGCATTTATTAACAAATTCTGTTTAAAATGAAGACATTCCTGGGGGTTCCTAAGGACAAAGAAAATTCAAGAAGTAGCAGCCTGGATGGTATATCTGCCCCAGATCCTAGATACAGAAATACACAATAATTCTCCCTAATATACAGGAATGTCATAAATTAAAAATAAATTCTCATAATGCAATGAACAAAGGTTTGATAAATGCCTTCAATCAGGCACTTTACTGAGTGCTGGGGGTACAAGGAAAGACAAAAACAATCCCCATTCTCAAGGAGCTTACTAATGGGGGAGTCAACATACCAACAACTATATAGGAACAAGATAGATAGAAGATAAATTGAAGATAATCAAGAGAGGAAAATAATCAGCATTAAAGGGTATTGTGAAAGGCTTTCTGAAGAGGGTAGGATCTTTACCATAAGGCAGAGATGAAGAGGGAGAACATCAGTCAGTGCTTAGAGTTGAGAGATAGAAATGGGAAGAAAAGAGAATGATGTTATCTTTAGACTTTGAGTTTATATTAGATTAAAAAAAAAACTTGCTTGGTAGGTTGGTAGGTTGACTCCTAGATAATTGTTGGCGGGGTTTTTTTGTTTGTTGCATTCTAGTTATTTTGAATGAAAATTTTATGTCATCTACTCATTTTTATTATACCTATAAATAAATACCATAAAGCAATAAACCCTAAACTGATTCTCCTTTGTAAATCAGGATAATTTTGTTTACTCTTTCCTGATGTTTAAGCTTTCTGCTTCATTTTCTTGTCTTACATTTAAAATTTACAAAATTTACAATTACATCTCTAACATTTCTAGATTTTGCCAAACTATAGTAGAAAGGGATTTAGAGTTATTTTCATTTATATCATCATTGTCATCATGTATATTATTCTCTGATACTACTTTCTTCACTCTGCATCATTTCATACAAGCCTTCACCTGTCAATGCAAATTTCTTATATTCATTGCTTCTTATAGTAGAATAATGTTCCATTACATTCAAATACCACAAAAACTACTGTTGTATTATTTTGGCAACATATAGGACCATTTTTTCTTGCTTTGACCTCTGTGGGGTATAGAGATAGTAGTCAAGAATACTGTGTTAAAAGATATGAAAAATGTATTCACTTTTCCCACACTATTCCAATTTCCACAACTGTGACTGATTCATAGCTCCATATGGTTAATTGTGAATCATTCATTCCTACTCTTGAAGGTTTTTTTTGCTTAGCAAATCCATTCCTAATAGAAATAACAAATTAATAGTATAACGTTTGAGTAATCTTTTCCAGATATATTTAACAATGTTATGGAAGATGCCCCATGTAAGGACCAAACAAAAGAAGGATTGATGTTAAAGTTCTCCAGACATTCTTATTCATAGGTAACCTTGCCAACTGCCTGTATGAAGCCTCGGCCCACTACAATAGCTCCTTAGTGAAAGTCATAATAGCATAAAAGAGATGGGTGTAACAAACATTCCACAGAATGGATGCAAATGAATATTTCTTAAACTATGATCTGTAGCTGTATAGGTACCCTACTGAAACAGCCCCTCAATGTATCTGTCTTGGACAGATGCTGCACCAAGCCAGTCATAGAATTGTGTAGTAGCAGGATAGAGTGCTGGATCACATTTGTAAAACTGTATAATGTCTTAAGTGATTCTGAACTACTCACTGCTACAAAAGCCCATCTCTTTTATTATTAATATTCCCCCTGGTGATGCAGTATGACTATGGATCATAGAACATAGTGATTTTAACTTTGGAAGAGAAAAAAATTATCCCAAATTCAAAGGACAATGGAAAAAAACATGGCAGGTATAAGAAGTCTATAGCATGTCAGCATTGTTTTACATGAGATATTATCAATAACTTGAATGCTCATAAAGAAAGGTAGACCAATCAGATAATAAGAATGAGACACAACAAATAGACAGTCCCAGTACTATATGATATCCATGAGGATCTAAAAGACTAAGAAGGCCTTTGACTTGTTGTCCAATTATTCTTCTGCATATCAATACCGTAAAAGGGAATTCTTTGTTCTCTCTGAGTTTACACTTGTGAAAGGGAATCCTTTATTCCCTTTGTCTATTTTGAGTTAACACTAACTTAAGTACCCCTACTTAGATTGTGAAGACAGGATGAACTCTCCTTTGTCTACTTTTGAATCAACAAAAGATTCAACACCCTACTTAGTACTAAGGGAGAAGCTAGCAAGATATTTAGAGAATTCACAAGTCACTTACTTAGAGAGCTCCGCCCTTTTAACTCCTTCCAAACTTGTGAATCCTATGATGAGAGGTTACACCCTCAGAAACTCAATCAGCCAGGGATCTGTGAATCCTTTTGATAAGTATTCACCCCTTCAGAAGGTGAGAACTGGTTGCCACAAACACTGCCTCCTGGGCAGTGCTAGACAATTTGGAAACTGTGATTGGCTTCTGTGAAGAGGGGCAGGGATAAGAAATCACCATAAAAAGCCATGAATCCTTCCGCTTGAGTCAGTCTTGTGGAGATAGTCTCCTGACTGGAGAGAGTCTTTGAGGGAGCTTAGCTGAAGACTGTGGCTTGGAGCATGGGCTTGGAGCTTAGCTTCAACTTGGACTCTGACTCCAGGACTACTTCATGGAATGAGTAAAAGGCTGACTCCTTTTCTAGTTTCTGGAGAGACTAGCTTCCATCTTGGAGGAGGCTGCATGATTACTCACTACTGGCCTTCTTGGTTGAGAGCTAATTAATCTCTGCCTGGATTAAGATAGGATAGATAACTTTTCTATTCCCTTCACATTTCTCTACTTTATTGTTTCCTCTCTATTTTGTAAATAAATTTCTGACTCAAAATATAATAAATATTGACAAGCACATAATTTCACAAAATTATTGTCCAACCATTAATTTTTACCTTAACAATACTTAAGATGATTAAAGACTGTGTGTGATCTTGCCAATCCTGTCTGCTTCTCCCAATTGAATGTCCCTGCTTCCTTATCTGTATATGACCATGGCTATTTAAGATATGCAAAGTTCAATAAAAACATAAGACAATTACATAAGATAATATCACAGACAGGTGTCGAAGATGAATATGACCCTGAAGAGCAATATGGAAGAACTCACCATGAGCTTCAGTGGTCAGCCAAGGAGAGCCTTGGGAGAGTCTTGAAGGGTTAGCAGGAATTTGAGAGTTCTGGGGTGGGAAAGCTAAGCTATTCCAGACAGAAAAAGCAATATAAGCAAAGATATGGAGTTGGGAATGAATCTGTCATGTTGGAGTGAGGAGTTAAGGATAGGGAAAACAATGTGGAGATCAATCTGGTAGGAGCAAAGGGTTTTCATGTGGGATCTTGGTAGGTAGATATTGTCAAAGAAAACAAACTGCATAATAGCTATAGTGTTGCACCTTATTGCACAACTGTAGTGAGGTGAATGCCTCATTCCCAACTATTTTCCCTTTTCCCATTGTAGCCATATAAGAAGTTGCAACGCTGAAGCAATCCTACACTGGATTTTTCCATTGACAATTAACATCTGTCTAGATTCAGTAACCTGCCTCCTCTTTACAGCATTAGATATTAACTGTCCATTTAGGGTTAATGTCTTCTTTTAAAGTGAGATTAAACAGTAACTGGAAACTTAGTAATCATTTGATTAGCATTATTGTCAAATATATACCTAAAACTCCTTAGAACTGGGTACTATTTATTAGGAGTGGATTTCTTTCCTAGTTTAGAACTTGTCTGGATCAATTTAATAAAATTTCCTAAGAAGATTTACTTGTATTTAGTTTCAAATATAATATGATTAAAAGTTATAGTCCCCATTACCATACAATATGTTTGTACCCCACCAGAGATTCATTGAATTACTTATTTTACATATTTGTCATTGTATCAGATAGTGTGGATGATTATAAGAGTTTAAATTTAGGTTTTATGTTAAATATGAGAGTTATAAAAGAATATTGTGGTCACCAATTTTAAAATATTATAGCTTAAGTCAAAATGACTTTTAGCAGCTTTTATTTACAAAGAGGAGGGAAGAGTGAGAGTGTAAATGTAGATAAAAAGGCAGTTTCCTAACAAGCCTACCAGCCTTTCTCTGGTGAAATCTGGCTCAGCCCCAACAAAGCTTCCCCAAGACTTTGTCTCCACATGGATTTCCCAGTAATCCTCAGCCAGAAGTCCTGTTGATCTCTTCAGCCAGGGTTCCACCAACACAGCTTCCTCTGAAACCAAGGTAGGAATTTTAGCCATTCACCCAGCAAGTCGACACAGGATCCAGGGAAAACGTCTCCTTTAAGCCAGGAAAGGAATCTCTGGAACCAATCTCTACAAACACTAGGAAAGAAAGAATGCTTGGCTATGCTGGTCTCTTATGCTTCTTTTTCCACTTCCTGTCACTCTCCCATCTTCACAAAAACCAATGGCAGTCATTCAATTTGCTTAGTAGTGCCGAATGTGGGGGGTAGTGGCCTTTGGAGTTATGAGCTTACTCTAGTCTCATACTTAATGGTAAGTAGGAGTACTTTAAGTTCTTGATTTGATTGGCTAAAAATAGGCAAGGGGAGAGTTAATCCAATTTCACAATCCCTCCTGTCATTCTTTGGGAGACTAGTCTCCCTAGTGAATCATTTAACATAACTAGCTTATACCTCTACAGATCTTCTACCTAAAGGTGCATACAATATTGCATTTTCTAAGAGGAAACTACAGTAGTTAGAGATAAGAGGGAAAAATTGATAAAAAGCCAATTAGGAGGCAATCCCCTTTGGCATAAGAGTTTACATTCAGAATAAATGTGTTCAATCCCCTTCAGTTCAATCAATTACACCCCAATGTTCATTGTGGATCTTCTGACCAAGTGGAAGTTTTTTTATGGCACTTTCTTCAAACAGTTTACTTTCTTGATTCAAGGAGTTAGCGAGCTTCTTTTCCTAAAATTTCTCTCAAAATTTTTTAAAATCTTGGATTTTACAAAAATTATACAATTCCCCCTGAGGATGGTGTTGACTAACACCTGGATCAACTCAGGATACAGGGTTGAGTTATGGGATATATGAGTCAAATGTCAAAAGAAAAATCAAAAACATAAAAAACCCCACAAAAAATAAAGTAGAAGAAAAAATTAAAATTTTGGGCAAAAAAATCAAAATTAAAATATAAAAATCTATGTATATAAAATTTCTGAGTAAGCAAGAATAAATGCATAATAGGTCATTTTGTTAGGGTCCAATTAAAGTGATTTCTGTTCCACAAGTCTGCAGGACAAATGCAGTGATATCGTACTTACCCATTGGCAGCCAGGACTATAGAAAGTTGTCATACTAATAGAGAGAAAAAAGGGACTAGATTTTGATGTAAAAGGGAAGTATGTTTTTATGATCTGATTTTACCTTCACTCTCAGGGATAGAAGTATCCCCATCAGAAAGGAAGCTTTTGAGAAAGAGACAGGCTTCAGGATGAGGTAGAAGACAGGAAGGATGATAAAAGTATCAGTTTTGCACATGATTTAATATCTGTCCAAGTAGTGATTGATAACCCAGAGATGAGTATAGAGCCTGAAGTATAGGTCAGGGCCCTAGAGGCACATATAAGCATTATTTGTGTAGAGGAGATAGTTGAAGCCAGGGCAGAATGAGTCATTATGGTTAGAGAAGACTTAGTGACCAAATACAAGTGCCTTGGAGATTTGCCACTGGTAGAAACCAAAGGAAGAGGAGAAAAGTCCTCAGAAGTCAGTGAATATTAACTAACTTGAGGTATGGTTGGGTATGGAGAATAGTTCTACGGGTTAGTTAAATGCTAACAAAGGTCAAATGTGAACTAAAAAGCTAGATAATGGGAAAGTCATGGACATTTCCTCATTTTTTAGTTGGGGAAAATGACCATACAATTTTGTAAACCTTAATTAACAAAGGTACCAGAAATTAAAGATATATGCAATTTCCACTAGTACAGTAGATACTTTGTAAATTCCTGTTGAAGTGAATTTGGATTTAATTTGAATTAATGTCTAGGTCAGAAAACTAATATTTTCCTATGTAGACTGCCTGGTTATAGTTGTCCAGCCCACTGACCTAGGGTTAACTAGAAAGGACTGAATTACTTGAAAAATAGTACAGTGAATGCAGGAGTCAAAGGTCATAGATGCTAGCTTTACAGTTATGGAAAGGTCAAGTGAATCCTAGCCATACTGTGACCCCTGGCTGGGATTTCTT